>NC_142248.1:42213476-42522047 GCF_052056855.1 Sturnus vulgaris
TAAAAACGCAGTTAGAGCCATAATCCCCGACTCATGCAAGCATTGTTCTCTGGTCTGTAAGATGGAGTGGCTGCTTAGCTAGATAATTAATTTACCTGTAAAATCCGTGGCTTAAGTTTTTAACAATTTTCTCTTGGTGAGGACTACCTAAACGTAGGCCTGGATGCAAACCCATTTAAAACAGTGGAAGGATTTCAGGAACCTCTGCAGCTGGACATCAGTAGTTGCAGCTAATCGAGCTTCCCAGGAAAGCCATGGTACAGAAGAACAGAGACAGAGAAACGTAATGACTTGAGCACCAGATTGGATAATTTGGTATTTTGTGTCCCTTACAGCCTGCAAGTCTGCAGAAGCAACAGCTGCAGTGGCCTGCAGTGCCTGCACAGAGCATCCCAGGTCTGTACAAGGGCAAAGATCAGGCAGTTCTTTCTTTCTTTCTTTCTTTCTTTCTTTCTTTCTTTCTTTCTTTCTTTCTTTCTTTCTTTTCTTTCTTTCTTTCTTTCTTTCTTTCTTTCTTTCTTTCTTTCTTTCTTCTTTCTTTCTTTCTTTCTTTCTTTCTTTCTTTCTTTCTTTCTTTCTTTCTTTCTTTCTTTCTTTCTTTCTTTCTTTCTTTCTTTCTTTCTTTCTTTCTTTCTTTCTTTCTTTCTTTCTTTCTTTCTTTCTTTCTTTCTTTCTTTCTTTCTTTCTTTCTTTCTTTCTTTCTTTCTTTCTTTCTTTCTTTCTTTCTTTCTTTCTCTCTCTCTCTCTCTCTCTCTCTTTCTTTCTCTCTCTCTCTCTCTCTCTCTTTCTTTCTTTCTTTCTTTCTTTCTTTCTTTCTTTCTTTCTTTCTTTCTTTCTTTTTCTTTTCTTTCTCTCTCTCTCTTTCTTTCTCTCTTTCTTCTGCAAAAACCTTGCTTTAGCAAAAGCTTGGAAAGCTGTGTTGCAGCCAGTCTTACATTTACCTCCACTCAGGAAGGTGTTATGATGTACTTCACCCAAACAAATGAGAAACTGTTGTAAATTCCAGCTGAAAATTCGAACAGTGGTACGTTCCTGGAGATTGGTCACCCAGGGTGGGTGATTTCTCTTGCCTCACGTCCTTCTTTAACCCTTCAAGCCTTGCTGTAAGGCCCTGTGCACTTAAATTGCATCCATCTTCACCAAACCTGGAGCAGCCAGAGCAGGGGAGCAGAGGGACCCCCAAGGTACCCAGTGTCATGTCAGGTTTATTTTTGTGGCTACAGAGGGGATAATGGGATGCACTGCACCTGCAGCTGAGCTGCTGAGTCCAGACAGTGCTCCAGCTTGGCAGAGAGAATTATTGTTCCAGGTCTTGGATTGCTTCTCTGCACTGCTTTGTCTGACAGTGTGACCTTAGAGCTTCCTGCCAGTTTCATTTTCAAAGCTCCAGTAATGACATTCTGAGCAGTCTGTTGTGAGGATATATTTGCATCACATGATTTTCCCATTTTCCTTAATTTATACGAACTTTTCATTAAGCTTCTTATTATCCTGCAAACACACATGTGTTCATGAAACGGGATAATTACTAGGAATTTCAGCTTTTCATTTTCCATCAGACAGATAAGATAGTTTCCATCATCCAAGGATGTTTTTTAACCAAATATACTCTACTACAACCTAAATTGTTCCAAATATATCTCCATTGTCACACTGAGTGTGTTTTGTGACATCATTTTCCCAAATTTGTAGTACATTTCATTCAGTCATCAGCATGTTGAAATGGCTTTGTTTTGAAACCCAAATTTAAAGAACAAGAAGGAAGAATGAGGTTTTTTATATGAGTATTACTGTAGGTTTCTATGGTGTTGAATGATCCTAGCATTGAAGGAGCAAGAATTAACACGAGCTTCTTTGATAACTAAAGATTTTAAATTAATATGCTTGAAATCAAAATATAAGTTAAAAACTTGATTGAAATTACTACCACTTCACATGTGTTGATTTGTTGCCTCAAATATTTATCCCTGAAAAACACATTTGGTGTGTAGTCCCAAAGAAGGTCATGGCCAAAACTGATGAGTCCTTACATGAGAAGTGAAGGCAAAGTGTAAGTTAGAGTGAGATTAAATGAAGATCTAGTCCTTGCTGCCTGTGCAGCAGGATGTGCTGAAAAGAATTTAAAACCTCAGTGTGTTTTCCTTTTATGTGGAAGAGGACTTGTCTCCCACACTGAAAAGTGAGGGTGCTTTAAGCTCAGAATTTTGGCTTCCATGATCTCTTTGGGAATAGCTCATCTTGAAATCCTGCCTTTAGACCACATTGCTTCAGCCTGTCTCTGAGTGCTCACAAACAAGGAATTAACAATGACACTAAAAGCATTAGCATATTTATTATGATTACCTAAGGGGAAGCAAGTGGCCTCTGATCCATAATCTTAAATCACTTAAACATGACAGCCCTGCTCTGACAGCTGGGATGAGATATGTGATACGTGGACACATCTCCTGGTGTAACAGTGGCTCAAACAAGATGGGATTTATTTTATTTATTTATTTTTTTAATGTTTAGGGGTGCAGATTTTGGGGTTACTCATCTAATAAGGACCAGGGTTAAAACATGACAAAACTGAAAAGCCTTTCTGCATCAAACAGCTTCTCTCATCCATCAGAACCTGGGGTATTTTTTGTGAGAGGTAAAAAACAGGCAGTACTTTCTGTGTATATGACCATTCTTGAAGTAGATTTTAAAAATATTTGCAGTAATAATTTGATATATGAAACACACTGAATTCAAAAATCTTAGCTTTATTAAAATATCCAGGCAGCAAATGAGAAATTTATAGATACTAGCTCTTCTGTAAGAAATAGGTCATTACCCAGGAAAGCGGAACAACCATTAACTAACATGCAGATGTCTCAAGGTCTTATCTAATGATAACACTCTGAAATGTATGTAAAACCCAAAGATTTTCTCTTCTTGACTCTGTGCTGTTGTATGGCTTACAATTTGCTTCTCAAAAAGCAATTAAATAAATGTCTGTCATGTTTTAACAGTAGTTTCCTTCAGAAAGCCAGAGTTGAACAAGAAAAAAGTCATTTTACTTAGTTTCAACGGAACATTAATGGCAATTGGGATAATGAAAGGCAATTCCACATTGCACTGACTGAAATGGAAATCACAGGAACATTAACACAGTATTAGAATTATTCACTGCTGACCCATGAAGCTTTCATAAAGGAGATGGGTTTATGGTAAATAGACACAGATTGTAACTTCATTTAACATCAGTCTACATGAGGATAGTGCAGCTTATTCATGCTTGCTGTAAATAGGAGCTTCAAGAGCTGTAGAAATAATTAGTGATACTCTGAGATAAATAGAGGAAATCAGGCTGCCATTCCTGCCATGTCCCATCACATGGAGGTGTCTGTAAGTGCTGCCTGGATTTCTTGTGGATGACCAGGAGTAGAAGGCTGCCAAGCTTTGTGGCCAAAGAGAACTTCCACAACATTATCTGTGACAGCTGCACACAGTTCCCTGCTGGAAAGGACAGGTATAAATGTCCAGACAAGTGTTTTTGTTTTGTTGTAGAGGCTGTAGAGATTGTTGGTCGTTCCTTGCAGATGGGGACAAGGTGAACAAGGAGCTGTGCCTCACTCACAGAGCTGAGCTAGGAACAGGTACAGCTGGAATCCATGGATCTCTGGAGAGCAGGATACAGGAGAGATGCTCAGGATCTCACTGTCCTTCCCAGGGCTCCATGAACAGGGTCTGTGCACCAGTGGGGCTTCCTGTTTCCCCTTTATGGATTGTTTGCCTCCTGCACGCACTCTGCAGGACCAGGAAAGGGTACTCACAGTTATCTCTTGGATGTAATATCTTGGGATTAATACTGAATAAATGGTGAATTTGTCATGCTTGAGGAGATGCCAGGGCTATGGAGCAGCTCACGAGCTTAATTCCTGGGGAATTAATTATCACTCCCTGAGTGGATGGGCCAGGCACTGCCAGCAAAGGGATGGAGCAGACAAAGGGGATGTCAGTTCCAGACCACGTCTCAGGGAAGGTCTTCTCCATATCTGTTTTTATCCTTCATTTCCTTGAGTGTCTTTACATAATGCTGCACGTGAGAAAATAAAGCCTCCTCCAGAAGAAGCACAAAAAATAAAATAGTGCACGGAACAATTCCATTCTTCCAAGGATGACCTTAAGTGCCAGAAACTGTTGCAACTTGAGAAATTCTTTGATGTATGACACATTCTTTCTGATGTTTATTTTTCTTGTTTTATCTAAAAAGCTGTTTTTTAAGGATAGATTTCCCAGTAGAGTGCTATCCTTGCCCCATTAGAAGGATGTGTAATAATTTTGCTTGCTTGTTGATATGACAACAAAACTGGAAACAATAAAACCTCCTTTAGGCAACCTGGGATCTACTACTTGGGGTCATCCGTGGATGTTATTAATGTGCCACTTTTCAGTGCATTAGACAGACCACTAGCCCCTGAGCTGCTGAACCACTTGACTCTTTAAAAGACATGTTGCTGCCTCTCATCTTGCCCTGATTTTCAAACCCTTAGCCAGATTTTATCTGCATTGACAAAACTGAATTTAATGGACTCCAGCCAATTTCTAGGCGTTTTTTGATGTCTCTAACAGGTTACTTGGTTAAAAAAACAAGTTAATTTTGTTATGATACCACTAAATCTATTAATTTTAATCACTGTTCAGCTCATATATTATTAATAAGAAAACAAGCCAAACTCAATTTAGATGTGATTTTCAGATCTTGATTTCAGAGCATTTAAATCCAAGTGACCTTGGATCTTACTGCAATTAAAACAGAGCACACCATTGCTGCTGACATCCAGTTCTTAGTGCCAAGATACTCAGTGATGCATTCAAGACCACCCTAATGCATGCAGGGTTAATTACTGCTCAGCTCCATACATCATCTTTGAGATCCTTACAAAATTACCTGATTATTACAGAAAACTGTTGTGATTTGCCAGTCAGCTGTTTTCTTACCTTTGTCTCTTTGGCCTCCATCCAGTGCCGAATGTGACACTTTTAGCCAGGCCTGAAAAAGAATTCCATACTCAAATGAGCCAAATCTTTCTAAAAATCTGAGTAACTTAGTCAGGTGCCTAGCGAGTATTGTGGGTTTTTTGGAAAGAACTAATTTTGATTCTGACTGCTGAATATGTCTGAAAACCCAGAGTGGTCTTTCTCCACAAATATCTGTGGCCTCAAATGGGTTTGAGGTTAGAGGAGTTTATTTTCTTTATTTTCAAAGCTGGAATTTTTAGTATCTCTGATACTTGTTACAGTTATTAATTTAGGAAACAGTCCTAGTTATTACACCACAGAATGTCAGAGCTCTTGGCTTGGTTATCAGCCAATGTGTTCCCTACCTACACCCCCCAAAATATGGGAATCCTGTGTGCTGAAAGAGGATTGATAGCTAATGTTCAAGATTCACTGGCTTCTGCCCTTTTTGTTGACAAGTCTTGACAGATTCTCTAATACCTGCTATGCCATCCCGTAGTGTTTTCCAGGTGGGGAAGATTTTTTAACAAATCCTTAAACCTGTAAACCCATCCTACAAGATATTGTTTGGACATGCTCTTAATCTGTGCAGTTTTTGTTTTGATTCATTTGCTTTTGTTTGAATTTTTTTATAATCTCTGCTCCCCATAGAGCACTTTGAGCTGTTCAGGAAGCTTATCTTGAACTGCCTGCACATGCTGAGGAAATGGATGAGAGAGTTAAAAAACCAGATGGAACCTCCTGGGGAGTTTAATTCCCCACCCCTTCAGATCTCGAGCTGGAAAGACTGAGAGACGTTTTGTGCCAATTCCCAGTGGGTATTCCAGAGCTGGTTCCTGCCTTTCCCGATCTCTAGCAGCAGCCACAAGCCATTCTCTCACTGTCATCATTTTCCATATGAGATGATCTAGAGATGATGGAGCTGTTGAGTGTTTGCTCTGGGAGTTGTTGTGCTGGGCTCTGTATCAGCTGGGTGCCAGTGGTGATGGCAGAGCCCAGCAATTGTCTTACACTGACTTTGAGGAGATTCAGTTTCCTGTGCAAGGAGGGAAAATGATAAATATTATTCTGTGCTTTCCTTTCTCCTCCCTCAGCTCTGCAGTGGGTCAGGTCTTTGTGGATACCTGTGTGCTGTTCAGGGAGCCTTGTTTCTTTCCTGGTGAAATCAGAGTTGGTACAGCCAGCAAAGATTATCCTCTGGGTAGAATTCAGCTTTCTCCTCTGATTTGGCACTGATATGTAGCAGGTTCTGTTCTTTCTTGCTGCCTGGACACGTAGGGGAGAGCTGGCTGCAAAGTCTATGGCTGCAGATTTATTACAAAGCAAATTCTGTAGCAGCACAAACACCTGCCCCTCCAAGTGCTCCAAACCCCTCGCTTAGCAAAGCATTGCCATCAGCAGCCTGAATACCCTGCCTGCCTCACAAACTGCATGTTTCACTGCTAAAGGCCATGGAATCTCCAAGGAAATCTCCTCTTAAGAATTTTATCTTGGTGGTTTTTGCTGCTCTGCCAAAAGCACACACAGGACAGAGCCAATGTCCCATCTGAGCTTTGGTTCTGTTACCAGGGTGTGTTGGAGGCATTTCCTTCACTGAGCATGGCAAGATGTCCTCTCCCTTAACCTAATCTTTTTTTTACACACTCACATATGCATTTGTCCACACTATGGACTCAGGGACAGGCATAGTGATATTAGGTTGTATTTCTTTGGTTTCATGATGCCTTAAAAATGCTGATACTTCAGAGAGAGCAATTCACGATAGAATGTCCAAAGTCTTGTATTATCAGTAAGGGTAATTTTCAGGTGAATATTCGTCTGAATTTGAAGAGCATGCAGTAAACACGTAGCTGAATGTTGCAATTGTCTATCTTTGCTCTCTTTTTTCCCCACCTATATCTACATTCATCTATAGCAGTCAACTATGCCTTGCCAAATCTTCTAATATTAAATATTTGTTTTACTTGTCATCTCTTTCATTCTCTGTTCAGTGCCCATGTAGCAGGCAAGAAAACTCAAATTAAGCATATTTGTTCCTGGCTAGCTCTTAGATCATTACTCATTTACTGCTGATATAGTTGATAACTGATATCTCCATATATCTCTGTGCAGCAATTTGTCATTAGGAGAATTACTTTATCGTGACATCAGAAAATTCCTGAATTATGCTTTCTATGACTGGCTTTTCTCTGTGCAATGGATTTTTTCTCTCTCTTCATATTACAGTGTGTAATGATAGATATGCTGCTTGTGTCTATAAAAAAAATAATTGAGTGTTCATATTTGTGAGGAAATGGTATGCTGGTTTGCATCCAAGTGGCTTTTATTCTTGAGGGACACAATTGTTTTACATTCCAAATAAACAAAGGGTCCTGGAACATCTCAGAATCTTACAGGAACAACCTCTGCAACAGTTTAACTGATTTTTTTCTGCAGCTTGGAAGCTCAAAAGCTAAAATTTGGTAATCAGTCATGTATGAACACAGACATTTTTCTTAAGAGCAATGTTTGAGAATTCCTAGCTGGTGGCCTTGTTAAGTCAAAAGCACTTAAATTTCTGAAAGTATTAAAGGGACATAAAAAACTTATAACCATAATTCAGGCCCAAGAGTAGATAAAAATGTTAAAAATCATCAATCACGGTAGAAAAGAAAGCAGAATTTTTCATTAAGTTACTATTGAGATGAAGAAAGATGGCATGTTTCTCTTTTATTGTAATAAAGACAAACTTTCTGTTTGATCCACAAGTAAGGCTGAGGTGAAGCAATCACTTTCAAAAGTAATCTCTTTTTTTTTTCTGAGAAACTAAGGTGTGCCCATATTTCTACTGGAAAATGGAATGACTCAGGTAAATAGAAGTTTGTAAAATTGACATTTGCCCCTACTAAATTATGGAAATGTGATACAGAATATAGTCTACAGTGACTCAGACTAGATACTATTACCAATGCAAATGATGGCTTATAGAGAATATTCCTTGTCAAATGTATTTATTACTATTTTTTATGATAAAACATACTTATGCAGGGGATTTAATGTGTTCTGTACAATATTTTGTTACAGAAAAATATCATTAACCCAAATTGACTTACTCTGTGTTGACTAAAATAAAAACTAATTATCTGGTAGCTCTGGGAAGTTGGTTGTGAGAAAACCTCATGCAGGGGGAAGATTCCAAAGAGAGCCTGTGCTTCATAGTATTAGGCAGAAAAAATATTTTCTATCTCTCTTGTTTTTCCAAGATTGAGATGTGACCTGGTCATATTCCACAAACACCTACATGTGGAAGAGATTTATGATTATTGCAGGTCTTTTATCTCAACAAGATCATGGATTCTTTGGCTGTTGGCTGAAAATTTAAAAAAACCCCAAAACTACACATATTTTGAAAGAGAGAGTAGCTCTGCCCATTAGAATAAATTCCCTTTAGCATTTGGAAACATTAAGCCAAGGCCTTCTAGGCTCTAATTTTACCAGGTATTCTGGGATTGAAGGGAACATTTGGAGTGGAAGAAGTGCAGATGGTTACAGTAGCCCCTTCTCACCACACTGTCATAGTACAGAGAATGGGACAATAACTTCTGTTTCACCTTTCTGCATTCATTTTGTCTTTGATCCCAAAGGAACTTTGATCTAGCTGAATAAGAAAAGGACTAAATATTATTATTAAAATAGAAGTTATTTATTCTTTTCACTTTCTATGCTTTAGGAGCTTTAGTAATGCTCTACAGTAATTTGTTTTATACCTCTCCTGCATTAAACAGAAATTAAAATCGTGGCTTGAGTTCATTAACATGACCATTTGCCTCAAAGCTTAGTCAGGGTTACCAGTGTCCTCCTGCTATTATTCCATGATAGTCAACTCATTAACCCAGTGTTTCTGTCTCCTGCACTGTCTGCAGAGCAAGCTGCCAGATTAATTCCATACGATGAGAAATTAATCAGTACTATTGATCTGCAGTCTTCTTGATGTGAGACTTCCCGGGTGCTCTTAGTCTCATGCTCTTTTCTATCATTTATCCTAGAAAAACATTAAAAGGCTTTATATGTTTCTCAGTGCAACTAGCTACTGTGCATTTTGGGGCTATAGGGGTGTTACTCTGTTTAGGAGGGTGTGCAAATATTAAATACACAGTTTACAAACCCAAGAAGACCCACAGGTTTTCACTTTCTTCCTTCTGGTGTATTTGTGTTACTGTTTCAATAGGGAAGGCTATTTAAGGTGAGAAACGAGTTGAAGATCTTATTTAATTGATCTACAACAAAGATGTCTCCATAGTGGACAGTTCTTCTCTCATCTTTACTTTACATTTTATGAGGTTTTATTATATTTCCTTTTTCCTCCAATCTCTTTGGATTTTCTAGTCTGTAAGCCCTCCTGGGCAGTAATTCCTTGTGTATCTCACTGAAACTGAGCCCTGGATATGTTTGGACACATGTTGGTAAGAGGTCACCTACATCAAGACTTCTGAAAGCTGGGTTTTCTGAGTGTGAACAAAATGTGGTGTTTTTCTATTGTGGATGGTCTGTCTTTGCATGTCCTCGAGCTCCTTCAGCTCTGTGTGTCTGTTCTGTGCTCCTGCAGGGACTGAGCATAACAGCAGGCAGATAGTCTGGGCACTAGGTCTGGAGGGACCCCCACAGACAGGACAGAGCATTTCCACCTGCAGTTCTGGAAAAGGAGTGTGAAAACTGTTAGGAATGAGCAGAGTGCAACAGAACAGTCCTGTCTTCCACATCATCCTTTTAGACAAAGTAAAAGCAGTAAATGGGTAGGAAAGGACTACCCCAAATCAGGATAAAGCTCCTCCCAGAAGCGTTCTGAGATGACTGGATGGATGATGGATGGATGGATGATGGATGGGTGGATGGATGGATGGATGGATGGTGGATGGATGGATGGATGGATGATGGATGGATGTGTGGATGGATGGATGTGTGGATGGATGGATGATGGATGGATGGATGGTGGATGGATGGATGGATGGATGGATGGATGTGTGGATGGATGGATGATGGATGGATGGATGGATGGTGGATGGATGGATGAATGATGGATGGATGTGTGGATGGATGGATGATGGATGGATGGATGGATGGTGGATGGATGATGGATGGATGGATGGTGGATGGATGGATGGTGGATGGGTGGATGGATGGACGGATTTCAAGATCCTCCCCAGGCACATCTTCAGACCCATCCATTGGGTTATTTCAAACAGCAGTGGCCTTGTTGTCACAAGCTGATTATTTTTCCCTCTTTTCTTTTCTCCAGGTCCTGTCGATCTGCCCAAAGGACATGAGAGCAGACATCTGTGTGCACCTGAACAGGAAGGTGTTCAATGAGCACCCTGCCTTCCGGCTGGCCAGCGACGGCTGCCTGCGAGCCCTGGCCGTGGAGTTCCAGACCATCCATTGTGCCCCGGGGGACCTCATCTACCACGCTGGGGAAAGTGTTGATGCTCTCTGCTTCGTGGTCTCAGGATCCTTGGAAGTCATCCAGGACGACGAGGTGGTGGCTATTTTAGGTACTGTGATCTCTGCTGGAGTGCCTGTGGTTTGTGTGTGTTTTCCTTTTGCTGAGGTTTGAATATTAACGAGCCTTGCCTAACATCAGCTGGGACTATGGGAGCTAGCAGTTGTCATACGATGGAGATGCTGTGTCTCCAGAGATCCTCCTCTAGAAGCAAATCCTTCATCTTTTGTGCCAGTGGGAGTGCTCTTTCTGCCCAGTATGGCTCACTGGTCACAGCTACAGTGTCTCTGAGCAGAAGAGAATGGCATCTGTGTGCTTGACATCTCTTAAACAGAGGAAATGCACATTGTTTTATATTACTCCCTCAGGAGGATTTCCACATTAACCTCCGCACTGGGATTTTCATTTGTCTGTGTTCCAGCCCAGAATAACACCTGCAAACAGTCTCTGCAAGGAAGCAAAATTTTTGCATGTAGTGAGCTGGCTTTACAGAAAATAAAGAGTGTGATCTGACTTTGAAGAGGGAGGGAGTTACACCATGTATCAAACCGCAGTCACAAGAAATCTGGGTAATGGGGGAATTTAGATAAATCACCCTGTGCTGTCTGGTTTTGGGAAAGAGCTCAGTGCAGACCCTCATTAGCTTGGATGGGATTGGGAAAGGTGTGGCCCATGGTGGGACTGAGTGGTCAACACAGTGTGGAGGCAGGAATCCACCTCAGAGGCAGAAGTGTGTAGAAGAAAAACTGGTGGCTCTGCAGAAAAACTACCCAGAGCCTGCTTTGCCTATTTAAAATAGACCCATTTAATGTATAACTCATATCCTGTTGGATATTTGCCTTCTCTTAAGCTGGAGCTGTCAATCCCTGAGGGTAAATCCAGTGGGTTCCTGGTCCAGGGCAGCTGTCAGACCCCACTGAAGCTCTGTGCTGCTTCTTCCCTCTGAGGGTGGCTCCAGAGGGCTCCTGATGTGTTTCCCTAAAAATGTGCCTGTGCCTGGGACTGGGGTGGGATTGGGCAGTGTGGGGATGGGGCTGCATGGAAACAGCTCCCCCAGGGCACCACTTGGATTCTCCCTGCTGCAGTGTGAGCTCAGGAAAACACACCTCCATCCTCCTGGGAAATACCTGCTGCACCTTTCTGTATTCTGGTGTACACTAGGTTTTGAAAAAGAGAGATTTAATGTAAGAATGAATCTGTTTCCATATTTGATGTGAAGTCATTGAGATGAAAGCTCCTAAATCAACAATTTCCATAAGAAATTATTCCTTCTATTCCAGCTCACTGGACCATTTCATTTTTATAATTAATCTCAGTGATGATATCTTATATTTGCTTACAATTATTTAGAAAACAAAAGGCTTGAGAGGAAGTAGCAGTATTTAAACAAATAAATGGTTTTTACAATGAAGCAAATAAATATGCAATTTACTGAACTAAGAGCTATCACTAAATGGATTACATGCAAAACTTGATTATATTTATTAATTAACATTGTGTGTTTGGAATGACACGACAGTAAGAACTTTTTGTTTCTACCATTTATATGTATTAAATCTAGTATCTATGTTAATCCCCATTTGACCAGAAAGACTCTTAAGCATATCTGGTTAAATGAATTACCTTTAATTATTAAAAGTGCCTTCAATTCTTCCATGACTCAGAGCCCACGTTCATCATGTACTACAGGGACTGGCAGAACGTGTAAAGGTAACTTAGAGGAAAACAAACAGCTTCTTCTAGTCCTCGAACACACTGAAGAGTTTTTTCATGCTCTGACAGATTATTTAGCTGAATAGTGAACTGAGTAATTATGGGATATCGTGTCCTTAAAATTCACTTGTGAAAGAAAATCTCTCTCATTTGTAGTTGCAAAGACATTTCTAGTGGCAGCTGCTGCACCTGAAACAGCAACTGCAGATCAGACCGTGAGGAACATAATTTTTATTGATCTGTTCTGCCTTGAGAAGTTCAGGCACAAGGAAGGTGAATCTGCCTAAGGGGGAGACAAGATTTAAAAAATACCTGGCTAATGGGAAAACCTCAGTACCTGCTTTGAATGCTCCAAGCATCTGCTGCCACTCTGGTTTTCCCAGGGAAACTCAACTTGCAGGATGGTGCTGCCACTCTGCCCATCTTCTCCCCCAGCAGTGACCTAGAGTAGAAGAAATGCAATAAGTATCCTTTGGAAACTTGACCTCATTCATTTCCTCTATGAGAGCAGGAATGAACAGGACATGCTGTCTCCAGCCCCTGCTCTTTGCAGAGGAAATAATAGTGCAGTGTGGTTTATTACAGTAGTGTGTTATCTGCCTTGCTTAAAGAAATAGAGAGGGAGAAGGGGTGTTTTGGTTTTTTTCAACCATGCTCATCCACAGATCGATGGCTTGATGTATTTTTAAATGTGGAATATCCAAGAAAAGTGAGTCAGGTAGAGACATTAAAACTGGTTAAGAACCATCATGTCCCTTCTCTTACATTCTGTCTGAAGTGCAGGGCTTCATCCTCCCTCAGGTCCTGGCATGAATCACTCCATGGATTTTGCTGCTTTTTTTCCTTTGTCCATCTTCCCCTATGATGCTCCTTGCCTCACAGCCAGGGTGAGCTGGCACATCCAACCTCCCTGCCTGCAGAAACTGCGTCCTCAGGAGACTTGGCATCCCATCCAGGTGCTTTTCTTTTTTTCCACCTTCATGGAACAACCATCCTTTCACTCAGCAGCAGTTTTTCTGCCTCAACAGCACAGCTTTGGTGTTTCCTGTGCTTGGAATCAGGTGGAGCCTGGTGATTGACAGGGCAACTTGCAGCACTGTGACATTTTGCTCCCTCCCTGGTTTGATTTTGTTCTCATTTGTGGATAATTAAACTCCCAGCCGCTGCAGTAATCAGCATAACAGTAAGAGAATGACTCCAACTTTAGACCTGCAGTTTTTAGGACTCATTAATGGAGATATCCAGGTGCCCCATTATGTTCCCCTCATTAGCTACCTCCCCTTCTGGAGGGCAGTGTCCCACCTTTTGCATGTCCTGGCTGTAGCAGGGAGCATTCCATGTGCAAAGCTGGGGTGCTGCTACACGAGGGAAAAGGAGACACAGACATTTTAACATAACTCATCTGCAGTTGCCAGGAGAATGGAGAAGGGCAAACAGTCTTGTCTCTAATTATCAAAACTTTCCCAGCAAGCGAGGTGACCCTGAGAAGGCACATCAGTAATTTTCCACCGTCTCAAGCAGGAGTAAACAATTTAACTGGCACTGCTCTGCACAGGGAGGTGTTACCAGCAAAGGATCTCAGGGAGGACCAGGGGTTTGGAGTCCCCAGGCTAATGAAAAGAGGCATCAGCTACCAGAGGGCACCTCATAACTCACCCTTCTGCAATTAGCCTGAATTTGCTCCTGATGAGGAGTTACACATCGGTGGCAATGCCAACCAAGTGGCTCTGAAAGCTGCTTTCCAGCTCCTGCTATTTGCACAGCTGGCTGTGTAAGCTGTGCAGTAACTTAAACTGGGCATATTGATTAACAAGGTTTAAAGAAGTTGTTTTTTCAGCAGAAAAATAATGGCCCACCGCATTCAGATGTTGATTGTAGGAATTGATCAAAAATATTGCTCAAGCTGCATAGTGATAAAAATATATTGAGCAGTGAAATCCTGGTGGGGGCTGCTGCTGAGTGAGCTCAGTATGAGAGTCAAGTCAGAATGAATATAAATTTAATAGTTCATGTTTCAGCCACACTTAGGGTCCTGATCCCATAGTATTCAGTTATTTGCCTTTATGTATTACATGTTAATTCTCAGCGTGTTCTACATATAATTCCACATTGTTAATTGTTATTAGACAAACCAGACCTTATTAAAGGGCTGCTTCATTAATTATTTGAAAATTTTTTATATGGGAAGGGGATATGATGCAGTATCAGAGGAATAAAGCAAGCGTCTTCTTGAATTTGGTATGACAGGTGAAAATAGGGATGAGGTATTTTCTGCTCTTAAATGCTACTTGTGTTTGGAGGTCAAAAGATTGAGTGTCCCACCAAATTACACAAAGTTCTTTAGAGGGAAGGGCAAGTAGCAGCTCCCATTTGGGTGAACAAGAATCCCAGGAGCTCCATAGTTCTCATCCATGAGCATTAGCAAGGTGATATTTGGACATTTCCAAATTTCCATGCCTGCGTGGGCAGCTGGGCATGTGCTTTGTGCAGGACAAGACTGAGTGTCCATGTGATGCACTCTGTGCCGTGGAAACCTGCCAGACCAGTTCCATCTCACAGTATTAGTGGCTAATTCCCTGATTTTAATTTGTTTAGTTGCAGCTTGGGTTTCTTCTCAAGTGGAATGAAGGTGGCAGAATTGGCCCCTGTGTCAAATCAGCTCTTGTTAATTTATACTGAACTTTTGTGTTGTTTTCCATGTGAAGTCAACCAAGGCAGACTAATTGTGAACATTTCCCCAGGTTAGTAGCATGCACCTGGTAGCAATTTACAGAACAGGCTGTGTCCTATTTCATCCATAGGAAAAGTCCCCTGTGTTCCAATGAGTTAAAGCTCTAAATTAACTAAGAGGAAAATGATTCATAGAGGAAAGGGTTGAGTTTCTTTCAGCTAGCAGAACTGAAATAATTAATGTGATTTAGGCTGAGTTTTAAGTGCTGAATCTGAAAGTATTTTGCAAAATACTTGAAGGGTTACTGGTCTGAAAACAAGTGTGATTTGCTGGTCTACACTGTGCAGTTCTTTTAAAGTGCCTTGGAATCAGTCAGATTTTGAAGGTCTGGGTTGACATCTGCAGTACCATTGTAATATTTAATCCTACTGATGCTTGTTCAAAAGTGTCATTAGTTCTTCCTGACAAACCTGAATTTTTCGTATTATTTTGTAAATTTAATATATTTTTGTGTCTCTGCACGATGGTTAATTATGATAAGAAACATCAGTCTTAATTTAGTGCCAGCCAGTGTGTTACAGATTTGATCCACATCCCCCAGAGTCAGAAAGATTCCTTTCTCTGAATTGATATGTTTTTGAATTAGACCTGCATGCTTCACTGCTAAAACTCATCTTGCCAGCACAAGAATAGGAAAATGATTTAAAAATCGTGTGGTACAATTCTTTTAAATCAGACTAACATTTTCAGGCAATGTGATTTGCCCTGCAAGTTTTCAAGGTGGTAGGAATGGTCATGCTTTCAGGTTTATTTCCTCAGTCAGGAAGGATAAAAACCCATTTCTATATAAAATCAAAATGGAAATAACCTATCTCCAGGAGCTGGGACTTCTAGAAGGATGTGAGGCAGTATCATACTAACACTGAAAATGACAATGATAAGGAGAGAAATCTTTCTGGACTTTGGGCCCTGCTTGCAGCAGTCCTGAATGCTGGAAGGTCAATTCCTTTGTGTTTCCAGGTGCAGATTGGGAAGGTTGCTAAATAATGCAAAGTACCTTTGCCAGCACAGACCTGGGTTTTGGCACAGTCTCCTGTCATTGCTGCTTGACTGGCTGTTTTGACAATGCTTCAGAGTCTGGAAATGCTGTTTTCTCCTGTCATTCTGCCCTTTCACGTGCAGTCTTATAGAGGTGGATTTATCTGCTCAGTGATCAGCTCTGATCTGCTTTTCAAGGAAGTTCTGGCCCTTCTGGATGCCCTGGTAAAAGCTGAGACTAAAACATTCACAGGGGCAAGAAAGCCACTGTCAGAGTTTAGGATCACCTCTGCACATCTTGGGCTGTGCTTGCAGGGATGTCCCAGGTGGGAAGTGCACCTGATGGATTTGACCACTGCATCACCCCCACCTTCTCCAGACACCCTCTTTGGGCACAAACAGCTGGATCAGCTAAGCCCAGAAATCCAGCCAGCCCATCAGCCTGTCTCCAAAAGTGGTCAATAGCAGATCCAGGAGAAAGTAGGAAGCTGAAGTAAGGAAACTGTGATGCTTCCTCAGAATGTTTCCAATCCCCCACTGGACTGTATTTCACCCAGAGGGAAATATTTTGTGTTTAGTAGCCACAGATGGATTTTATTCCGTGAATACATCCCATCATTTTGTAAACCTGTGCAGCCAGCCCCAGTGTGCCATGGTAAGGAGATGCAGAACTGGCCCATCATGGAGCTCCTCTGGGTGACAGGAGCTGATTCACTCCCTGCTCGTTGGGTTTCTACATCAGGTTGGGACACGTCTGTCCTGCAGCAAGAGGTTTCACTGTAGCTACATAGAAATATGAATTTGTGTCAATATAGACACCAATGTATGTCATTATCACCTCCACTTGTGTGCATGCTGTCATCACTTCATGGTATTTGGCACTTGAGCTGATTGGATGAACATTTTCTCTCTGTGATACAGTTTTACTGATCCTCAAACACCATCAGCCTTTGCTTTTCATAAGCAACGTGAGGTTTGAGTGCATCCTGATGGAAAGCCAACATCATTCATCATGTCTGGCTCGTGCTAGAGTGACTGATGAGGCTTTGGACATATTTTGAAATGGTTAAAGGGTAGTTGGTTTATTAGCTAAGACTGCACAGAAAAACACCTCCTTAAGAAGTCGTGGTCCCTTTTATGTGTTTTTACCCAGTGCTATTTCCCACCAAGAATTTATTCTTTAACTGCCTGCCTAAACTTTCTTCTGAAGGATCCATCAAGCTCTTATGCCTGCTAGGATATTTATTAGCTCAGTTTCTGTCCTCATCTGAAGGAGGATGAATTTTGTCTTTACATAAATATACAAATGGGTTCTGAGATGCTGTTTAAAAAGAGTGTTTCCTAATTCAAGCACTTTTTCATTCCTTCTGCAAGCTCCTGGGGGGTTTCATAAAGCCCTTAAGAATTTTTCTGCCTGAAAGGTCCAGGCATGAATTCCTGTCTGGCAAATTGACAGGTTAGTCCATGGTGTAAGGCTGTACAGAGCATCTGTCCTCCCAAATCTGTTTGGCAAGATTAGCAGAATACAGAAGATAGAACAGTGCAACGAAATATCCTGACCTGTTATACAGCTGCACACCATATGATTGCCTCTAAATATATTTATGTGAATATGCATGAATATGTATGTATATTTTATATACAGGCACACATACATAGTATTTAGAATGATAGCAGTGTAAGTATTTCTGCAAAAATTATGTCTGCCACCAACACCCTTCACGTGTACTCGTTGTCCATGCTCCTCTCAGTTGCAAAATCCAAATTTTTATCATCTTAGAGGTCTTTTTCAACCCAATGATTTCATAATTCTATAGATGGGGCATTTAGGGGATGTTTTAGTGCAGAATTGGCATTTCTGGGTTAACGATTGGACCTGATGATCTTAGAGGTCTTTTCTAACCCAAAGGATTTTATGATTCTGTGATGTGTAAAATGTATGCAAGTAGTTCCCACTCTAATTTACAGCTTTGCTTCTTCCAGCAATGCTTTGGGCACTGTGAGCAGGGGCAGGAGGGTTTCCCAGAGCTTCACCTCCATTCAGGAGGTGCTCAGGATTCAGGGACTGGGCAGATTTGGGAGGGAATGTACTGAGGCCTCAGTAAATCCCCAGAGAGAATCTTTGGAATTGATGCAGGCTGCATCAGCACCTCTGCATTCCCAGCTCAGCCCCAGCAGCCAATTCCCTGGAGCTCTGAACATCCCCTGCAAGTGAAAAATACTTGTATGTGTCTCTGGCTAGCTGTGTCAGACCTAGCCAGTCAAATTTTCTGTTTTGCAACCCTGAAAATTTTTGTTTTTATTTACTTACAATGTGTAAAATTAAGCTCAAAATCATGGAATGGGTTGAGACACCTTTCACTAGACCATGTTGCTCAAAGCCCCATCCAGACTGGCCCTGAACATTTTTGGGATGGGGCACCCACAGCTTCTCTGAGCATCCTGTTCAGTGCCTCACCACCCACTGAGTAAAGATTTTTTCCCAAACATCTGATCTTGTCCTGAGTGAATAATTACCTCTCTCTGCACAGTGAACTACAGTTAATAGGGATAAAGTATAGTACATTAATCTCTGTATTTATGAAAAAAGACACATTGTTTTGGAGAATCTGCCGGGTTTTGTTTTCATTCTGTACATTCCTTAGCACATTTATAACCAGCAAACAAGCTCAGAAGTGTGTGTGGGAAATGTCACATTCAAGATCCCTTAAAAGCTCCCAAGATTTTGTACTTTCTGAGGAGTATAAACCACAATGTAAGTGGAGTTTAGAGTTTCACCCTTCAAATCCAGCGAGTGATGGCTCATGGAAGAGTGAGTAAGTTCAGTTCATCATGTCCCAGCCTTTAAATCCCAACCAGGGCAGGTCCCTGCCACACTGAAGACAATGAGATCTTCTCAAGCTTATGAGTACTGGTTTCTTTTATCCATGATTTGTGTACAGATTCTGTAACACAGTGTTGTCCTGAGTTTCGGGGTGAGCAGCCACTGCTTTCAACCTCTTGGTTAAATTAACTACATATTAGTCTAAATTTAAAAAGAGAACAAGTGGTTTGCTCACATTTCAGTGGTAAAACCACTGTCTTTTAACTGCACTCTGCACTGAAAGCTGGACTCAGCTTTGTCCTGTGTCCACCTCAGAGAGCAAATCCATTAAGCAATTTTCTGCATTTCAGAAATGGACTGTTCTCTATAAATTATGTAACTCTGTTGAGCATGTCTGTAAACTGGGTTTTGAACTCTAAGTAGAGACAAGGACAATTAACTGCAAAAGGTAATTTCAAAACAGTACATTGGATAAATTATAATGTTACTAGAAAATGCTCTGTATTAAGGAAAACATTTTATTGTTTTATAAATTATACCAGCTGTGTTATGTATTGTACTTAATTTTAATTACATAAATATATGTAGAATCAAAAGCAGCTCAATGAGGTGCAGCTATAACCTTTCTAAGGGATGATTCTGTTATAGAGACATTTTTAGAAAATAAAAACAGGGAAGGGAAGATAAGGACTTGCACATTTCACTCTGCCTGAGAAATGTTAGATATGTTTTACTGGATACAATACCAAAAAGAGAAATGGAAATAGAGAACGGGAGCTCTAACCCCTAAAAGTAATAAAGTTGGATAGATTACCCCTCTGGTTTGTGTTTCCACAATAGAGTGGACCAAAATGTTAAAAGTTCTTAAAAGAGGAAATACAAAAATTCATTATCTTTTTAATGCCAAAACTGTAACATCACAAACTTTTATGAAGGGGCTGCTTTAGGTGCATGAAATCAGCAGCCACTGACTGACTGCTTTGAGTTCCCTTTTAATAACTGCTAAAATACAGAGCTGGGATATCTCTGGGGTCTGAAACAAAAAATACCCTTTCTACCCCAGTTTCTGTGGTCCTTGCCCAGCCCATGGCCAGGCAACAAGAGACAACTTTGGAATGTTCCAATGTGTTTTCTGTTGGCTCTTGTCAGAACAACCAGAAGGTCCAAAGCTGAGAACATATCTCCAATCTGTACCCATGCCGGGGTTCTGGTTGGGTCAGAAGTGAGATTTTGAATCCTCATCCTCTTCTGCTTTGGTGCCTAGCACAGGTGTGGGGGGTGTGGAGTCCTTGCAAAGGAAAGAAAACTGGGCTAAGTCAGAGCACTCCCAGCCCCTGGAGCTCTTCTACAGCTAGTCCCAAATCCTCAATCAGCTCTTCTGTCTGCCAGTGCAGAAGTTACCTTCAGGTATAATTTTCCCCTCTGGTTGAAAGTACATGTAGGTGTCTCAGGTGTCAAACTCTTTCTTACTCAGCAAACATAGAAATACAGACTTCAGCCTAAGCCTCTACTTAAATGGATGAATTTGGGTTTAGAACTATACTTTTGGATGTGTTTAAGATTTAGAGGCTGTTATTTAAAGGTTAAAAGTCTCAGTGAGGCTTTTGGTGGCTTTTCCAGAATGAGTGTTATCACTGACACTGAATTAAAAATGTTAAAACATCCTTTAAAATGTGGTCCTTGGGCCCTGGAAGCTGGCTCCTACCCCTCACTGTAGAGCCCTGAGGATGAAAGAACCTAAATGTCAGAAGGTTTTTGTAAGAACAGGACTCCTAAATCACTTGGGAACAGACGCCTGAAATATTCAATCACCTGAACATTAGTTAAGAGCTCATTATATTCAGTAGCCTTTGAAAAATCCATTATTTGTATCTTCAACTACAAGGAGACCTTTACAATCTGGCTCTTATGCTTTGTGACACTTCACAGAGCAATCTATAAATACCTTAAAAACCTGGGGCTACTGCTAAGGATGCTCAAGTACCTCAGCTAATTTTAAAACTTTCACTCTTGTTAGTTTTCATGGTTGGGAGTTGCGTTGGGATAATTGGGAGCGTAAGACAGGTTGTGAAAAAAATCATCTGTGTGCTGAGCAACTCTGCCAAAGCATTACCTTTTAACAAACGTGCCCTGCTGTTTTTCAGGTAAAGGTGATGTGTTTGGTGATATCTTCTGGAAGGAAACCAGCCTGGCCCATGCATGTGCCAACGTACGGGCTCTGACCTACTGCGATTTGCATATAATTAAACGAGAAGCCTTGCTTAAAGTGCTGGACTTTTACACTGCTTTTGCAAACTCCTTCTCCAGGAACCTCACACTCACCTGCAATCTGAGGAAGAGGGTAAGCTCTTTATTTTACCCTTTCTCCCCCAGTCCTTCAGGTGCTTGCAGTGTTTAACAGCCCCCCATTTCCTCCTGATGTTTTCAGGTCATTGCAGATTGAGTGGCCTTTTGATAAATGCTGTCGCTGTTGGTAATGATGGCTCAATAAAAGTTACCTGCAGATTTGCAGCTCTGGAGAGCAGTCCTAGCAGGATGACATATGAATTGCATTTCTTTTCCTTTACTTCATAGTTGCTGGTTTTCATTTTTTTTTGGTCTTTTTTCCACCCTATCGCATAAATGTATGAAGTTATATATTACAGAATCCAGATTCTGGATTTCTCAAAGTCTCTAAGACACAATTCAGAGGACAATCTGATGGATCTCCGTGTTATAGAGCAACTAAGAGTAATTTATTGATGTTAAATAAATAAATATACTCATCAAAGGTACTGTATTAATACCTGCTTCTCACAGTTGCATAGTCTAGAATTTTAATATGCAAGGTTAATAAAGCTGGGTAGTGATTTTACATTCACAGCTCACTTCTTAAACCCTCCTGCTCATTTTATAATCAATCAGCAATGCTCACTATCCATTAGTTCTTTCAAAGAACACTCCATCTAAAAATTAATTAGCTATAAAGATGTATCTTGAAAACAGGTTAAGGGATCCTCTAATTCACATTGCGGCTGCAAAATTTCATCTTTACGATTTTTTTTTACAATTGATGAGGGTTATATAAATTTCATTTGCATAGAGAAATCTCATAACAATGATTTATAGATTACTGAGCATTAGCTGTGATCCTCTAGCTGCTGAAACACGTTTTTCTGCAGCTGTACCTTGGGCATCTCACCTGATAATATACCAAGGCGACCTCACCATTTCACAAGACAATTTCAGCCTCTGCAGTAAGAGGAGTTCAGCACAACTAGAATTTTACTTTAAGTCTAGTTTCTCTCAAGCCACTGGAGCTGCTTTCAGAGGAGGTTTCAATTTCTGTGCATCGCTTGTGCTCATGACTACCCCAAGTATGGCAAGAAGCAGCTGCAATGGGATTACAGTGCCCCTCTGTCTGTGCTGGAGCCTGAAAGAGCAGAGTTATAATCAGGTTTGGTTCCAGCTTGTCAGCTTACCTCTGACTGGAAGGTTGTTAACTCCAGACCTGAAGGAGGGCTTTGGGGCTTGGCAGCTGGTTTGTGGTTTCTAGCTTATCACTTCTCTGTTGATAAGAAGTGCTCTAAGCT
This sequence comes from Sturnus vulgaris, assembly GCF_052056855.1. Lineage (NCBI taxonomy): Eukaryota > Metazoa > Chordata > Aves > Passeriformes > Sturnidae > Sturnus > Sturnus vulgaris. Next base: position 42,235,760 of record NC_142248.1, read on the forward strand.
TTCAGCATTCTCCCCCTTGCCCCCTCACCAGCTACAGCCCTGCAGTGACAACTCTGCTCAGGCATTGCTGATGGTGATTTCATGGGACAAGATAATGCCACGTATATTGTACCAAAATGTATTCTTTCCTTCTTCAAAACATGGACATATCTATTGCTGACAGGGCAGTGTGCTGGAGTTCAGCTCTGCAGTCCAGGGATGCATATGGACAGTGGCCTCCTGGCTGAGTTGTCACAGAATTTTTTCTCTCACACACACCTTTTTTAAGGAAAATTATTTTCCCTGCAGGTCCCTGGCTTGGGGAATCACCCAGCTGGAAAAAATTCCTGGAACTCAAGTTCCCAGTAGAGATACCTGCTGTTTAACTCAGTGTCAGGTACATGGACTGTGACATGGGGGCAGTGACTCCCAGTGAGAAGGAGCAGCATTCCTAAAGAAATGTTAGATTTTGCAGAAGCAAAGGAAATGCTGCTTGGGGGAATGTGTGGGCAGTATGTGAGAGCAGATGAAGAGTCCAAGAAGGGTCATGTCAATGTGGGACATGCAGAGTGGAGTTCATTTCATTAAAAATTGGGTGATGATGTCCAGGGTAGTCACCAATCACCTCCACAGCCACGAGGGATGGTTCCTCTGGGAGGAAATCATCTGGCCCCTCTTTAGTGCCCAGTCTGGGATGGGAAAACCATCCCCTTTTGATTTCAGAGTCCAGGATCAGTAACTTTTAAATACTTGACATACATCAGATGAACTCCACCCTTCTCCTGCAGTTTCAGTCAATAACTGTTTTGGAAGCACTGCAGTCAGATGTGCTGAGCCTGAGCCTGCTTTGCAGAAATTCTGTGTTTTGTTCCTGGGCACAAAATAGATCATGCTACATCCAACACCAGGGACAGAATCCAAGTCGTGTTACATAAAGATATCCAGGGGATGGTTTGAAACCTCCTATCTGCTGGAAGGATACATGATTCCCTGTTGGGAATCACAGAAGTGTTTGCAGTGAGTTCATCCCTGAGGAAAAGTGGTGCCATCCAGGATGGTTCCATCAGGTGAACAGAAAGCAGATGTTGAGGCAGGGAGGCTGGGCTGACAGCTGCACTGTGCTGCAGCAGCTTGTGCTGGAGTCATGTAGCCTAAATGGAAAGAAAATCATTGTCTCCTTTAATTGATTTCTATAGAAATATATACTTAGCACTTTTTCTACATAGTCATCACTCATAAGGTTTGACATTTAATTGTAGCATAAATACACTCCTTGGGGGTTTGTGCCTGAGAAAATGGTTGTTCTCACTGTCAAAAAGACATAGGCAGAAGTGTTCTTGCACCAGGTCTGCTCTTTGAAACACACATCCATGGATTTGGGTGCTGCCCTGTCCCTCAGCCTGCACTTTGATGCACTCCATAGACTGCAAAACATTTAGACGTTCAAAAGACTAATAAAATAATAATAGTACTGAGCACAGAAGGTTATTTCCACATGACAGGGAAGCAAAAGACTTGTTGAAGTGGGAAAATAATGTTTTCTCACTCCCAAATAGCATTTAGAGCCTGGCATGTTGAATGACCTCCTTAAGGCATCTGCTCAGCAAAAGTATTGCAGGATATCATGTTTTGTGCTCTGATATCTTTACAGCATGTCTGATATCACTAATGCACACTCCAAGGCAGAACCAGGACTTTGAACTTCTTCTTTTTCTTTATTATTTTTTTTAATCGCAGAAAAGGATTATTCTGAAAAGATATTCTTTAAAAAACACAATGAGATTACATAGCTGCCTCTGAGGACTGAGTAATAAAGCAGGCTTTGGGATGAGTCTTCAAAGAGTTAATTACTGCCTTCTGGTGCTGGAAGAGAATATTAATAATATCTAATTCATTAAGTGTCTCTCAAGATTTCATATAGTTGGAGGGGGGCCTCTCTGCAAGCTTGAGCCATGGAGCTTGGCCTGAGGAGTGGAGTCATGACTGATTTTTAGGAGGCTCTGTGGCATCCAGATGTCAAAGGGAAGTGAGGTCCCAGGGTGGAAATCTTGGGTCGAAAGGAGCAACAGAAGTCAGAGGGTCTGCAAATAGTTGCAAAGTTTCTTTAGTACATTACACATTGGCATGGGAATTTTTGTGAGTTAGTCCCTCCTCTCCTTGTGTAAGCACACAGCAGTGGGTTTTGGATAAAGGAGTGAGGTGAAAGGGAGCAGAGAAAGATGAATGAAAGGAAGCAAACAGGCAATAGAAGGGTGAGGAAGAGAGATCACCAGTCCTGGCTCCAGCGTTGTTCCAGCTGGAGTGTCCAGGGTTGTGGGGTGCATACATGCCCAGGCTTTGTGGGGGTACCTCTTTATAGCTAGGGTTTCCCCATCATGGTGATAAGTTTCTAATTTTCTCTGCAAATTAGTTATCTTGCACAGTCAGTTCTTCCAGACCTTCCTGGAATTGGGTTGGAAGTCTTTGAGGGTCTTGGGTGGTGTTGATCCCCTGCTACTGTCCATGCCCACATCTCATTCCTGCACTTGTGCTGTGCTGTGTTGTGTTTATTTCCAGGAGCCAGAACAAGGGTGTTTGTCCTGGAAAAGTCCTGCCCTACCTATCTCCATATGGCCCCTGTTCCAGCCACATTCTGTTGTTTTTTTTTTTCCTTTTCTCATCATTGCTTCCATTTGTCACAGCTAATGCACCACCTCTGCTGAACTGCGAGCCTAGCACAGCCTGTGCAAGTCAGGGAAAGAAATCCAGATGAAATCTTGTCCCTCCTTGAAATCACAGCTAAAATTCTGCTGTGCTTCCATACAGCAGAGATTTTAGCTGCAGCTTTTAAGGCACACAGTCACATCCTGCTGTTTCCTACCGTGGGCAGAATGAGCTGTGCTAAAGGCATGAGTCAGGAGCAGCCAGGGAAGAGGACAATTGTTCTGTCTGACCCCTGGTGCGTTTGCTCCTGGAAGGTGTGCTGAGAGTGAACCAAGGAGATGTGAGAGAGATGAGTGCCTTTAAGGCAGCAAAATCCCATTCGGGGAGGCTCAGCTCTTTTCCCTGCGATGCTCTTAAAGGCAGGGACAACACTGTGAGCAGCTGATGTTACCTAATACCTCCAGCACACTGAATCTCTGGGGCTTTTCAGCAGGCAAGACCATCAGACTGTGTTAACACACACGTCCTATTTTCCTTTCTTCCTTCAGATTAGAATAATTTCTTTTTAAATTGCCTTCCTCTTCTTGCTTGAGGTTTTAATGCATCACATGTGGTTTCCTGACTGAATCACTTGTCAGTTCTATGTCACGTGTTTTTTTAGAAAAGCTTTATTTTAAGTTGAATTCTGCATTCACGTGTCCTAAAAGTGGAGGTTGTCCCAAGGTTCCTTCACCATCCCTATTTTTATTTTCCAGACCCTCCCAATGGTGTGCTGTGTTAGGGAGTGTCCTGATGCAGAAGCAATGCCAGGGTTGTTCAGCTATCAGCCCTTGCCTCTGAAGGTCACTTGTGTTCTGGTGACCCTGGGGACTTTCACAGGTTTAGAGCTCTGAATTAAGCCATTCACAATTGCAGGAGTTCAGAGCTGTTTGTGCTTCACCATCTCGTGCTTACACTCAGTCCCCATCAGTCGTGGGGAGTGACTTGCTTACATGGAAAGGGGTCAGAGCATTGTCCTTGTCTCAGGCCTTTTCTCTCCCTCTCTGGTCTTCAGTTGTCTGGATTTTTTTTTTCTTGTATATGAACATGTTGTCCCAGAAAATTAAATCCTATAGTTATAGTTTATCTTTAGTGACTGTTCAGTGTGATTGCCCAATAAGAAAGTTACACCCTCAAAAGTCAATTTGATTTTATTTTGTTCACATCTTACCAGACTTTGCAGCTGCCATTATGCTTGAAAATACTTTCACTTTGGAAAATTTGTGAAGATTTTTATTGTTTAGCTTTATTGCATTTACCACTCTCTCCAGATATGTTAATACTCAATTGCAATATTTCCTAAAGGACTGTTCCACTGTCTATATCATCTATCTATCTATCTATCTATCTATCTATCTATCTATCTATCTATATCTAATGCCACCTCTGATGGTGTGTCTACGATTCTATGTCAAATGTGCTTGGGTAAGAAGAATCCACTCCAAGCCTTCAAATAAAGTGACCTTGTCCAAATTGTTGATTAGTGGTCCTGAGCTGGAAATTTCTGGAGAAGCTGCTCAGGGATCTGGGCCAAACCTGTGAGGAATTTATCAGTACAGATAATGCAGCAATTCCTTGTGTATTTGTAGCTTGTGTATTGTTGCCCAGCAAAGGCCATCCTCCACCTTCTGCCACTGAGAGCCCCACAGATCCTTGCAAGTGACAATTACAGATCTGAGGCGAGAGTTTTTCTTCAGCATCTCCTGCTCCCCTGAGCAATTCCTCGTGTCTTTGCCCGTCTTCAGGGACGTGGGGATTTGAGTTTAAGGCATTCAAAGCAAGGGAGTGAGTCCTTGGAGGACTGTGTGTGACTTTGCTAGGCAGAAGAGCAGCATAAAAAGGAGAAAAAGAAAGGGAGAACTGCAGCAGCTTCTCCAGAAATTTCCAGCTCAGGACCAGTGGATTTGCTGTCTCACTTCTGCAGCTGTGAGCTGGACTCTGTGCCTCACTCCTTTCCCTCTCCTTCCTGCCACTTCTTCATCTCCTGTGCACTCATCTCTTCTGGGCTCTCTCCAGGTCACACTGACCGTGGAAATGAGATGCAATTGCACCTCTGAGTCCCCTCCCTGCAGGAGCAGAGGGAGCACAGAGGTTTTCTCTTGCTCGGCGGTGGCTGCACTCGTGGCTGAGTGCAGAACTTGGTGATAAGTGTGAAACTCTTGAATGCATCCAGGGCAACAAAGCTGGTGAAAGGGCTGGAAGGAGTGCAGGGAGCAGCTGAGCACTTTGGGCTTGTCTAGTTTGGAAAAGAGGAGGATGAGGGGTGACCTCATTTCCCCTGTAGCTGCTTGAGGAGGGGAAGGGGAGAGAGAACTGCTCATCTCCTTGGGATCCAGTGACAGAACGTGTGAGGATGGCTCAGAGCTGCTCCAGGGAAGGTTTACTGGAAATTAGGAAGCATTTCTTTACTGAGAGGATGGTCAAACACTGCAACAGGCTCCCTAGAGAGATGGTTGGTACCCTCAGCCCATCAGTGTTTAAGAGGCATTTGGACATTGCCCTTAAGATCATGCTGTAACTTTTGATCAGCCCTCAAGTAGTCAGGCAATTGAATTAGGTGATGGTTGTAAATCTCCACTGAAATCTCTCCTCTCCTCTCCTCTCCTCTCCTCTCCTCTCCTCTCCTCTCCTCTCCTCTCCTCTCCTCTCCTCTCCTCTCCTCTCCTCTCCTCTCCTCTCCTCTCCTCTCCTCTCCTCTCCTCTCCTCTCCTCTCCTCTCCTCTCCTCTCCTCTCCTCTCCTCTCCTCTCCTCTCCTCTCCTCTCCTCTCCTCTCCTCTCCTCTCCTCTCCTCTCCTCTCCTCTCCTCTCCTCTCCTCTCCTCTCCTCTCCTCTCCTCTCCTCTCCTCTCCTCTCCTCTCCTCTCCTCTCCTCTCCTCTCCTCTCCTCTCCTCTCCATACTTTTCTAAAACTGAATGGGAGGCTTGGGGCACTGTGGATTCACAGCACAGTCTGGATTAGCACATTTTACCTTCAGACTGCAGGCAGATGCAGAGATCAGCCAGTGCACCATCATCTTTGCTAGTGTTTCAAAGCCACATTAATCCCCCAGGGTACCAGCAGGCCAATATTCTATTCTGGATATGATCTCAGAGCTCAATACCTTCCTCAGACTCCTGACCATGCTTCTGTAGGAGCAAGTGACAAATCACCAGCTCTGTTAAAAGCAGAATTGAACCCAATTCTGATAATCCTTTGGCATTACAGAGGTAGACTTATTCTTTTCCTATATGTGTAACTTCCCTGTCTAAATCTAAATCAAAAGGTCGTTTTATGTTGTTTGTCTGCTAGTTTTTATTGAGAAATGCAAGGCAATTTAGCACACTTCTCACTCAAGGATGGTCGCACAGCATTGTCTGGCTGCAGACAAAGGAATCCTGTGTGCTGGTGTGATGCTTTCTGCGGGCAGGGACTCAGCAGCTGATCCTAAAGGCACTCAGCTGATTCACCCCAGTGAAAGGCAGGAGCATCCCTTCCTCAGGCACTGCAATCTGGGTGATTTGTGTGTGCAAAGATCATTAAACAGGAATGTCAGGGATGGGCAGTGTCCATAGGGAGACAAAAATGTGACTGGCTGTGTTAGAGTGAAGATCCAGATTGATGATTATTTGCTATTGTGCTTTCTGTGAATTAATACTATTTTCTTGTTTCGAAAGCTTTCATAATTAAGATATTCTCCTTGGCTGATACAGAAAGCAACCTGCAGGCTGTCTGCTAATATCAGTTCAAGGAGGCATTGCTTGCACAGGACACGACTGCTAATAAAAAAAGGGTTTGCTATTTTTAATCTTGAAAATATTAAAAAATAAACATTTTGTGTTTACCTCCCCTCATCGATTAAAATGGATAATCTCTTCCCACTGCAAAGGTAGAGGAGGGACTGTGCCTGGTGCAATGGGAAGGAACGTTGCCCTTTCATTTTTGATTTCCAGCTAAGAAAGTTTTTACCAGCAGGCAGGATTTGCACAGAAAGTGGGAACAGAGCTGTGTTGTGTTACCTCTCACCCCTCCAAACATTTATTCCAGAGCAATGGATTTCTTCTTACAGGGGCTGCTGAGCCTAATTGTGTAGATCTATGATTTTTTTCAACTTGATAACTTCAAGAAAAGGGGGAAATGTTAAAAAACTGAGATGATTAATTCTGTCATTGCTTCCTGGAGCTGAACACCAGACACTTTAGCACCAGCACAGTATGACTTGAAGGTATAAAATGAGCTTCTACTCCAGACTTCTTATTCCTTAAACCTTTCCAGACTGGGAATGCTGGTAGAAATGCACCCAAAGCCATGGCTGGGGAAAGAGAACTTCTGCCTGTTCATTGGGATCATATCAGTGGATCCCCATGGGCTTCACAGGCACAGCCAGAGCTTGAGCCTCCATCCAAGTGGGAGTTGTCTGGCTCTGCCCAAAATGGGATCCATTTTGACCCATCTAGAAATGATCAGTAACAATTTCACAGCAGTTTTGGAGACAGCACTGATTTTATTTATTTTATTTATTAGGTTTTTGCCTTGACTTGAACAAAAAGACTTCTCAAATAAATAAATAAATAAATAAACAGCTCCTCAAACACTAAATAAAACTCCCTGTCTAAGGCCTTTCTTTTCTGTGCTAGTATAAATCCATTAATCTATTCTTTTTCAGCTCACACTTCCCAGATGCAATAATACCCAAACATGCTGCTTCAGCACATAATAATCATTGCAGTCCTGCAAATCCTAGATTTAAGTTGCTTTCAGTGGTATTTTAGGGCTGCTTTCTACAGTGCATGTAGGAAAGTATTAAATTGTAAACAAAGTGCAAGAGGAACTTTGTGGGAAAGTTTGCATGAATCCCACTAGTTTTAATTAAAAATAAAACCCAGCCTGTCACTTCCAGCTTAATGATGGCTGATTGACTGTGCTTTTTTTAATTGTCTGCCAGTGGCTGTGATTAGCAAGCTGGCTCAGTTTAGGTCCTATGCAAAGAAAGTCTTAGGAAGCAAATTCAGGAGATGCTTAAATATATTCCAGAGGTGGGCACAGCTGTCAGGAGGGACAGGGACATCCTGGGAAGCACCTGAAATAAGCTGAGTCCCCTATTATTGCACTTCTGAGCAACTTACTGAAAGCCAAAAATATTCTGTGTGTTTAGGAAGGAATGTAAATTTTTAATTCATTTTTTCCCCCCATATTTTTACTTCTCAGAGCTTACAGCCTTAGCTGTTAATTTGTTTCTCTTCCTGAAGATAACAAAACCATAATACAGTTTTTAGTTGTAGGTTACTGTTAAAAAATGGTGCATAGTGTGAGCAGTTATAAAAGCCTCTGATTCTCTTAACTCTGTTAATTAAACTGTCAGTGATCTTTTGATATTTTGAACTTTGGGACCTCCCCTCTGACTTCTGGGTGAATATCAGATTTTTTTATTAGTACTCCACAAAGCTGTCTCAGCTGCCAAAAAGGCTCTATATGCCGTTTCCTATATTAAATTTCCATCAGTCACTGTACCTGCAGAGCAGGGGGACTTACCTCTCCATACTCTCTGAGTACATATCCCTTTGGAAGCAGTCCATTGTCCTCTTTTTATTATGAACAGCACTCCTACCTGGCTTTTTCTGAGAGCCTAAAACACTTCACACTCCCTTAAAAATGTGAAAATGGAAAGCAAAGAACAGCCATTTCTAATCAGGATATTTCTAACTGGTCAGATGAAATGATGCGTTTTTATTGTGATCAAATTTGCTTTTCCATTCATGCCCATTGCTTCCCTCTCAGTGTGCAGACATTCAGTTTTCCTTGTCCATGTCCCTGACCTTAACAGAGCATTCTGTCATCTCTGTAATTAACTTCTGTGTCTAACCTCTCTATTTTCACCAATTCTGCCTTCCTTGACTCCGTGCCACTGTAGAGAATTTCCATCTCCATCGTGTGTCTGAGGTAAATCCATTTTTAAATGGAACAGTTGTTGGTCAGAGCAGCTCAATTATGAATGATCATCCTTCTCCCAGGCTGTATTGGCCATGCTGCCAAGGAAGGCTACACTAGAAATGTAAATGGATGAACTGAATCAAGCATGTTTTTCATGTGTGAATAATTGTCCCTGTTCCCATTTAGTGAAGGACTCAGCCAACAACCTCAAGATGTTCTACAAAAGTACATGAATAATAATTTACAAGCTCAGTGCAGCCATGCATTAATGTACCAAACAGATGCCTGACTGAGCCTGATGAACCAGCAGCTGTAACTTAAAGCATTTGTTAGAAATTTTGTAGTAAGTGTCCCATGAAGAGCTTCCTGCCAGACCAGTTGGTCTCAAATTCATTCCAAAGTGTCAGACAGCTGCTAATAGGGATGGTAAGGAATCTGCTGGGACAGAGACTGGGCTTACAGAACCCCAAAAACCTTCTTCAGCCTTGCTGGCCTTCTTAAGGGCAAGATGCTCTGGCCCCATGGATCAGCCCTGCCCCATGGTGGAACAGAGAATTACAGAATCACAGAATGTTTGGGGTCAGTTTGGCTTTAAAGATCATTTCCACATCCCTGCCATGGGCAGAGACACCTTCCCCTAGAGCAGGTTGCTCCAAGCCCCATCCTGTGAGGTCTTGAATACTTCCAGAGATGGAACATCCACAGCTTCTCTGGGCAACCTGTGACAGTGCCACCCTCACAGGGAAGATTTCTTCCTTGAACTGAATCTCTGGCAATGTAAAGCCATTTCCCCTTGTCCTGTTACTGCATGCCTTCATTGAAAGTCCTTCTGCAGCTCTCTTGCAGCCCCTTTGGATACTGGAAGGGACTCTCAGATCTGTCTCCCTGGAGCCTTGTCCAGGCTGAACAAGCCCAACTCTTTCTGCCTGTCGTCATAGGTGAGGTGCTCCAGCCCTCTGAGCACCTTCATGGTCTTAATAACCAACAAGCATCTAAGGCAAGTACAAGCCCCACTGAGGAGAGTCAGCCTCCTGGACAAGGCCTTCCTGGGAGAAGGTGACTGAAGAACTTCTGTCTTGTGTGGGAGGCTTGGGATTAGCTGGATTTTTTGGACATCAGGAAAAAAAATCAAAGAGAAAAACAGAGAGATGCTTTAGACAAAGTTTCTGAGCTCAGAAGGACCTCTGGGAGGCAAACACAGCATCTGAGATGGAAAATAGCAGAGGTAGAGATCTGTATTTTTGTATAGTGTCTTTTTACATCCCTGCAGCAGTGTTTATCCTGCACCAGCTGGTGTTTCATTAATTGTGTGTGCACAGGGAGTGGTAGAAAGCAATACAAACTCTGTGTAAGCAGGGTGAAGCATGGCCACAAATAGGGAAATACAAATCGTCAATGTTATTGATTGCAAAGACCTGTTTTTGTGCAGGTACAGGGTTTTCTTCTAGCCCCAGACAGAAAGAGGGGATTGACTCCAGTTTTACATGAGGAGGTCATTCCTGATCACTTCTAAAGCCAGATTTTCCAGAGTATACAATACTGAGGATTATAAACTAATTTGTTTAGGTCTGGAGCAATGAGATAAACGAAGGCTGCAAAAACAGCAGGCTCAGCCCCTATGGAGCATCCTGTGTCAGTGCCTGAGTACATGGATGGGAACAAAAACAGTGCTGGTGAGCTCTGCAGAGATCCACAGCTGGCAAAGAGGAGATGCTGCAATACAGATAGCAGGGAAGATCACCAAGAAGCACATGAGAAAAATAGAAGGAGTTTTCTCTGAGATCAGATTAAGTGTGGAGACCCCATAGAGTGATACCCACAAGTCGGATATGGTCAGATGGTTAAAACCCTTTACATCACAGCCTTAGCTCATTGCCATGAAAGCCCGGGCACTGATTTAATGCAGTCAGTGTGCAAGTGGGAAGGAAATGGCTCTTCACCACACCATCTGTTTGTGCCTTCCCCATAACCCCACCAGTTATCTCTGCCGTGCTGCCTCTTCCTCCTGCAGATGCCCTTCAGAAATAAATGCAAGAATCACCACTTTGCCGAGTGCCTCAGTCACATCTCCTGAGCTGGGAAAACATGCAGTGTTCCCTTTGGGGACAGGGAGAGCTCTCCATCCTCGGGGGGTGTGTCACGTAGGCAGCCCCTTGGTGCTGTCCACAAGTGGCTCTGCCACGACTGTCATCAGCAACTCCAGCTCTGCCTTCAGGGAGCAGCACACTGAATTTTCACATGGCTGGTGCTGTGTTTCTGTGCTGGAGAGCTCACTAGCTGGTGGGTAGCTCTCTTCCTGACTTTCCTGGCTGTGGGTGTTTTCCCTTGTCTGTCTGCCCCAGCAAGGAACAGCTCTTCACTGGTGCACATTCAACTATGAGGAAACATTAGCAAAATCATGGAAATGTGGTCTTTGCTCTCTAAAAATTAATTTAATTTGATCATGCCATAAATAGAAGGCCCGTGCTCTGCTGACAATTACAGATGCCTCTAAAAAATTATAATTCCTTCAGTCTCTTGAACTAAAGCACCCTCAGTGGCAGAGCTACACCAGTCACTTTAGGCTAAAGGGAGAAGTTTTAGGTGAAAGTAGCACATCCTCTTCATGGAATATTTCTTCTTGACAGCATTACTCCTTAATGTTTGCATGCTTGTGCCTTAGCTCTTTATTTTTTTTCCCCAAGTGGTTCCTCTCCACTGAAGCAGTGGCTGTCATCATATTAAAGGCAATTTCAGCTTGTTCCAACAGCCAGCACTCCTTAATCACACGCTGCCAACCAAGAGCTCCCAACTGGGAAAAGCTTTGCCCCTGCTGGGCGAGATGTTTCACTTGAAGAATCCCTAGGATACTTTTAAAGGTTATTTCACCAAGCTTTCTATAGTTAAATGAAGTAGATATTAAAAGTTTAAATAACCTTTTGGTCTTCTTTTCCTGACAAATTTGGATTTCCCAATGGTTTAATTGAGTTATTTCACATCTATAAGCAGTGGGCTGACCCTGTCTTTCAAAGGTGTTAATCATTTCCAAGTCTAGATTTCAAATTAAAAGAATTGACAGGTCACCCTGCCAGTGGATTTTGGGATGTGTCTCTGAGTTCAGAAGTACAGATGTGAGTTGCTGGATTGCCCCAACTCATTCTCCCTGGCAGCATCCCTGTGGCTTTGTTTGCAGGGCATCCCATGGTAGACACTGGGATATGGTCAGTGGTCATCTGAGCTTGGGTTTCATCCAAAAGATCTGTAGGAAGGGAGTGACCACTGGCAGAAATGTCCTGACTTTGGTCTAGGCAGCTTCAATCTTCTCTGCTATGGCAATAGGCTGTGTAGGAGAAGGAAAAACTGAGGTGATTTTGGCATGGCTGGCTGACTGAGCACAGAGCCACGGTGCAGTGTGAGCTTTGGGCTTGCAAACAGAGAGACATGAGAGCAGTTCTGAACGCAGCCTAATCAGAGGATCCCAGAGTCCCATGGTGGCTCAGGTTGGAAGGATCTCAGTGGATCTTCTGGTCCCACCTGTCTGCTCCAGCAGGGCCATCCCAGAGCACAGGGCACAAGATTGTGTCCAGATGGTTCTGGAATATCTGCATTGAGGGTTACTCCACACCCTCTCTGGGCACCCTGCTCCAGTGCTCAGTCACTGCATAGGAAAGATGTTTTCCCTCATGTTCAGGTGGAGCTCCAGTGCATCAGTTTCTGCCCAATTTCTCCTGCTTGGCACCACTGAGAAGAGCCTTGCTCCATCCTCTTGGATCCTGTCTTTCTGCAGGAGAACACTGCTGTGGGACAAAAGGAGTCCTGGTGCCCTTCCCTGTGGTGTGACATAGGCAGGCTCTCACTTTTAGCCCCAAAAGATCAGGTCCTCGACTGAGATCGAGAAGAAAATAGGAAAGAAACAAATGACTGCCCACCCACCAGTCTAAAACTGCTCCAGTCAGGAATACTGGAACGTTTTGGAGTTAGCTTGAGTCTGGAGTCAGTGTCTCCATTAAATTGTTCTCTGTTAATAGCCCTGATTCAGGTGAGGAATATTTGACAGTGACTGACATGTTTTACCTCCTTGTTTTGTAATACAAGGTGGTGTCTTGGCTCTTCTAAGTACAGAGGGTGCCCCTTGTCCCTTCCATTTGGGGGTTTTAAATTATTTTTTAAATTTCTGAATGCTTCTGAACAAAACTGATGGTGTTCTATATCGTGTGGCAATGGAAGTGCATTGTTTTAATTGAAGCTCCTGCTGTAAAAGCTTTTCAATAAATTAACAAAACCTTAAAAGCAATGAAGTGAACAGATTAGCTGGTGGCACATTGCATATAAAACCAAGGTTTCTGAAAGCCAGGTAGAATGTTCTCAATGTCAGAAGCAAGGCTGATAGCAACGGGTGTTATTTTTTATTGAACCAGTGGATATACCTGGAAAAAAAATAAAAAATCTTTCAGTTGCAAAATGCTTTTTCAGATCTGAAGACTTCAGATTAAATTTCAGGCACTTTATAGTCTGGTACAGTAATATTTAAGTTAAAAAAGAAAGCCATAATGATTCCAATTAATTTAAATTTCCACTTAAAGCAGACAGGAGAGAGTAGTACATTTGGGGAACAATTTGCAATTCTTTTGCTGATGTATTACTTTGTAAATGGAGAGACTCTCATAGGCATTTAGAGACCATTTAGTCTTCAGGCAAAAAGCAGTAAGAGGCAAAAACACAGAGAAGAAAACACGAATTCTGCAAATCCTCTGTGCCCATGTTCTGTGTGGCTTTGTGCTGGGGATATGAAGGAACACTGCACAAGCAGGGCTGGCCAGATGCCATGAAATTTTGATATTTTTCATTGGAATAAAAGCAAAGCCTTCTGAAAATTGTCACTAAACAAACAGAAATAGTTCTGCCTCCCTCCTCACCCCTCTCCCAACAGAAACCTGAGCAGCAGTAAATTGTCCTGGTCTGGATTTAATTTCAGCAATTAACTGCAATTAAAGTTGAGCCCTTTCAATTATTTCAAATCCAGAACTCTACACGCCAGACAGGACAGTGGTGAAAAAAAAGGTTGTTATTACATTAGTAATCTTCTTTTACTTCTAATAAATATATTTATATGTTTAATCTTCGTGCAGTATGGATTTTTGTAGTACAGGGGCTTTAGGTCGGTTCCATCCCCCCAGCTTATCCAGTAAACAGCTCAGTGACCCTGGGCAAGTGATGCATGACCTCTCTGTGCCCTGGTGTTGGCCTCTGGCACCAGTGGCAGCTACGCAAATCCAACTTCCTCCAATGCAGGGAAAGGGGAGTGGTGGATTAGTGCTGTGTATTATTATCGATGATTGATTTTCTGCTCCAAGTTAAATCAGGCTGAAGAGCAGCTTGTAAAGTCTTTTGGCACTTTTTCCCCTGTTTCTGCAGCGTGCCCCAAGCTCAAACCCCCCTCTGTCATCCGGAGGCTTTGAACTGTGTTTCCCTCTCCCTGCCCAGGGGCATGTCCCCCTCCGGAGATCCTGGGAGAACTGAAGGCTGTTTTCTTCTTTTAATCATCTCTGGTAAAATGCAGAGACAGTAACTCATCTGCAGCACAGATGAGCATGGATCAATTGGCAGTGCTGCTGACTGACATTTCATTAGGCCAGTGCCAATAGCAGATATTGATCCAGGGGCAGTCGATATGTCTGCAAGGACCCAGCCTGCCTGGTGGAGTTGGGAGCTGTCCTGTGGATGGGGGCACAGTCTGGCAGTGAGCACAGCCCCCCTCAGCTGGGCTGGGAGGCAGTGGGAACCTCCCTGCAGCTCCTGAGTCCTGGAGTACCTGATGGTGATGTGCTGGCAGGAGTGGTGGTGACAACGTGGTGCCACATGTCACCATCTCTTTACATCAGTGGGGTCCTCTGGAAGTCATGAGATGGTCTGGTGGGGGTGGGTGGAGGTGTCTGTGCTGGGATTCACTTCCACATGCAGTGAAAAATCTTGGGTCTAATGGGCTTAGATTTTTAGCCATCTGCAGGGCTCCTCTTTCCTCCTCTGCAAGTACCTCAGCTTCCCTTCTTGCAGGAGAAAGAAACATCTGCAAAATGAAAAAAAAAAAGAAATCCCATCAAGAGAAATCTGCTCTTCTCTCTGCCTTAATGCCAGAGAAAGGAATAGGAGAAATATTTCCCTTGCCCTTTGCTCTCTAATAATTGCATCCACAAGGAAGAAAAGAGAAAGGGGAAGGAGAGATGAATATTTGATACTCTCCATCAGGAACACATCTGCAAGTAGTTTGCTCACCCACCCAATGACCAGTCCAGATTAGACTTGTTTACATGGGAGAGTTGTTAGGGATTGAAGGAAGGCATGAGTTTAAATCCCAAAGTGGATAAACCTAACCAGTGGCAGGGAACAGGGGTCCCCATGAGACACTGCTCAATAATAGTTACACTGCAGCAGTCATACTCAAATTGTTCTCTGCTCAATTTCCCCATGCTTAACCAACTCTGTGTTATATACAGAAAACAGATTAGACTCTGATTCAATGCATTATTTCAGATCCCCATTCCAGTTTAGTCTTTTTATTGAGTTCAGTGCACAACTTAGTGTCCTGAAAAGGAATTAGGAAGCTAAAGCTGGGCTTCCTTGCTGTCAGTTGTGACAGGAGCCCAAGAGGGGCTGTGTGTGTTTGGACCATGGTCACAGTCCTGGGGCTACATAGATCAATACTTCACTCTGAAATGGACTCACCCTAAACAAGGCCAAGCAGCAACAGACCCTGGTTGAAAACCACCATAAATTCATAAACAAAGTAGCCTTTCTGGTTCATTGATTGAAATAGTTTTGTATGTGGAAGGTGCATTTTGCTCACTTGGATAGTATTGCAGAAATCATTCTGACTCTGTCTGCTCTGCAACATGCTAAAGCATCTGCTGTTTGGTTACAGCAAAGAAAACAGAAAGTAGTGAGTGAAAAAGCAGCAAAAATAAGTGATCGATTCCAATTTCAGAGTCTCATTTAAAATCAGTGTCAAAGCTCCCCCACTTTCAAAGGTGCACAGTGCCCTTCTTCAGCATCCCTTTCCAAGCAGGCAGAGCCCAGCAGACATCAGAGACAACAGCTGAACCTGCAGCCACAGGAAATCTGTGAGTTGTTTTCCCCTGGGATATGAAAAGATGGAGTCATCTCTGGGCTGGAGGTGCTCGGGCCTGAGTGACTGAAAGAACAGAAGAGCTCCTGATTCAGGAAACCGAGCTGCTCTCAGATAACACTCTTGTAGTTGGTGAAAAACTCTGTAATTTTGCCAAGAGAGGAAAAGGTTTTGGTATCTCTTTTGGAAATCTGACTCCTTAGCTCAGCCCACACTTGGCTGAACATGTAATCACACTGTTTAAAGAATCAGTGTCCATCACACTGAGTGATCTGACTGATCCCTCCTTGCAGAGTAGGTGTCAGTAGGTGTTAGTACCTTTAATCCATCAGGGGATTGATGTCTCAGGGGATGAGGACAGAATTTCATGTATCATTGTACATCCATTGTGCACTGCCCTAAACATCTCAGGGCAGCAGTGTCTTGGGCCTTGATCTTGAGCTGAACCCCTGAGAGCACCTATGTGCATTTTTCCAATGACTGTTTTTTGAATGAACTGCCTCAGTTTTGGCAACAGGCCAGCACAGTGACCTCTCTCTGCTGTCAGCCATGGGTTTTGGTCTCTCAGTTGTAAACAGTTAGCAGTGACAGAGGGATTTCCAGTTAATTGGGGAAATGAGGGCAGTGTTATTACCTCTCTTACACTGGGGGAGATGGAGACATGAAGAGGCAGAGTGATTTGTACAGGGCTTCCCAGCTGGCTGAAGGTCATGCCAGCAGGATAATCCATCCCTGTGAATCCCAGCCTGGTGCTCTGTGTGTTTGGCCACGATGCTCCGGGGATGTGACAAATGAGACTTGGATCTCTGCCCGCTGCTCTCCTCTCTCCTCTTCCATCCATACATGCTTTAAATGAAATCAGGATGACTTCAGATCCATACCAAGTATGAAGTGGATGGGTCAAACTCTCAACCACTTCCATCTTAATATTCATGCTTTTTCACAAATGCAGATCAGCCTAATTGGCTGCCAGCGTGCACAGATGTCTCTCTGCAAGAGTACTCAGGTGCTGTGAGAATTGATTGCGAACATGAAATGGAACCAGATTAAAATTTGACCTACAGTAATCAATTTCTAAACCACAGGACAAGCAGTAAAGAGATGATGGAATTTCTGGACTTTGGAAATCAGTTATTGGCTGTTGTTGTGCCCTTCTGAAGGGTCTCTCCCTCACTACATATACTGATTTTTCTTTAGATGAGCAACTTGGGGGACAAAGATCCTTATTAAGTCATCATAAAAGAATGACCCTATTCCTTGCACATAAAATGCCATTAAATACCCCTTAAAAAGGCTTTTTCAGCACCATGGAAATAATTCTCATTTCCTTGAAGCGACATCACTTTGTTACTTGGATTGGAAATCCTCACATCTTTTACAGGTCAATTCTGTAGTTCCTTAGGAAGAATGTATATGAATACAGTTTCTCCAAAGCAAAATTAAAATGTGCTTGGTAGGAAACTTCTGCTGTAGCATGTTACCTGTGTCTGTGAAGTCAGGATCAATGGAAATTTGCAGAAAGGCTATTATTTACTGTTTCTTTCAAGCTGCCGGAAGACTAACCTAGAGAAATCTTCTTTTCCTCCAAAATCCATCATGAAAGACTGTGTAGTGAAACATCCCTATCGTGGAGATTAACTAATTGCTCAGCAGTCAGTCATTTTCACTGCACAGCCAAGGACAGCGATTCCTTTCTCTCACGCAGATGGAGCAATGGTTTAACACAAAACAGTTCCTGGGACAGGAGGATTAAGAGGAATTTACTGGAGAGCAATTAAAAGAGTTGTTGGAGCAGTTTGTTTTTGAAGCTGAATTTCACATCAAAGTGAAGATATCTGAGGAGTGTACAGAGCAGAAGAACAATAAAGCCATCATTTCAAACCACCTCCTCTGCATCCTTGGAGTGCAGATTAATAAAGTGAGCTAAGAATTTATGGAGATTTGCAGGAATGAATTAAGGGAAGCAGCCTAAAGGCTTGTGTGGGGTCATTTCCTATTAATCCATTTCTTTTCAGTCTTTCATAGTTTAACTTTTTAAATTCACATTTTAATTCATGTAAACAAAAAAGGAAGGTTTTTTAATATCGTGCAAGTTTTTTGTCTTTTTTTAAAGATGATATCTGAAAAATAAGATTTATAAGCATTTTAGCATCAGATATTAATAAAGTCTTGGGAGTTTTCTGAAAAAAAATCTGAAAAATAAGATTTAAAAGCATTTTAATATCAAGTATTAATAGTGAGTCATGTTCTCTGGGACCTGCCTAGATTTTAGAAACACTTTACTTTTGGAGCAAGCCTTTTCACCAAGGGTTATACATTAGGAATTGGGCTTGACTGGCCTAGTTTTCAGAATATCAGAAAAGAGGATCCCAGATATGCCCTGTTTTGAGAGCTAAAGGCTCCTAGAGGGGACCAGTCCTCCAGGACTGAGGGATGAAGCATCCTAGACCCCCTGAGCCCATCAGAGCAATGGCCTGGGAAAGCTTTGCTGGGCTTGGCACTGCTTAGTGCCAGCGGTGGGAGTGATCCAGGCAGGATCTATCCTACAACATCTGGGAGTGGGATGAGCTTTGCAGTGCAAAAGGGTGGCTGTGCAGAACAGACACATCTCAGCTGGTCTCCAGTTTCCTAGGGGCTGTGGGAAGGGCATCTCCACTCCCCTGCTGGAAGATTTTCCTGGGAAGTGTAGTGAGAACAGCAGGGCTTTCCCTGCTGGTGGTTCATCCAGCTGTTCCATCTGGGCAAAAACATCTGGTTTTCCACAAGCCCTCACTGAGAGCCACCAGGCTGGCAGGGTCCCCTGGGCAGTTGTGGCTTGTCCTCCCTCTTCAGCTTTGGAAAAAATAATTTTTGTCTGTCAGGACTGGCTGCTCCTTGAGGCTGTGGGGCAATATCCCAACACACTGGGGTGGAAATAAAAATAGCATCAGATGAAGGGTGCAGAACACACACACAGAAACTTTTTTACACTCTCTGCACCAAACCCTGACATTTGCACTGCCAGAGGTAGGGATTTGAATCCCCCATGCCCACCATCCATGGAGGATGTCTGCACACAGGCGACAGGCACAGAGCTCCCTGTACAGACACCAGAGACAAGCAGGGTACAGCTTGTCTGACCTGCTTTAACACCCAGCTGCAGGTGAAATGACTCACACCCTCCAAGTGCTTTTGTCTTCCTCCCCCCGCCGTGCAGAGCTCCTGGAGGGTAGTTCAGATGCAGTCAGAGGCTTTGCAGGTGAGCCCTGTTCCGAGTGTCTGTGCTCTGGAAATTGGGTGTATTTTATGGAGCAGGAAATGTATTTATGTATTATGTATTTTTAGGAGCAGGAAATAGAACACACGTCTGCGCTGGGGTATCCTGTGTCTAAATCCTGGATCTAACATAAATCTGCCTTCCACATTAGCATGACAAAAATGTAAATTACTTCTGTACAGAGCACTCCAAGATGTGAAACTTAATAGTATTTTTTGCAGGCAACTTTATGGAAATTTATGTAGTACAGCCTTATCGTATTATTTCCAAAGAAAATGAGATCTGTGTTATTGCAGTATTGGATATTGGTTATACCACTTAAAACTTTTAAAATTCATCTGACAGCTTCAGCTAAGCTTGTGTCATTTCAGGCCAAGGAGGCAAGGGAAGGCAACTCTCCTATTAAAAAAAAAATAAAAGGCTTATATAAAAGGGTATCAAGACCAACATACCTTGTGAGGACACTGTAATTCCTTTTTTGTAGGGGAATTAGACGTTCTTGGAACAGGTGGACCAGTCCAAATCCTTCTGGTGGGATCTGAAAGGTGATGAAGGAGCTGCTGGGTGGTCTCAGCCAACTGCAAACCAAGTCTGCAGTGCACCCAAGGAAGGGTGCAATTCCCTGAGATCCTGCCTCCATCACTTGGAAAGCTCCAACTCACTTTGTCCACTCATCCCACTTGCTCCATCTGCAGTGTTTTCAAGTACAGCTCTGGACCTGTGCTGTCAGATGGGTCCAGGTTAAAAAGAGCCTTATATTTCTTCAGATTTATTAACCTGGATCAGACTTGATGATCTTGATTCCAACCTTAATAATTCTGTGATTCTATGATTCTTTTCTCACTGATCTCAGATGCCTTCTAAGATGTTGCTGTATTAAATAGGAACAAAAAAACAGGGATGTGGACAAATACATTGGGTTGTGAACAATCAGATGCAAGGGAGATGGGGCTTCTACAAGACATTGGTGCAGACAAGATAATTACTGCTGAAACAAGATGATCAGCACCAACATCAGCCTGGTCTGTGCTTTAATGAGAGTGACCTGTGGCTACTGTGTGGATGTAGCTGTGGGGACTGAAGTGTGGTGTTTCTGAAATGTGAAATGTCTAGAGGGCTGAGTCACAGAATCACAGAATCACTGGGTTGGAAGAGACCTCCAAGGTCATCAAGTCCAACCCATGACCTAACACCTCACCTAACACCAAGTGCCACATCCAGTCCTTTTTTAAATACAGCCAGGGATGGTAACTCCACCACCTCCCCATGCAAAGCATTCCAATACTTTATTATTCTTTCCATGAAAAACTTCTTCCTAATATCCAGACTTTATCTCCCTTGGCACAGCTTGAGGCCAAACTTGAGTTTGGTCTCATGGGCTTGAGTCAAACCAATTCTCCCAGGACAGGGTCTTCACACTGTGAAAATCTTTGCTTTTTGATGGCTTTGTGTGGCTCTCCCTCCCTCCTTCCCTCTCCCTCTGTCATTGCACACACTGCATCCATCACCATGACAACTGTGGCCCTTTGGATCCATGGCTGTCCCTTTCTGTGGGTTTCTGTGGAGAGGAGCAGGCACATCTGGAACCCCACTAACAACAGCATGGGATGTTCAGGCACAGGACAGGATGATCTCTGGTCAAACACCTGCCACTTCTTATGAACTCACTGTAATTCTTCAAGACTTTTACCAGTTCTTTAATCCCTTCACGTATCTGCCTTGGAGTCACTTATTAAGGGATCTTTGTGTAGATCTCCTGTACGGAGCAAGGTCATGGAGGGATGATTTTCACAGTACTGCTACAAAAAAAGACAGCAGACAAGGGATGCATTTCAAAGCACCTGAAAAGGCCACAGCTTTACTCTAATTCAGTGTGTGTCTCAGCCTTGAGCTGGCTCCCTGACTCCTCACTGCTGTTGCCCTCATCTGCAGTTGGCTTTGGGGCTGGTTATACAAACTGGCACAGGAGCTGCTCCAGCAGTGACATATCCACTGCCAGTACCTTTGGTAAGGTCTCCCTTTGGAAGGGACAGAGTCACACTCACATGAGTCATCTCTTGGTATGAAGGGGTGGGAAAGGAGGGTGAGGTTGAGAGAAGATGGAGAATCTCAAATTGCTGTTGTCTCCTCTGTGCCTCCTCATAAATAACTTGAGTATTGCAGTCCCCATGGCTGCCTACCAGTTTACCTCTGCTTCATCTTTGCCAGCTCAGTAATTAGTGTAATCTCTATTTCCCCTTCTTCCCAAAATTAGGAAACCCAGAAACCTGGTCCCATGGGACAAAATTTGTGCCACATGGAACAGTCTTTGACAATCTGATCCATAAAGGGAGTCCTGCACTTACTGTGTGTTACATTAATGAATTTAGAACTTGGTGTGAGACAGGAGTGTGGCTCTTTACTCCTTGAGATGAACTCCATACACACTTAATTCAGCTTCCTCTGATTAACTCTTAAAAAGATTGTGCGTGTTCCTGGGACATACATTTGAGCAAGCATATGTGTAACTTCTCTGAAAAGGGTCAGGAACAAATGAAATAGCTCATCCAATTTAAGATTCCAAAATAAATGCTCTCCCAATCTGTAGAGAAATGTCAGATTGCATGAGATGTTTTTCTATTCTTATTTATAAAGAAAAAGTCTGGTTAAAGTTATTAGACATTATTAGAATTAAGTCTCCATGTAAACATTTGTAAATGTAAACACATTTTAACTATTCTGGTTTAGTTTAAACCACTGTGGAAGTGGATTAAATCCAGCCACATGAAAAATCTCCTAATAAGGAAAAAAATGGTAATGAAAAATAACTATTGCTCTGTTAGTGCTCGAATTCATATTTTGTTTTTTTTCTTCAGTTTTTTGTCCGTGTAAGATCTTTCTTTTCTTTTACTTGTAGATAGTCAACTGATCTCAAGTACTCCTGACCAAAACTAGATCCTTGCTGTGCTAGGATCTTCTGCATAGGATCTGTGCTAACATCTTCCTTGGTTGAGGGGAAGGAAGAGGGGGAAGTTCTCTATGGGGTGAAATGATTTCCTGGGCAGAGTAGTTCATTGGGAGAGTAAGGACCAAGGACTCAGTCTCCATCCAAAGTGCCATTATCCCACAGGGTCAGCTGGGATGTGAGGGTCTGCTTGGTTATGCATTTCAGAGTGAAAAAGAAAATAATAAACAGCTATGAACACCTACAGGTTACATGAGAAAGCCAAGGTGGAGTAGGTCCAGGGCTGTGCTTCAGCCCACCTTTGCTCCATTGGAAACTGGGCTCCACTGAGGTAGATCAGTCCTGAATTCTTGACACTCAGCTCACCCCTGGATTTCTGAGTCCCTGGACATTTTCTGCACTAATTCAGCATTTGGCAGACCTGCTTCTTCAAAGGAGTTGCCCATAACCATTCCAGGCTGGAGCATTTTCTGTTCCAAGAGAAGAAAAAGGAAATAACTTATTGAAGAGCTCTGTCAGCTTGTGTCCTGCAAGGAGCTGAGAGAGCCTGTTCTGAGGAGGTGACAGCAGGGCTTTGGGTGTGTCTTCTCCACTGCATGGGTGTAAAGCAGGGGTAAAGCTCATGGCTGTGAGTGGTTAGTGGGCATTTGTCCCCTTGGCCACCCATCCCTTTCAGCTCTTCCCCAAGTGTTTGCTCTGTTCTGAGCCACAGCAGCACTCAGGCTCAATCCCTGCCACTGGGCTTGGCCCATCTCAGTGACACCTGGCCAAGTGGTTCTGGGGCAAAAAGCTTCACAGTAATTTCCTGACTCTTATAAGGACACACTTCAGGAGTATGAGGTACAGGTGGTGTCAGATTAGAGAGGCTTTGGCTTTTCTTCTGCCAAACCCAGCAGCAGTCAGTGGTAATTATATTCTGTTCAGGGAGATAACCTCTGTCTGGAGAAGGTTTGAACTGAGTCTGGAACAGGGACAAAAGAACCAAGATTGGACTGTGGGAGAAAGGGAGGTCAGGGTAATTTTCAGTGAAGTGCAACTTTTGGGAGAGGAATGAAAACCTGCTGCTGTGGTCTTTGTTGTTGTCATTGTGGTTATTATAAACCTGCAGCAGGACAGAAGTTGTCAGAGTTACCTCCTGCCTTTCCCAATGGCACATCCAGTGCCTCACTGGCCAAGGAAGTGCCCCAGACCTGTGCCAGGTTGCTGGCAGCTGCCTCCCTTCCAGCATCCCCCACTGCCTCTGGATGGCAGCTGCCAGGCACAGGCTGGCTCAGCAGAGCAGGGTGCTCAAGCTGTGAAACAGATTTGTGACCAGAAAGCAGGGAAATCATGGAAACATAGAATGGCTTGGGTTGGAAGGGACCTTGAAGAGACCATGCATTTCCAACCCCCTGCCACGAGAAGGGACATCTTCCTTCCACTTTCTCAGGTTGCACAGAGCCCCATCCAACCTGGCCTGGAACATTGCCAGGGATGGGGCAGCCACAGCTTCTCTGACCAAGCTGTGCCAGGGCCTCACCACCCTCACAGTAAATAATTTCTTCCTAACATCCAGCCTAAACCTGCTCTCATTTTAAAGCCATTCCCTCTTTGTCATGTCCCTACACAACCTTTCAAAGCCCTGGGTAGAGGATGTTTCCCCCACCACAGATGTTTTCAGGGACTCAGCACAAGGCAGAGCAGCACAGTCAGACAGGGACAGCAGCAGAGAGGAGCCATCCATGTCCCCTGGGACACACCTTGGGGACACATCCTTGCAGCTGGTTGCTTTCACTGCTGCATCTTCTGCCAGAGGTGCTGCCCTGCCCTCCGGGAAAAGAGGCACAAACAAAACATCACACACAGCCCACCTTCCAAATCTGCCTTTAGAGAGCGTGGCTTCAATTAAATGTAAACATCAATCTTGAATCAAGGGCAACTCTTCTTGCCATTATTTGCTCTCCCCAGTGGCCTGAGAGAGAGAGTAGTTCCATGAGGGCAGCTGCTAATGAAGGGGAGCCTCCAGATGAGGGGATGTGTCACTGCATCGAGGTCAGAGGAGTCAGATGAAAGTAACTTCCATGGTTGTCCCTTGGTTTTGTTTATATTTTTTTAAACTTCTAATAAGCAAATTTACCAAATTATTATAAGCAGCTGCATCTATCAGCAGCAGGCAAGGATATATCTACTGCATTTGAAAGCTCTCTAATGAAGCTTTGAAGTCCAGCTCATCTCAGATTCATGCAGTGAAGGATCTGTAGCCATCGTGGCACTTCTCTGCTGACTTCTGAAGATGTGAGACTTGAAAGAAAATAGATACTCAAATATGGATACTCAAGTTGATATTTCAAAAACCTGCAGCTGACTGACACAGGGTTTTATCTGTGTATTTCAAGGGCTTTGTTTTCCTTTTCTTACCATGCTATCCCTTTGCAGTCCATATTTGTATTTAATCATAGGCTGCTTTTCACAGTGCTGTCAAACAGAGAGCCAGTTTCCCCACTCTGCCTCAGTCCCACATTCAAGAAACCAGAGGAAGCTAAAAAAGTAAAATCATAGGAGTAACATGCAGAAAATCAACAAAAAAGTTTTGCTCAGCTTGAGGCTCAAATTCCTTTTTCTGAGCAGCCTGAGACATGCTGCCAGGCGAAATAACTCAGCATTAAATGGCATGGCATGATGTGAGGGTGGATATTGCTGGGTTTTAGAGCCACACACAGCCCTCTTACACTGCTTCTCCGTGGTGCTCCTAGTTCACCTACACATATTAGACATACTAATTCTGCAGTAAACACTTGTAAAGTATGTGAAGCCACACGTGTGGCCCATGGGGAACCTAATTGCACCCTCCAACACTCCTAAAAATTCCCTTAATCCTAACAGCAAAACCAAAGAGTATTGAGCAAGTTGGGATTTTCCAGCCTCTGGAAGGGTGTGTACATTGAATTTGTCTTGCAGCTGTGAAGTCCCTGCTGAATTACTATTTCCTTTTGATCTGTACTAAAGAAAGTGACAGAGCAGGTATGAGTGTGAGTAATGGGTAGGTTGGCATCTCAGTATTTGGGTGCTTTGTCAACTTCTTTCTTCTCTGTGTTTAGTTTCTTTCCTCCTGTTGGTGTTGGGATATTTTTAGTTCTTCAAGTAGTAGCATCTTTTATATCAAGAAAAAAGGTGAAACCCAATTTCATGTATCCTGTTAAGAAAATGTGTGTGTGTGTGTGTGTGTGTGTGTGTGTGTATGTACCCCATCTATAGTGGTGTACCTTGAGGTTGCTATGTCTTGATCAGCTCCCTTCGAATTCACTACAAAAAATTAAGATGGAAAGGAAGATCAGAATTAAGAATTAAGGGAGAAGTGGCTGTTCCCAAGACTGTTTACCCATCTCAAATTAATATTTTCATGCGATCTCCTTTGGGTCCTGACTCTGTTGTGGATTTATCCCCCACAGATCATCTTCAGGAAGATCAGCGATGTCAAGAAGGAGGAAGAGGAGCGCCTGCGCCAGAAGAACGAGGTGACGCTGAGCATCCCCGTGGACCACCCCGTGCGGAAACTCTTCCAGAAATTCAAGCAGCAAAAGGAGATGCGCAACCAAGGCTCGAGCCACATCGACCCCGAGCGGAACCAGCTGCAGGTGGAGAGCAGGAGCGTGCAGAACGGGGCCTCCATCACGGGCACCAGCGTGGTCACCGTGTCCCAGATCACGCCCATCCAGACCACCCTGGCCTACATGAAAACCAGCGAGGCCGTGAAGCAGAACAACCGCGACGCCATGGAGCTGAAGCCCAACGCGAACGGCGACCAGAAATGCCTCAAGGTGAACAGCCCCATGCGGATGAAGAACGGGAACGGGAAGGGCTGGCTGAGGCTGAAGAACACCATGGGCACCCACGAGGAGAAGAAGGAGGACTGGAACAACGTCACGAAGGCTGAGTCCATGGGGCTGCTCTCCGACGACCCCAAGTCCAACGACTCGGAGAACGGTGTAAATAAAAACCCGCTGAGGAAAACAGACTCTTGTGACAGTGGAATAACAAAAAGTGACCTTCGCTTGGATAAAGCTGGTGAGACTCGCAGCCCCCTGGAGCACAGCCCCATCCAGGCGGATGCTAGGTGTCCTTTCTACCCCATTCCTGAGCAGGCCTTACAAACCACACTGCAGGAAGTCAAGCACGAACTCAAAGAAGATATCCAGCTGCTAAGCAGCAGGATGGCTGCCCTTGAGAAGCAGGTGGCAGAAATTTTAAAAATATTGTCTGAAAAGAACGTATCCCAGCTCTCTTCCCCCAAGTCTCATTTATCACCCCAGTCCCCTCCCCAGATATCCTGTCAGGATATTTTTAGTGTTTCAAGGCCTGCGTCACCTGAATCTGAAAAAGATGAAATCCACTTTTAGCATATACCTATGTGTATATATGTATACAGTATATATGCAGAGGTGTATATATACCTTTATACATATATATATATGTGTGTGTATATGGTAAATATATATACATATATATTTTCACTTGCATCCAAAATGACTTGAACACACCAAGGATTTTGATATGTAAATATTGCATGTCCAGCTGGATTCTGGCCTGCCAAAGAAAGCAATTATTAACATAGATATTGCTTGTATAATATGCAGTTGACTGCATGCACACTTTACATTTATTTATAATCTCTATTATGTAATAAAAGAATGACTTTTGTTTAACAAAGGCAATGTACTATTTAAAGAATCAGGGTCTAACCTGCCAATATTGCCATGTCAGTTTTGATCTCAGGCTGGGTGAATTGAGCTTTTATTTCCTCATTGTCTTTTCTGCCGAGTTAAACAGTAGATTAATATGACGTGAAGGACACGTTCAGACTCCTGTTAGTATTGTTTCCTGGTATCATTCCATGACAATATACTGTATATTTGGTGATGAATTCCCCTACTCCTCCTGAAAGGAGGGCTCAGCTCAGTGGGCAGGGAAGGGCACCATGCCTGGTGCTAGGGTGGATCACTGGAATTTCTTTGTGTGGGTATTGTGCATGCACAGCCTTTTATTTCAAGTATCCTCCTGCTCTTTTAACATCATAAGTAAGAAATAATAAGAATTAGAATAAGAATAATGGTGATTTATGTAACAAAATGAAACTAACAGAAACTCTCTCAGTTGCACTCCCTGAGTGTTTGGGGGTAACTTCTTTCTTGAAAGCCTCCTTTTACTGATGCCATTTTTACTGAACTGTTAGAGTAACATTATGTAAATTCTCTTTGCAGCACTCAGTGGTGGTGTCCGGTTCTGTCAGTATCTTCATTAGCATGTCCCATTTTTGTGGGGTTGAGGTTGCTCTCCCACTGTCCCCCCTATTGCCCCTGGCAGAAAGACTTTGCACGAGGTCTGAGCAAGGAAGGGAACACTCATAGTTCAGCTCCTTGGGAACCACGTGAGCAGGTTTGAAAGCATGAAGTTGAAAGGCTGCACTTTATCCCCCTCCACTCTCTTTCATGAGGACATTTATCAGTCTGCAGCTGCCTTTAGAAAGAGAGAAGATAACTGGTGAGGATGTAATTCTCTTTAGTGCAAGGTGCTTGGATGATAATGTGTGGGTGGGAGAGTGATGGGTGCTCTGGGGGATGGAGTGCAGCTCGTGCCTGGGGCTCCTGGAGGGTTTCAGTGCATGGAGGAGGCACGTTTATAGAGCAGGCTTGCAGTGCCCACACAGCCCAGTCCCACACGTACTGAGTCCCTCAGGTCTGTGCCAGAGGCTCTGATCCTCCTCTCAGCTGACTCCCTTGGCATCTTCCAGCCTTGGGCCATGCTCAGACCTTCTCTCCCGGGCTGGAGCTGCTGGCTTTGCAGGGCTGCAGCAGGGCAGGCTTTGCACTGGATCTTGTTTGATCTCCTGTTTGGAGCTGGGCTTTTGGACTCTGCCTGGGTCTGCCCCTGAGTGTGGTGAGGGTTTTTGCCTCTCAGTTCACACTGGTTTGAATCCAGTTACACAAGATGCATAGCAAAAATTGTCATTGCAGCTTCAGAGATGTTACCTGGTGTAGCTTGAGGCCAGCCCAGCAGAGCACAGTGGCTCCTTCAGAGAAGGATTCCCCCTGCTTCTGGCTTAAATGACCTCTTGTATCAAGATCCCGTGTTTTCAAAAGTGCCTGGAGTAAAACATGTATGTACCACAAGGCATCACTATCAATCAGGTGTATCAAATACATGGTTATAATTAGGGAGCAATCTAAACACACACCAGTATTAGATCCATTTTTTAACATTAGAAAAATAGACTAAGCTAAATCACTTCCTGAAAAACTAACAAAATCCCTAAAACCCAAACAAGCCATCATTTGCAGTAGTGGCAATTAAGAATCTACATCTTAGGATGAACATATCTTCAACTGTGAAATCCAAACCCATAAAGCTCCAAAAGCTCATAAGAAAGCCAAAGAAGTCATTGCTTCTGTTGTGTCAACTCATGGAGACTTTTTGGGCAATGATAGCTTTTTCTATCCTGTTTCTGCCAGTTTCTTTAGGAAATCAGAGATTCCAAAAGAAAAAAAAAAAGGAAAAAAAAGGGAAAAAAAAAGAAAAAAGGGAAGAACAAAAAGCCACAGTAAGGGACAGCTCTTCTCAAAGCCTGGTGATCAGGCCACCTGCTCATTTTAGTACTCTGCAGGTGCAGGTGCCTCTGTCAAAATTTTCATCTGTATTTTGCAGCTGCTGTGCTGACACAAGTGCAAATCCATGACTCTGCAGCCATGGTTTGGACTGCAAGAACAACCTGCACCTGCAGAACAACAGGACCTCCCATTCCTGTGATAAAGCCTACTGTGGGACTCTGAAAGAATGGGGTGTTATGGGGTTAGGGAGTTACAGGGTTGCTGCAGGAGTCTGCACAGACCTTGTGGGTACAGTTTAAGTGCCAAGATTTCAAGTGTTGAATGTTCTTGCCTGACTTGGTCTGCTGGTTAAGACAGACACACAGCCACTGCCCAGGGTGAGTGTCTGAGTCACACGGGCTCAGTGGGGCCAGACTCTCTTAAAATTCCTGGAGTGCATGAACCTGCCATGAGGTGATGCTGCAAAAGACACAGCACGATAATGGGTGTTAGCTTTGTTAGAAAGCTTTAGCCTTAATGGGATTCCTCTGCCTTTGGGACAGACTGCTTTTCTTTCTTATAACTGATATTAATTCTAGGTAGAACTGCATGGCATGCAAAGGGATCTCTGTTTAGGTTTATCTTGCAAGTCAGGTGTAACTTTGTGCCACTTTACAATGAGAGAATGTGTTAACAGGATTAGTCTGACCTTGAAAATCATTTGGGCGGGCCCAGAATGTCTATTACAGTTCAAGTGCAGCTTGAGTGGTTCAAAAGTGTAGTGGCTAAATAGTGTAAAATGCCAGTTCGTGAAACAAATACAGTGTCTCCAGGTCTATTTCTAGTGCTGCTTTGACTCTGATATTCCAACACTGTCCATTGCAAGTTCAGTGGAACCAGCTGTACCTTGCTGGTACAAAGCAGTGGTGAGCTGGGTGCCCTGCAGGCACAGTCAGCACAGCCTGTGGATGGGCTGTCCCAGGCTCTGTGTGCTGGGGGAGGCCCAGTTTGTGGGGTTGACTCTGACTGGTGCAATTCTGAAGGACTTTGCCTCCAAAATCCGTGCTGGGAGCATTACATGTTGTTTCATGGAGTTGTCAGTGGTTTGTCTCCCGTCCCCCCATATTGTGCATGATGTGGTGAATGACTGGGGCTTTCCTTCTCTGTTAAAAAGCATGAGCCCAGTCCTGTAGTGCAGGCTGGACTGAAAGCAGCCACCTGTAGTCATTAAGTGCAATCAGGACACCAAGGTGTCACTGCCACCCAGGCCAGTGCTCAAGCAGTGATGCACCATGCAGAGGGAGCTCTTGGCTGCATGCTTTCCTTTTCTGTAAGAGCTCAAAACCTGTACAGATGTTCCTGCCAGATGCTGGGAACAGCATCCTTAGCACCTACCCTGTGCTTTGTGTGTCCAAAGCATTTTACCTGCACACGAGTGGATTTTATCTTTCCGGACTTTGGAATAGAAATAAAACGTGTACAGAAAATGTGTACAGAAAAGTAAACACTTTCCAAAGCAAATGAACTAGACTACTTCTAATAGCTTTTTTTGGTGTAATGTTGCATATAAGAGAACAGCACTTCAGGATATTTACTGAAAGAAAAAATTATTGTAGTGAGGATTCATTTCTTCTGAATTTATATTTGTAAATCCTTTTTTTCCTGTCTTTGCCAGGGCATGGGGGTTAGGGCAGAGCTGATTCTGGAAGTGACAGACTTAAGCTCTGTCCATTTTTCTTTTCCCTGTTCTGCAGAAGTAGCACAGCTAGAGGGGCTTGATGCTGCACCAAAGGTTGGGCTTATTGCTAGGCTCAAGTTCAGTCTTCATTTACCACCACATGGAGAATCCCTGGTGCACAGGTGTGAAGGTTGAATCTGATCATCAAATCGGACTTTAATATGTATTTTGAATTCCAGAACAGTTTCAAAGGAACTGGAAGCTGCAGAAATAATGTTGTACTCTTTGCAAAGCCAAGAGCAGTTGCTCTGGAAGTAACTGAGACCGTTCCACAGACGTCATCATTGCCTGGGTCAGAAAACAGATGTTGTGCTTGTGAAATAGCTTAGAGGCTTTTGGGGGCAAAAGATGTCCTGAACTGGAAGGGAGAATAAAAAAAGCCAAAGGTTTAATATGAAATTTGGGAATGAGGACATAGAGGGAAATATAATGAAAAATTTTCACTTTTTTACTTGGATTTTGAGCATTTAGAAAACCCAAGCCTATCTTTTTTGGATGTCAGAATTGGACAGATTGTTTCTTAAAATAAATACTTTTTCCCTAAGTGAGGTGGTGTCAAAGTGATACCTGTTTTTTTTGTTTTTTTTTTTTTAATGTTTTCAAATACAATTTTCCTTCAGAGGATGGTTTGAATGGGCTTTGTTAGTATTGCACTTAATAGGCTATAGGAGAAAAGGTTTGATCCATTTAGATTTCCACATCTAGGAATGTTTTTTGTAACTCTTCCTTATTTTTTTTTGGTGCAAGCAGATAACACAATCTCTACATATCTTACTTGGTTTAATATGCTATGGTGCATTTCCAAATGAAATACGGTCTTAAAGCAAAGTGCTGAATGGAGCTAAAATTGACAAAAAGTCCACATTTCTTCTGCTAGAGAAGCAGTGAATGTTCTTACTGACATAAGGAATATTGTGCAAAGATCAGTGCTGTGATATCTAACAAATGACAAACAAACTAAAATCATCCTTACTGAGGGTGCATTTAGTCAGGCAGAAAATTGACCTTGTAGTGCACAGTGGGACAAGAAGGCACATATTGATTTTGTACACTCAAATGGCAGAAGCATTCAAAAAGGGCTTGACCAGGCCATGCAGAATAAATTGTATTTATTTCTTATGTTAATCAGCCCCCCCAGTGTGGAACCAGGAATCTGAGGCAGGATTCTCACAAATCTTTTTATCTGTCTTCTGTAAGGCAGATAAGTTATTTTTTCATTATTTTCTTCTTGGAGATGCAAGCTTGCTTGGCCCACAATCTGAGACTACTGGTGTGCACCAACTCTGTCTGGCTGTCTGCCATGAATACATCAATTAGCCTTAATTAAAAGCCCTATAAAAAGGATTTTTTACTAGGTTGGACTCAGCCTTCCCTGCTCCAGGACAGGATGAGGCTGGCAGACTTTTCTGGGGTGTCAGCTGTAGGGCAGGGCAAGTCCATTAAAAGATACTCAAATATATGCTGTTAGGGGAAAATGTGGGCTTCAGGAGAGCCAAAGCTCTTCCAGTGTCCCAAAAGCCTGTTGGGAAGGGGCATATAGTGTCCAAATTATGCAGCATCAGTGTATGAACTCTGTATTTGCAGCTGGCCCTGCTATGAACAGAGGGGGTTGGACCAAGTGATTTCCAGAAACTCTCAAGTTCTGTTTTATCATTTGATGATTCTGTAGATTTTAATAGCACAGACAGGAGGTAAAATTTGAAGGTTCTTAGTTGTGTCCTATTTTTTTCTGGTTTTCATTTTAAATATCATGTTGAGGAACATGTTGCCAATTTTTAAGATAATAGCTGTGGGAGCCAATACTCATCAAACAGACAGCAGAGAAATCTGGCATATTCTAAAACTATAGCATATAAATAAATTAAGCATTTCATCGGGCATCAGCTAAAATCCACACTTGGTGCCAAACTCTGAGAATAATGTCTCGGTGACTATGCAGATTCTGGAAGCAGTGGGCTGATATGGATACATCAACAACACCCACACCCTCTTCCAGCCTCTTCCCCAGTTGAAGGATGATTACAGTGTCTGAAAATGCCATCAAAATATCAATAGCATTTGAGCTGGTTTTCAGTGCTGGCCTGGCAGACGTGCAACTCCAAGGCTGTAGGAAATGTGTAGGTTTCTCATTAGTGGCTGGATCTGGAGGTGATTCTCATCCCCCTGGATTCTCTTCCCTCTGATTCTCATCCCCTGGATTCAGCCTGCTCCTCTCACGGCCAGTGTGTGGACACCATTGATGAAAAGGCCTGGGCTTGTCTAAAGGGTCTGTGCACATTCCTAGGGTCTGCCCAAGCCCCATTCCCAGACTTATTCCCTGCTTGCCTATGCACATTCAAAGGTTTACACCTTATTGGATAAGGTTATTGGATATTGTTCCAGATTCTGTCACCTCCTCGATCTCTGTGATGGCTCACAGGGTTACTCACAAAATCCTTTCCAATCTGTGGCTTAGCAACAAGTCTCCAAATTAAACAGGAATAACAGGGCAAGCCTTCTGCCATTCTCAGGGCATTATTTTATTAAACAAACCCTTCATTTTTATTTTATTTTATTTGTGGCTCTTTTTGTACACTCTTGAGCAGCACACTGTTCCACAGAATGGCAGGGATTGGGGTGTTTGTGGGTTTTAATGAGCCACTTTGAGAAGGGGAACTCAAGTGAGACACCAGTTTCTACCTTGTGTGTGACCATTCCTACTCCAGTTACACTTTGGGTGAACTTCAGCCCCAGAAGCAATTTGAACCAGTGCCATGTAGTGATAGTAAAAGTTCTGTTTCCTCAGGCAAACCCAGGGCTCTGCTCAGCTTCTCCACGTGTCCTACGCCCAGACACGTGGGCATTTTCCTGTCCTGAACTTGTTTTCAGTAGAATCTCCTGACATGTTCCACCTCTTTTCTCTGTCATCACATTTATTTCCTAGAAAAAGGGGGGAAAAAAAGGCACTTTCTGACTAATCATAGGGAACTCACTTGCATCCAAGGCTGCTGCCAGGACCATTAGTGTGAGGTCACAGTTCAGTTTGTAAATTGGGTGTTTTATCTGAGCTCTCATGGAAAAAGGCAACTTTTTTTCTAAAGGAAAACAAAATTTCTGCTCTGCTTCTAATTAGTCCTCTGTTGTCCCTGCAGGATTAATTACTGCCTTCTTCACTCGAATCATCAAATGCTATTTGGCAACAGCTTCTTTTTTAAATTTTATTTTAGGTATAATTAGGAGTCCTGGCATTACAAACAAGCTCAGTCAGGTTGTACCTTAAAAATTACAGTGCTGAAATGTCACCTCAACTAGTAGTTTATACCCAGCTTTTGAATACCAACAAATCCATTGCAGTCTGCATGCTCAGAGCTCATCCCGTTGAGGTCATCAGTAGGTCAGTGTGAACATCCTTCTCCTGAAATCAATCTCAGAAGGAGTTTCATTCTGCAGGGTCCTCCCACTATGGGACTTTTAGGAAAGGATTACGAGTGCAAGGATGCAATGGCACCTCCCAGCTCTTCCTGCTGCCTGTTGATGGTCTGTAGATTCCCAGGCACATCTCCTTCCCATTTAAAGGAAGGGCTGAGGGCCACCAACTGCCTACTTCTATCAAGTGGTAAATTGAATGTATCGGGTGAGAGAGGCAGTAGCCAGCAATAAGGCAGAATTTTGGTTTTAAAAATCTGCCTGGTGAGAATTGGGCAAACTGCCAGAAAGACAATAAAGGATTTATCTGGCAATGCATGCCAAAGGAATGCTAAACATGTGAGCAGGAGAATTTATGGGTATCAGTGGAAAAGCTCATTAGCGTTGAAGTGCAAAGCAGGTCTGTAAATGTACCTTTCAGCTGTCCCCAAAAAATCCCTGCACTCAGAGAAGGGCAGCTGAGGCTCTTTTCTGTGGAGGATAGAACTGGCTAATGAGCTTTCCCAGAAAACATGCACAACAAACCAGGTTTTCTCAGATGTAATAGTTGGCACTATTTCACTTCCATGGGCACATTTCACAGCTGACCTCAGTGTCAGCCTCTCCCTGCCCCTGCTTTCACAGGGATTCAGAGATGCTCCAAAGCTGGTGCTGCAGCATTTCTCCTAGAGCAGGTTGGTTCCCCCCCTTACTTGTCACTGATTGTTGATTATTTGCCCTTTAGGAGATTTGCAGCCCTGTAAGGGATGTGGGACACCCCAAAAAAGCTGCAGCTTGTGGGGCTGCAAGCAGAGGTAAAGGCTCACCATATTTTGTCTGGAAAACATGCTAGCCATAAAAATACTCTTGCTAACTGTTTAAAGCTCCAATGCCTTATCAGCACAGTTTATGTAACAAAATCCCATTAGTACTGCCAACCATTCTCCCATGAATTAGTACATGATATGCTT
The DNA here is from genome assembly GCF_052056855.1 of Sturnus vulgaris. Classification (NCBI taxonomy): domain Eukaryota; kingdom Metazoa; phylum Chordata; class Aves; order Passeriformes; family Sturnidae; genus Sturnus; species Sturnus vulgaris. Next base: position 42,270,284 of record NC_142248.1, read on the forward strand.
CATAAACCTTACATGCCTATTGACTGTTCTTATGTGTAGAGACTTGGCTGGGCTTTTATGTGCAGGTGTAGCTGCGTATCTTGAGTTCATTTTTGTGTTTTGAAAGCTACATAATATGAAGTAGAATATTTTCCACAATGAAATGCAGTGTTTTCCTTCCTTGTTTGTTTGTTTACATCTTTTCTCTTTCTCTCTCCTTCCTTCCTCCCTTGTTTTCGTGCCTAGATCATTAGGCTAGCAAATTGTAGAAATGGGGAGATTGATTAAGTGATGTTGCATCAGCAGATTTAATGAGGTAATGATCTGTTTTGCTATTTGTGTTCAGAAGAAATAATATGCTAATAAGGATTGTAGCAAGAGCTGATTTTTTAATGTCCTGCTTAAATACCAGCCAGCAACTGAGTGGTTCAGTGAAGTGGTCTCAGCAGATCTTCTAAATTGTGTTCTCTGTTTTGGAGGTAAATATTTTCAAGCTTTGAGCATCTTGTGTAAATATTCTCTCTAAGGTCAGTGGAAGTCTTTCCATTAATTTCTTTAAGTCTAATCCAGTTCTTGCAGAGGGACCAGGACACTGAGTCCCAGCATGGGCTGAGCTTTCTCAAAACTGAGAACTGTGGGTACTAGAATTTTAATTTCAGGCCCTTGTCTAATACAAATGGGTCCAAGATTTCAGGCCCTACTAAATGTTGCATGCTGAATGCAGAAATGTAGAGGCTGCATTTGAAGATTAGGACAGCAAGGTGAATTGCCACGAAAATCAGCTGAACCGATCAGGGAAAGGGCAAATTTCTAATTAACACGTATTTGAATCCAGAAGACACATTCCTGGTGTCTGAAGTGTCAGTAATTTCCATCCAAAGTAACTGCTCAAAATTCATGACTGTCTAGAATATCCTTGCACAAGCCAGATATGTACATAAGCCGTGCAAGCTCTCTCTGGGGAGAAGCACAGCTAAAAATAAAGCTATTATTGCAACCACAGAGAGAGATGATGACAAAGACAAGAGGCTGAGCACCAGGTGCTGTGAGACTGAATCCTGCCATGCAGCCCTCCATCTGAGCATTGCTGATCCAGGTGTGGGCAGATGTGCTCGACTTTTGGGTCCTGTTTGTATGCACACCTGGAGCAGAGCAGAGCAGGAAGGGGCAGCTTGGGTGGGGTCCATGCAGTGTAGCCCCCACCCCAGAGCAGGCTTTGAAGGCTGAATTCCTGGCTCTATGAAGGACACAGGAGCTTTGGCTTGGGTTTTAGGCTTCCTCCCCTGCCTCCCCCATCCCTTTGATATGCTTATGAGTTCCCACACATTTAGGCAACTAGTCATCCTAGGCTCCCAAATGAAGAAAAATCTGGGGAATTTATACTGGAAAGAAAGAGGGACAAGGGGTGGGAATGATCTTGCCCATGTCTGTGCACCCTCAGCTTTGCAGTATGGCTGCAGAAGTATCCTGGTAGGAGCATACTCACAGAATAATCACAATTATTGGCAGGGGGATATTATTTTTTAATGAATTGTCATCGCAGGGGACCTCATTACAGTCAAAACATTGTACTGTTTTTCTAGGATTTTTTTCCTTAGGCTTCCCCCTCTCACCCAAAATGACAACTGAAAACTAAACTGAGCAGGAGCTGCTGTACAAGCCTGCACAGAGAGGCTGAACCTAAAAATCCAGCCTGCCCTCACAAGGTACCCACGGGGCTGTGCTGAGCACCCAACCTCAGCATAACCTGCCTTCTATTTATTTTTCTTTTTCTGCTGAAATGCCAGTGTGAATTTTTTTTCTTCCCTTGTATCACCAGCCCAGCACTCCCTACGCCACATTTGTGCTCTCTCCACCCTTGAGCACCTAACAGGGACTAATCCCAGATTTGTGGGAATCTTTCCACTAAAATTAGCAAGACTTTCAAAGCATAATGAGCTTTAAATCCTCTTTTTTTTTTTTTTTTACCCTGAGGTCCTTACTTTTTGATTTCAAGTTTCAAGGTGTCCCATTAGCTGAAAAAGCACCAGCTGGTAAAACTGTGTTTGTGCAACCCTCGTGGAGAAGTTGGGCAAAACAACTGATTTTAAAAGCTCATGTTGGAAAACCCGATCTACAGAGTAACTGTGGCTTTTGAATGTATGGGATTCACAGACACTGGACTGTGGGGAGGAAAAGTATTTTGAGAAAACTTTTTTTTTTTTTGCAAGGAAGAAATTGGGGGAAAGGGTTATTGCTCGGGTGATGTTTCTTTTGTTACTACTTGCTGCTCTTTGTACACTAGCCAATGCAAATGACATTCATGCTCCTGACAATATTTTTGAACAGCCCAGCTATCTTTTTTGCTGTTGTTAATATACTGAGGATTTGGGAGGATTTTAAATGCCTCTGCCTTTCAGGATTATTTCTACAAAAGCAATTGAGAACTGTGTTTTGACAGCAGGAAGCTTATAAAAACCTAGGGAAAAGAAAAAAAATTAAAAATAAAGCGTTTGCAACCGAACAGCTATGAAAGGAACACACCTCTGCTACCATATCCAAAACCTGCAAAGCAATCAGGAATTACATCAAGGAAGGAGCATCTTTCTACTGAAAATCACACTTGATTTTGTACAGAGAGGATGCTCCCTTGGCCACCATGTGACAGCCCAGGAGGAAGGTGTGGGAGCTCTTTGGTTAATTGTGACTCTCCTGTCACTGTTGGACGGTGCCGTGTGTGGTTGGGTGAAACTGGTTTATCTGTAGCAAGCTTCTTGTTGCACTTTTCTGTTTGCTAAAATTCAACAACAAGGAAAATCGTGGGTCACTTTAAAGCATTGGCAGACAACTGTTTCTAACCCAAAGGAAAATGGGTTTTAGCACAATGAACTGTACTTCTTCAGGGAGGATCAATGTTGATTTTTTTTTCCACACGTCTTTATTTACATGTGGCTATATTTTCATTGATACAGAATAAAAAGTGCATTTTATTGACCTTGAGTGTTTGTGTCCTTACTTTTCTTGAGCACCACAAAAGCGATAGCTCTTGTTTTCCTGACCAAAGCAGAACACAATTTGTTGAGATTAATGAGCAAAACATAATCTTATTTTTAGGTGGTTTGGGGATGAGGGAGATACATAAATCTATTGTTAGAATGGAGCTCCTCTACAGGACAATAAGAACAGTTCTTGACCCTCCTCCTCATTAGCCTGAAGACAATAGGAAATAAATCAAGATGAGCTGGTCACAGATACCTCATCCATAAAACTTCTGTAGCATCTAATTCCCTCTCCCAAGCAAATCGGGCTGAAGAGGGAATCCTTTATCTAGGTAGATAATAAGTATTTTCTTATAGCCTTTTGTTCATAAAATATTCCATTTTATTTGCTGCAAGTGAGTAATCTTACATCAAAAAAATTACACTTCAGATACAAAATGAAGATTTTGAAGGACAGTGGATAGAGGCAGAAGTGTTTCACTTGGAAATTTAAATAATTTCTAAGACATGGCTCCCTTTGCTTCATGCATCATCAGCTTGGTTACAAATGATATTCCCAAAAGAACTGCCTGTGCCAAGGTACAAGAGATTTTTGGACATAAACACAGACAACATTGCTGACATGTTCTTGAAACCACTGTTGCTTTGGTGCTCCTTCAGTGCAGAAACCAAAGCCCGTGGAAATTGGTGGAGCTTTTTCTATTCCCTTGCAAGTGGATTTGACCAGACCCTGCAGGTTTTGTCCCAGCCAGGAATGGTGTCTGGATGTGGAGTAATCACAGCTGTGAGAGACAGAGCAGCATTAATTCAGTTTGAGGATAAAGCATCCACATCTAGTAGTCCACAGATAGGTTTTGTCATCTGTAGGGACGGGTGCAGAAAACTTCTTCAATTTATGGTGTAAAATATGAATTGGTGAACTTTTTTTTTTTTTATTCTCTGAGCCTACTCTCAGCATCCTCAGCTGGGGTGAGGAGACCCTGGCTCTGCACAGGAGAGAGAACAGGATAAAGCCTTTATGGCAAACATTGGTAGAACAGGCCATAATTTCCACTGCTGAAAAAACAGTGTCAGGGACTGCTTCTGCTGCTTGTCTTTTGTAATTGGGGCTGGCTTTTGCCAGGTTGGGAGCTGGCAGCATCAGCACAGCAGCTTCTTCCAAGTGGGCATTTGGGAGAGTGTCAAGGCTGTACATCCCAGCCCTAGGAGCCTTGCTGGAAAGGGAACTGTCAGAATGGGGTATGAAGCAAAAATGGATTTATTTGCAGGAGCTGATTTGTTACTGGCTGGCAGCTCTGATTGGTGTAGTCCTGCAGCTGTGCCTGAGCAAGCTGGCAGCTTCCATCATTATCCATGGGATGAGTCCTCACCAGGTCCCAGACTCCTTCCCAGCCCCAGACAGGGTTTGCATTGTACCCTGCAAGTGGTAAGGATGCTCTCCAAAATGCAGGATCAGTCATCAAAATTGCTGAGGCCCTGGGGGAGACAAAGCATCCATTTTGCTTTGCAGATTGCTTTGCCTGTGCACATAACCTCTGCCTAAACAAGGCCTGTGGATGCCAGGGAAACAAGTTAATATATGCACATCTCATTCCCTTTATGAGAGCATCATCCAACACACCGGGATGGAGATGTATTCTCCACGGCTGATGCTACTCCTGATTTAGGACCCAGATATAAACAACATGTACAAGCCAACACAGGGCAGGAGCACAGGGCAGAGACAGAGGTTTGGTTCAGTCCAGCTCCTTCCTCACATCAGTGCACCCTTTACAGGCACCTTTCTTACAGAAGCTTTTCCTCTTTGTGTGCAGTGATGTTAAACTGGCTGGGCTGGATGGGGCTTGGAGCAGCCTGGTCTGGTGAGAGCTGTCCCTGCCCATGGCAGGAGGTGGACCTGAATGAGCTTTAAGGTCCCTTCCAGCCCAAACCATTCTGTGTTTCTATGATTTCTTTTATTTGGCAGAGAAGGAGGCTAAAATGATCATCTTACAAATCTGATTAAGTGAAGTAATGAAGATGGACCAAGCAAGTTCTTCAGCACTGAAAAATCTCTGTCTGCATAGAAACAAAACAGCTGCCCAGTTCAGGGCACAAATTGAACCAGGCATTGAAAGCCACCTGAATTTTTGTAATGCACAACTCAGAAATGGATAAAGAGAGATATGCCACTGGTGTCAGCTCTATTTCTAGCCACCTTGAAACCCTCTCCTGGTCAATAATTTCTATCTAGCCAAGTCTGTCTGAGTAAAGCCTCTTGCTCACTTGGTTGCACTAAAGAAAGTTAATAAATCATTACTTTCAGCATGAGCAGGCTGGTCCTGCAAGCCTGAGAGTGGGAAGTGTGTGGGCAGTGTGTGGGACAGGCATTGAGGTGACCTTCCCAAAGAACTGCAAAGCTGCCCCAGGGAGGATTCCTTCACAAGTGCTGCTGCCAGGATTAGTGCTGCTCAACACCTCGTTTAGCAGGAGCAGTTCGTGGTGCTCACAGAGGGGAATATCTGAGGAGGAAGGGTGATCAGGCAGCAGGGCAGGGCACAGGGGGAGCAGCTCTGAGTGCTCCTGACCTGGGAAGGTGCTGGCTGTGAACACCATCAGGGACAGGGGCTGGCAGCACATCACCAGCACTTAGGAAACATTGCTGGAGCAGAGCTGGAGTGTGCCCTGCCAGGAACTGCCACTGATTGGCAGGAAGATGGACTGACCAATTTAATGAACCTCTTTCATCTCTCCCCTCTGTAATCCTGCGACATTTTCTCCAGGAAAGTAACACACTTCCAAATTAATCTGATTGCACTGAAGCAGGCTGTCATCAGCTCCCGGAGAGAACAGAAGGGTGTGATCCATCCCAGCTGAGAGCAGGTGAGACTGCTGCTCCAAAGGTACCCAAAGGCCAGAGGGTGACCCTCCCACAGGGTGCTGAGTCTGTCTACTAATAATTAGCAGAAAAGTAAGAAAAGACAGGGTAAGGAAATAGATTGAATCCATTTATTTCCTGCTAGGTAAACAAATCATGGGAAAGAAAAGAACTGAGATGAGATATAGATGGACAGACAGAAATGAGGGATTAATCTGTCTTGCAATCTACTTATAGGATTATAAATCAGTAATATAGACACTACTACTCAAGGAAAAGCACATCACTGTGTGAGATCTGGGACTGCAGAGCAGACACTATTCAATGTGGGAGGAGAGCTTGGGCATATTTATCTGTTTTTCATATATATATATATATATATTTATTTATTTATTTATTTATGTGTGTGTGTTGTAACATTTAAAAACCTCAGCTCCACTACTCCACAGCCTGGCAGTGCCCTGCAGGTGAGGCAGGAGGTACCAGTGGGAGCAGCTGCAGGGAGCTGGATGGATGCAGCTCTGCTCCTGCCTGTTCTCAGGTTCGTTCCAGCCACTAGGAAGCATCAGAGTGAGGAGCTGGGTAGTGCAGACATGGGAAAGCACATCTCTCACTTAGCAGGTAACAAGAGAAAAGCCACATCTGTGATCATGAAGCACATGAACATTCAGAAGTCACATAAAGGATTCAAAAACAATGGCAAGGTTTTGTTTGTTGAGATGTTAAGGAAGAAGGCAAGAGGATTGGAGAAGCAAATTCTGTCCCTGATGCTTTCCCTCTTCTCTATTTCTTATATTCTTCCATTCAAGTGCCATAAATTAAGGGCTTCCATCAGGATTGTGGAAAATATTCACAAGAAATAATTGTCCACAGAAACAGAACAGTGAAGAATGAAATCCCTGATTTCACTGGTGGGAGAAATTCAAGGAGTCTGAGACTATCCACAGCCTTTCAGCCTGTTGTTATATTCCAAACTTTCTCACAAGGGTTCTGCTTCATGCTTGGGACTGCCTTCTCCAGCAGAATGTTTTAAATTGGAAAAATCTTGGATCAATGGGTATAAGGAGACCCTCTGAATTCCATTTGAGGCTCACAATCCAATAACACAAAATATATTGTTTATCTAAAATGCCCTCATCATCTTTATCTGCTATTTACATCTTGCAACAGGGCCAGGAGTGGCACAGATTTCCTGTAGTCAACAGATCACTCACCCTAAAGATTAAAAAATGCTACCTCAGCCTTTCACAGTGTAATTTTTTTAATTGTCTATACAGTCAGCTTTTCTTAATGAAAAATGAAATGTGCCAAACCACGGTCCTTTGTCCTGGGAGCATATGAAAGTGCAGTGGCTTCACAGAAGACTTTCCTTCAGTAAGGTGATTCCTCTCTCCATCTCCCTTTCTCATTTCCCATTTCTCTTTTCTTTCCCTTTATTCTTTCCTTTTCTCTCTCTTTCTTTTTTCTTTTACTTCTTTAGCTTTCTTTTCCTTTTGAGCTCCATGAAGAAATGCAGATTTTTGTCCAGGCCAATCTGACCTGCAGCATTCAGCTTGGCTTTTTATTCTGGCCAGATGAGTTTCTAGCTGCATCAGGGAAAGGAAAAATGATGGAAGAGATCCAAGACATCAATTGTGACACCAACTGTATGCTGGCAGTCTAGCACACTCTGTATTTCTAGATAAGCTTGCTTGAAACAAAGACAACTAAAGAAAACAAACAAACAAAACCCCCCCAACCTGTTAGAACTTGACAGAACTAACCCCTCACCATATGATATTTGCTAATGAACTGCATGCAGTGAAAAACGTGTGAGAATCCTTCCCGTGGCTTTTTGGGGAGGGTGATAAATTAATTCGAGTAATGTAATAAGTGAGTCTGAAAATGGGTTGTGGTGGGTGGTTGCTTGCCCCCCCCCTGCTAAATCATGCCATAAATGTTTCCCTCAGCAGATGCAGACGCACATAATTTCTTTCGGGATTTTATAACCATGACAACCAGTTTTAAAGGAACGTTTTCAGTTTCCACAGTTTAAATTAGAAGTGTATCCAAAAAGAGGGTTGTAAAATGAGCAGAAGTAAGCTACTATTGCCACATCTTCCTCAGAACAATGGAGTGTTGCATTCTTGCTTTTGTTTTTATGTACAAATATGATAACACGTAAAATAAACCTTCTGTGCCCCCTTTTACTTTAAAAACATTTTTAAAAGAAAATTTTATTCCCATGCTAAAATGCCTTCATTTTAAAGATAGTGAAATTAAATCTTTCCCATTTAACTCATGTTAGATTTAATGATACTGTAATTTATAATGAGTAAAGCATGTTGACATTTAATGCATATGCCTTCTTTGAAGTTACATCCTTTTAGTAGAGATGAATTTTGATGAGCTTTACCAAAGGGGTTGAAAGAGTTTAGGCGAGCTAAAAATAACTCAGGAGCAAGTTTAATCTGGGTTAGACAATGTTCCTTTTATTTTACATTGAAATCTCATTAGCAGCAAGGTGCAGAGAAACTTTCGGGGCTTTCAAATACTTTAAAAATCAATGCCAAGCCTTTGGGCTGGAGTCACAGAGGGGACACCACCCAAGCCCAACATGCTGGCAGTGCTGGTGTCCTGGTGACCTGCTGAACTGGGGTTTCACCCCAAAAGGCTCCTCTGTTCTCCCATTTGTATTTCTGGCCATGTCTGGCTCCACCCAGGGCTCACCTGGAGCCCAGCAGAGCTCCTTGACACAGGTACTGCCCATTTGAGCACCTGAAGGCCCAGGGTAATAGAGAAAAGATTTGTGAAACACCCATAGAAAGGGAGAAGAGAGAAGATGATCCTGTCCCAGAATTCCCTATGCAAAACTTTTTCTGGAAATAAAACATTTAGATAGGTCAGATGAGCCATGCTGCATGCACATCTCTTCCTCTCTTGTTTTAAATTAGGCCTCACAGAGAGGCAGGTGCATGCTTTTGCATGGATAAATCCCATCTGTTCTTTGAGGCTCTGATCTAGCAAAGCATCCCGCTGTGACCAGCAGATCACTACAAACCTTTGGTCCCTGGGCCCTCAGGGTGCAGCAGTGCTCCCAGGCTCTGGCTACAGCAGCCTGGCTAATGCCCTCCCTCCTTGTATCTGCTCCGTGTTTTGGCTACAAGAACTTTTATTACTCAGATTATCAATTTGAAACTCTGGTGGGCTCATTAGGGTTTAAACAGGGTGCTCAGTAGGGCTTTCTCAGCACTGCTGCTGTGTGAATATCTCTTCCCTTTGCATGTTTCTCGTGATTAACCCCTGGTTTGACATTTGCAGCTCCTATTTCTAACCCATCTTGAAGCAGGTTGCATAATGTCTCTGTGGAGCTGCTTTTGTTTGCCATGTTGCCAGAGCACTGTGCCAGCCTGGGTGAGTGCTGCAGCCCCTCCTCTTCTCCCAGAGCAGGGTAAAACTCACCTACAAGGTCCTGGGCCATCCCAGGGTTCATTTACCACGTGGCACAACTGAAAACCTGCTTTCCAAACAGGCAGCATGCAGCATGGAGCTGAATGTTGTCCCTCCTTTCTGCAATACTGTGGCACTGCTCAGAGGTGCAGGTTGTTCTGTGCTCAGCTGTAGCAAACAGCAAATTCTTCACTCTTGTGACTGGGGATCCACCAAAGGAAGATGAGCTTGTTGGGTTGTTTTATTACAAAACCACTGGGGACTCCATACTTGTGTAACTCCTCCTTAGAGATGACTAAGGTGTCTTGGTAATTCCTCCCCTGCAGTGCAAGTCTCCAGCCTTATCCTGAGAAAGTAATTTCAGCCACATTGCAGTCCAGACTTCCAGTCTGAGGTTCTCCATCACCAGAGGGGCTTCTTCTACACACCCAGCTGCACACCACTGCTGGCTCTGCTGATTGATGCTAACAATGCCTGCCCAGCTGGACACAGCTCCTGGGCAGCACATTGCCCTTCCTGCAGAAACACCTCAGTGCCCCTGTGCTGTGAGTATTCAAACCTGTGCCTTGCTTCCTCAGGTTTGCAGTTGTATGTTCCATTTAAACCCTGGTGTCAAGCCAAAACAAGCTGCTGGTACAGGCTACAACAATCAATTCATGTTTCTTTTATCCTAATGACATCTTTTCACGCTGAGCAATAAAATCCCAAATAAATGAAGCAAAGTGTTGGCTTCAGAGAAATGTGGCACACAATTGCAACTAGGAGCTGATTATCAGGAGAGCAGCACACCAGGAACAAGCAGGTAACACAGAGGTATTTGGAAGAGAGGTGGGGTTTAATCCAGCACAAGGCCTGCTTAGGCTGAGGGTTACAGAAAGTAATAATCTTGGTTTTCTACTATTTTTATGGAAAATTTCTTGACACGTGGTAGCTGTACAGGCATTAGGCCCTACAGCTGTATGAACACACCAGAGCCATCATTTACAGGTTTCCAGGGTAAAGGAATGCTCACCAACCCTTGGGAATAACATGCAAACATCAGAGGAAGTTATGACCTCGAGCTGCTGTGTGCACCACCTGGATCTCTGAGGGGAAACAGGCTCATGGATTTTGTCTGTGCAGTGCTGGCTACCGTGGATTAATCCCAAACTTGGTGCTCTGAAAGCACCTTTGATTTCTTTCCTGTTTAAACATAAATTTAATCTGACTTTGATATGGACAGAGACTCTGCACAACTTAATTTCACAGTGAGACAGATTTTTTTATGAGTCCAGCTGCATTTTCAGTGCACTGCTGAGCCCTCATTGCTCCCCTGCCCTGCTGTACCCTCTCAGCTGGAGCTGTGCTCTGGCTACAGCATCAGACGTGCAACACACTTGGCAAAGCCAGGAGCAGCAGCCACTCCTTTGCAAGCAGAACTGAAGGCAACAAAGGTAAACAGCCCCATTTCCCTTCCCTTCTAACAGCAGGCCAGTAAGGAAATGTCTCTAATTGGCACTCACAGCTGGCCATTGCTGAATTGCTGGGAAATGTTCAGTGGCCTGCAGGTATTTTGCCATGCTCCCCTTTCATTGCTGGCTGCTTTCAGTGCTCCTGACTGCTGCTACTTGAGCTGCAGAGCCAGCTGTTACAGCCTGGTCTCTGGATGAGGTCAGAGGATTTTTGTTACCTGAGTGAACAAAGAAGTGGGCAGAACACAGAGAGAATCTTTCACAGATGCTTCCAACCTTTGCAATGTCAAGATTAAAAATAGGTTCGGGCTAGGGGGCAATGTAAATTCCTTCTCCCTGTAGCCTAGATCTGGTCTAATGAGAAAACGTTGGGTGTGATTTTCAAGCAGGAGTATATATGAAAATTTACAATTTAGAACAGTGTCCTTAGTCTGTGAGGGATAAGCAGCAACATGATTTCAGTTCAAATCAAAATGTACACACACCCCTGTATAAAAATGTGTGCTATACACATGAATGTATGTGCACTCACATATTCCCACGTGCATGCAAATAAAATTATTGAAGGCACGGACTGAAGAGAGAAGGAAAAAGGTAGAGGAAGATGGGAAGTTTTCACCCTCTGGAACCAAGGCTGGTTTTAGAATAACTGCTGAGGAGACAGCAGTGTAGAGCAGTGATGTTCCCACAGTCTCTTTCTCCCCTAGCTAGTGCTGCTCCCTCCTTTTTGGGCCTCTGCAAAATAAATTAAGCTTAAGGAAATGCTTCCCAGCCTCAGTGATGCAGGACTCCTCCAGGGCTTTGCTTTGCAAAGGAGCAGCCTTTTCCACCATGAGCAAGCCTGTGCTGGGAAGGGCAAATGCTGAAGCTTTTCAGAGAGCTGTGAGCTGGCTGCAGGAGTGAAAGGCTGGTCTAGCCCCTAGTCACTGACAAAGAGCACCCGTGTTTTCACTAAACAATATTGCACAAAAATATCATTCCATTCTGTGAATGGCACTACTCGGAAAGACAATAACTCTTAAAAGAACAAAAATAGAACATTCTGCAGGTTGTTTTTTTTTAAGGAATCATCCTTTTAAATCAGCTATGACACACCTGTAAGGCTTGATAGGGCTGAGTGGTGTATTAGACTCCCTTCCCAGGGCTCTTATCTTAATTTTATCACAGCTCTCAGGAAATTAAATGCATTTTATATCATTCCTTCATTTATGATATACCTGACCTTGGTCTAGATTTAGTTTTTTCCATCTGGCTCAAATTGGGCACTCATAATCCCTCCTTTCTGCAGTTGCTGAATCTGAAATATCTGAATTAATGAAGTCTCTTATTCTGCTATCACATGATCTAGGCTGCCAAAATATTTACTTTCTCCCTGAGTGATGTACAAAAGAATGAAAATGTAAATTGTCTACGTGCTCCTTCAAGCTCTACTTTACATATAAACTACTAACCTTGCTGCCTTCTACTTTCCTAGCTGTACACTGCAATACACAAAGAATGCTCAAATTCTGTCAAATTTAACCACAAGTATAAATATAATCCTGGGCATGATGGGCTTTAGACCCACTCAAACTGCAAAAATCAGCTTAACCAAACTATCTGCTTATACTGTATCTTTGGACTAAGTCCCTCAAATATATAGCTCCCAGCTCACAGGATAAACCAAACGATGTATTAGGAACTCGAATGAAACCATAAAGATTAGGGAGAGCTTAGACTTTAAAGTCCTTCTAACATTAATTTGAGAGTGGAACCTTTCCCTAATGGGAGAGGAGAGATGAAAACCTAATAAAAATACTTGTACTTTATGCCTCATCTAATGAATGATCCTGTAACAAATGTTAATAGTTAAATAAGGCAAAAACCATTAAAGTGCTGTTGCTCAGGTCCTGCTGTCAGCTGGAATAACTCCATATCTTCAGTGAAGTGAAAGCCAACTCAGGAACAGCAGAAGATCTGGTGCACTGTGTTTGTGAGGAGGCAGACAAGCATCTCATCAGAAAACCTTTCCTTCACATTTTCTCTATACTTCTGAACACACAGATGGCTGGAGCAACTTTCCACTTTTCAACTTGCAGCCTGGTGAAAGGAGACAAATCCCCACCAGTCTGGTGGCACAGCCCAGAGGCAGGCAGCAGCCAAGGTACCCCGAGTGCCCAGGGGTCTGTGTTCCTGCAAACCAGCTGCGTGCCCTAGCTTCCAATAAATCTGTATTTAATTACACAAATAGTGTTTCTTCCACCCCAGTCTGTAGGAAATACCCTTGGGATAAGAGAATTGAGTGCAAATAAAGAATTTATTAGGGCCAAATAAAGGAGGTGCCTTGCACAAGATACACAGAGAAGGAATCTTATCTCTTGATGCTTCACTTTGGTCTGGAGCGATCTTGAGAAATTTGACTGGGACGACAGAAAACCATGGAGTTCAAAGAAAAGATGTGCAAGTTTCTGAAGCTGGAATTACAAAGGTAGATCAAGTAGAAGCTGACAATATAGCAGGGGAAAATCCCCACAAGTTGCCATTTTGGAGGTTCAGGGAAAAACCTTTCATCAGGAGGGTGCTACAATGCTAGAGCAAGCTGCACAGGCAGGTGATTTTAGGCTCATTCTTGGTGAATTTCAAGGCACAGATAGCCAAAATCACATCTGACTGGTAAATCAGACTAGAGATTTCCTGGGTGACTCCTGCAACAGATGTGCCATTCTTACCCACCTTCCTCTGCTGGTAAAACCTTCCTTCTCCCAGATAAATGGATCTTTTATGATATATCACAAAGTCCTGACAAAGCACAGGTATTTTTGAGGCTCTGAGGAAAACTTTTGATCAGAAATTTGTTTTCTTTGTGGTAATCTGTTTTTGTTCTTTATGTCCTTTGAGTATCGAAAACGGAGAAAAGAAGTATTTCAATATAAACACAATTAAAAAAAAATATTGACTGATAATAGGGTATCTTCTGCTTTCACTACAGGAACTTTGTCTCATTTTAAGGAGGAGTTCTAGCTAGAGAGCCAAAAATTCATTTACTGTGGGTAGGGATACCTTTGCTTTCAGGAATCCAAATGGAGGATGTGCCACAGGCTCAGCTGGTGCAAGTTCAGCATCTAACAGTCAGTGGAAATATTGTGATTTACACCAGATGAGATATGGCTTTCTGTTCCTATTTTAATAAATCAGCTGAGAGAATAAGTTTCTCCTTACTAGCCTGGCATGGTTGTATTGAGATGTTTAACCACACTAACACAGTGACAATGACTTTAGTGCAAACCATAAATGAAACATCTTCTGTGCCATATAAAGCACATCTTGCAGCTCAGACTGATTTTAGAGGTGCTAATTATATTAGTGTTGCAGGAACTGCAGTAATTCACTTCTAAAATCTATTTAATTTCTTTTTAATTACTCATGTTTACCAATTCCTTTAGATTCAGAAAAGGCTCAAAATTGCAATTAGCAAAGGAGGCTTGAAGTAGAATGATTAAGAGCATCTGGCATACACATAATTATACCAGGCAATTTATTCCACCATTACCATTTCACTATAGCCATGGTAATGAGCTGGGGCTGGATTCTATCACTTGTCTGAGCATTTACAAATACCTTACTACACAGACAGCTTCACTGATATGACTGGCAATAATTCAAGTGTATAACACCAAACCTTGGGAGAAACAGTGGTAGATTCTTTCTCTTGCTAAGTAGAGATGCCAGCCCCAGATGTGTGGTTAATTTTGTCCATCAATAGATTCAGGCAAGTTTGAGTTTATCTGAAAAAATGTTACCTGGATGTAATTAAATATAGCTTAAGAAAAGTATGAATCAATATTAAAGTCATGTTGATTCTGCAAAGATTTTGTCTTTGGAAGAAAACAAAAGGAAAAAGGCTATCTTACACTCTAGTCTTTCAAGTATCTTTGAAGTTTAACATTTCATTCTTGCTTTAAAATGTTACATGAACATAGATGAGAAATTAATTAAAGGATTTTACTTTCAAACCATGTTCAACTTAATTTTCTTTTGTGGGACAGTTAAAATATTTACTTTACTTGACATTTGTGCAAGGCCAAATTTCCAAAGCAACTCAAAGAGGGGCTCTGATCTTCATAAATATATTTCCTCCTCAGTAAGTCTTCCATTAAGCAAGTGGTGAGACTGGTTGATCAGAGTGGCTCCTTGTGGCCAAGGCTCTCTTAATTTTATTCCCTAACTACCATCTTTTTCGATCTTTTTTGTGCTTTGCAACCACTGACCAGGCAGAATTCAGACCATCCCCTGGGAAGTGCCATGAGCCACAGGGTTATCAGCAGCTCCTATTTCCTATGGCCCTGGGATAACATGGAATAAAACATTCCTGAAAGTATCCCAGGGGGATTTGGCCAATGTCAGGAGTTGTGATAACCTGGGAGAAAACATCTTCTGAGAGTATTGCAGGATGACTTGACCAGTGTCAGGAGTAACCTCAAGACCCAGATGACTGCAGAGAACCTGACTCCTTCTCTACAAATTATTGACATAGAAAATTGAGCATAAAAGAAGCTAGTGAAATCTAGGTTCCTTTCTCTGCAGCATTTCACAAGAAAAAGTATTGTCATTCCATCAATTTAGCATCTCAATAGTCCAATTCGAAAATTCTGCATTATGGATTACCATGAGACATGTAATGGAAAAATCCAGCCCTACTGTACAGTCAGAACAGCTCCAGCTGCAGTGAGCCAGGGCGAAGTAGTGAAATTTGAGAAGGAGATGATTTGAGAGCTGGAAAGTTTTGAAGTGCTCAGTCTGCTATCACCAGCACAGCTCAGCAGCCTGGCCAGCTGGGGGAGGGACAGCTCAGCCCAGCTCCACCTGGACTGGTCACCTCATTTCTGTGCATCAGCAAGGGCTCAGACGAGGTGGGCTTGTGCAGCCTCAGAAAATTATCTTCTCACCACAAAACTAATTACAAAAAGAGTGCTGATCCAGGGCACCAGCCACTTGGCTTTATTTTTAAGGATGGCAGGATACACTGTGTATGCTGCCTATGTACTGCAAATAAGCAGAACTCTCCAGTTTGATAGGTGAGCAGTATTGTCCATTTCCCTGTGCCATTTCTTCCAGTTCTTAGCTCAGGATCTTCTTTCTTTTGCTGTCTCCTGCTCTTATCATTCACTTCTTATTGGCTCCTAGCTGCCATGTGGAACTGATTTCCATTTTTATTTAGGCAGTCTGTCAATTCTGCCACAAAATTGACCCTTACTTATATTTTCTTGTGGTTTTGTGTGCCTTTTGCTCCATCTTGCTGTTTGTTCCTTTGTGCAGTTTCAAAGCACCTCACTTTGGTCTGTATTACTCTTGCGAATGCGAGTGACAATTTTATTGAAGAT
Organism: Sturnus vulgaris; assembly: GCF_052056855.1. Taxonomy (NCBI): domain Eukaryota; kingdom Metazoa; phylum Chordata; class Aves; order Passeriformes; family Sturnidae; genus Sturnus; species Sturnus vulgaris. The sequence goes on from NC_142248.1 coordinate 42,286,338, forward strand.
TCAGCTTTTCTTGTGTTCCCTGTCTGCCAAATATTGAACCAAGTTATTTCAGAGACTACTTTTCAAATCCAGGCACCAAAAATGCATATGCTTCCTCCAGACAGACATTATAGGATGCAGTCCAAACTTGATTTGAGTTGGCTCAGCAGCTGCCTCTACACAGTAACATTAGCATTTCCCTGCATAAACTGAGTCTTAAAAAATTCATTGAAGAATGTTTTATTCTGAAAAAAAACCCTAAACTCAACCAAAAACCAAACAAAAAAACCCTCTCATAACATTTTATACAAGATTCATGTTCCTATCTCAAATTTAGATTTCTTTCCATATATATCTTGCCTGGGCATACTTTCAAATTTCTACAAGGGAATTTCTTTCATGCTCTTTCAAAGGCTGAATGGAAAGAATTTAATTTTTTGTTTTGTTTATTCTAGTGCCTGTTGTTTTCATGTGAAATGCTTTATTGACATATTTGCATGTTTCTTGACGTGTGCAAATTTTGCATCTGTGGCCAAGCTGTGATTTGTTTCTTCCTTACAGAGTTAAAATGACTCTTTGTGTTTTAGCTATGAAACTCCTGATTTAAATCTGTCTAATTGAGATGTTATGTTTTAAGTCTGGTTTTAAGCAAAGCTCAGTGCAGTTTTCCTGGTTAACACAAGACTCTGCACTGGTACAAATGACACCTTAAATCTTCCTTCCTGCAAGCCATTCTTTGGTCACCAGTTCTCAGCCCATTGAGATGACAAATATAATTCTCAGGACATGTCTGATGAAGATACTCAAGCACAGAACTGTGCCAGTTATCTTAACCATTGGGGTAAATATATAAATATTGGGGGTTTTTTACATGTACGTGGATACTTCTGGCTACAGCCTCAGTCCACTTAGCAGAAATTTCACATGAAGATGGGTCTCAATAGACTCATCAGTCCACCCTATATTTTTTTTTTTGGAACTACAATGTTGCTGTGAATAATGTAATAGGGAAAACAAGGGGAAAAAATTTAAAAAGGTAAGGAGGGAAAAACAACTGAAGTAAGTAGCAAACATGGAAATTCAGAAATTAGCTGGTCCAAAGGTTTTATTTCTATTAAGTGCTTGTTTTCCTAGGTCTCAGTTAGCCCATTTCTTACCCTGTGTAAATACAAACATGCCACTACTGTTCACGCTATCTACTTTGCAGACAAAATGGAAATGGTAGCCCTCAACAATTGCAACTTCCATTCTTTCATCAGATTTAAACATAACCTTTATGATGTTATAAATCAGTGTGATGTTATAAACCATTATGTTATAAACTATTGTTGAGGTGTGCTGCTTTTGGCTGGGTAGAGTTAATTTTCTTCACAGTCACTGATATGGGGCTACCTTGGATTTGTGCTGAGCACAGGGCTGATAACAGAGGGATATTTTATTGCTGAGCAGGGCCCACACAAAACCAAGGCCATTTCTGCTTTTCCTACAGCCACACTGAGATGGAATTTTGGAGTGAAGGTGAGGTTGGGAGGAGACACAGCCAGGACAGGTGACCCCAACTGTTCTCTGAGAATTCATGTAAGGAGGGGTTGCTTGGGCTTTTTGTTTCTGTTTTGATTGTTATAGTTTGGGGTTTTTTTCTCACTTATTTTTAGGTGAAAAAAGTTGAGGAAAAAAATTTAAAGCTTTGAAACAAGAATAAAAGAGAAGAGGAAGCATATTTTCCTTTTCTGTCTTAAAATAATATTGGCAAGCCTTTCTGTTTTGTTTTGTTTTGCTTTGCTTGGTTTCAATAGTAACCATAAGCACACTTGGATTTAGCACAGGTGTGTTCTTTGGGGTTACAGCTCTGCCTTTCCCTGCTGCTGTGAAAATCCACCAACCTATAAGGCTCAGTTTAGTGTTTTTTTTTTTTTTTCCGAATTTGGCTGCTGATACTTTTGAAAGTGGCAGTTTTCACAAACCTCAGAAGATTTGCACATCTCTGATGTGTGTGATCCCTCTGTGTGCAACTGGGGCCATGGGGCAACATCTGCTGCAGGCAGGGGTGGTGAATGTGGAGCTGGGATTTCTCTTCCATCACTGCTGAATCTCACTCAAATGAGTGACAGAAAGGACAAGGTGAAGAAGATGAAAAGCACACAAAACTCGAAGCACTGGTGGGGCAGGAATTGGGGCAGGGAAGAAAGGAGAGATGAGTTTGGGAGGAGGAGCCATCAGAGCTACAGAATGGAGAAAGAATGAAGAGGCAAGACAGGGTCTGAATTAAGGAGAAGGGTTTAAGACAGCATTGAATGACACAATAGAAAAAAGAGAACAAAAAAACCGGGTTGGAGGTGGAGAGCTGAAGAGCTCAGGTTTATGGATGGAAGAGCAGAAGGATCTAGTTGGGATTTCCAAGAAAAAACAATGAATCTTTGAAAACTCCCATTAGAACTCTCTGAACATCTTCAGACACCCAAAATCCGGTTATGTTACTGTGGTGATAATCCCATTTGGTGAGGGACAGTGTATTGGGGCTCTGGAGCAGCAGTAAAAAGGCTGGAAGCCACACTTTGCCCAGTGAGGAGACAAAAGTTGTGCCCAGTCAGGTGCTGAAGAGCCAGGAGGATTAGATGGTGATCAGTCAATTCAAGACCATACCACAAAACATCTGCAGAAATGGACTTTGCACGAGTTCTTTAACCCTGGCAGTTACCTTGTGGGTGCACAGCTCTGCATTTGATGGTACTCCTGGAAAGTGACACTTTTGCCTGTGTCAAGGGATGGTTTTCATGGGTTTTGAAGCACTTCGTGGTGGTGGTTTTCCACTGACTCAAAACTGAGCTCAAAATCAAGCTGTGCTAAAAGTCTCACCCTTATTTTATATAAATTTTCCTAAGGGAATAAAGGCTCCTTAAGGTGTGGAAAAGCAGCAGTGTCAACAAGACCATATTGAGATAGAAAAAACAGCAGAAGAGAAAATCTGAATTTTTTTTTTCCCTTAGAAAATTCAGTGTATAGCTATTTGGAACTCTAAGGGTAATTTAAATCCATTTCACACTGCACTTAAACTTGTTCCATTTAAGAATTAGCTGATAATACCATTTTCTATCTGTCTTTTCCCCTTAGTTGATAAATAGAGGCAAGGAAGTCTTTATCAGTAAATAATAAAGCAATTATTTTTTAACAATTTCAATTTCTCAGTTGAAATAAATAATGAGACAACTATTTTTTTCTCGAGTCCTTTACAGAAAATCAGCACAGCCTGCCTCTGAAATATATGTGTAGCTCACAGGGTTTTACTTCTAACCACAACGAGAAGACCTTGCTTCCCTCTTTACTATTGCTGCCACTTTCAGGGATGGTAAATGCTTTAACTTCAGCAAGTGATAACCTCACATCAGCCTACAATGTGAACCTGAATTGTTTGCATAGCACAGCTTTTATTTTAAATCTCAAAATCTTCCTTGATTAAAATAATTCCTTACCTTCCTACCTTCTTCTGTTCTGCCTGCAAGCACCCAAACTACAAGTGGCCAGACAAATAAAAAAGTACACAAACACGGGACAGCACAGCACGTTTCAAACGTGATATCAGTCATGTAAAAAGTGCCATTTTTAGAGGGATGGGATATGTAAATATCCCGTTAAATTCAGCTGACTTGGTGTTGCTGATTTAAACAATAAGCCCAAAGAAGCTCTCCAGGTTATTGATTTCTGCCATGCATTGTGTGCATTTACGTAAATCCAATTAAAACCCTGTGCCTAACCCAATTATGAGCCATTCCCTTAAAGCAAGTTTTATATTTATCTAAGCCAGGCTGTGCCAGCTGTGAGAAATAACCCTGGATTTGCATATAGTTATTGTGTAACAACTGAAGTGGTCAGAGAAATACTGAGGGTTTTGCCTTTTTCCTAATGGACCATGCACTTGTGGATCAGGACTGGTTTTGGCTTTATCAGGTCACTGAGTTGTACTGCATTGGCATATTTCTGCTATCAGGTTGCTCAGGACAAGTTAAAGGTAAAACTTAAGATAAAGTTTCAACTTTAGGTTTAGGGTTAGCTGAGGGACAACAGAAAGCCCTCTATAAAACCCAGTACTATGCTAAGTCTTCCTACAGTAGTTCTACATCATGGTTCTGACAGTAATAGACTTGTATAATCTTTTCTACATTGGATGAAATATAACATTAAGGAGGAGGAAACACTAGACTGAACTTTTCTTTCCAGGAGTAGAGCCAGCCCTGACTCTCCTTGTCCTTTCCAGCAGCACTTTGAAGAAGTGCCCTCAAGGCTCAGTCTATGCTCTCCAGTTTAGGAAGAAGAGCTAGGACAGAAGAACCCTTCCTAAGCCTGGGGAAAGGGAGAAGGAGGATAAATCTGGCTGAACCATGTAAGAGAAGGGGTAGTGAAGCAGGAAAGCCCAGTTAGGCAAATGCAGAATCAGTGAGAGAAGAAAGAAAAAGGAGAAGACAGGGAGGCAGAGCACAGGTGAGGGTGGAACAGAGCCAAAGTGTCTGTGAGCAGAGCATGACTGGCACAGCACAGAGTGACAGTGGGAAGAAAGGACACAAGATTTTCTCCAGTGAATTATACACGGTTCATCACTCTAAGGCAGGAATTGATGCTGTCAGGTGGAAAGCCCAGGTAAATTCTCACCTATGACTCTCAGTAAATTACCTTTCCTTTCCTTTCTCCATTTCCATGCTCTTGAGGACAGATTAGCTGGTCAGCAGCTCAGAAACTATCCCAATCCAAGTAGCACTTTCCCAAGCAAGGCTCCAGCTCCCAGCAGAGTGCCTGCAGAGGCAAAGCTGCTGCTGCAGAGCAGCATGACAAGGAGCAGCCTCTCCTCGTGTGACCTTTACTCGTGGGCTTAGCACAGTGCTGCAAGCATCCCCCTGGGGCAAATGAGATTGACGTGGCAGCTGAGCACATGTACTGCCCAACTCCAGGATTTCAAAGTACATGCCACTTCCTTCCAGCTGGAGACAAGTTTATGAGCTTGAGCAGGCAATAAAAGCTCCTCTCTCCATGCTAATGAAATGTCCAAGCCCTAATGGATTAGTAGTTTTCATATCAGATTATACATGCGTTTTTAGCTAATAAAGACAGAGAAGTCACTCCTATTAGGCTTTCAGATTCTGTTAATAAAAATACACCTCAATGGAGCTCAGTGCCTGTGGGATGCACACAGGACAGAAAATGCAGTAACACGTGGTGTTGGACTGCTCAAAAACTCTGTTCTCCTCCAGCTGTCCAGAACACAGTCAGGCAATGTGCAGAAACCTATTCCTGATGTGGAGAAACCCTGTGGACACTTTCCTAGAAGACCATGCACAGCCCCAGTCCCTGGAGCTGTTTTGCAGCCATGGTCAGATATGGGGCCCCTGGAGCCATAGAAAATTCTCCCACTCTTCAAAGAGTCCAGGCCCTATTGATTCCAGAACCTGCTCCACATGTCTCTTTGTGAAGCCTCTGAATGAGTAGTGACTCCAAACTCAATGCCTCTCCTGTAACTTTCCACCATAAAGAGATGCAAGCATTACTTTGGGATGAAACAGCAATTCCTCCAGAAATCTGCTTAGGCCATGTCTGTGCTGCTAAAGGAAACAGCCTCAGACACCAAGCACAGGTGGAAGCAGCTGGCTCACATCTCTGCTGTTTAGACTCTTTCTGTCCTGAATCTGTCTAGAAGTGAGTTCCATGGGTCAACAACAGAGTTGAAAAGTGAAATGTCAGCTAAGCAATGTTGACAATCGATGCCCAGATGTTCCATGCCTCTCCTTTAGCAGCACAGATATTCCCTAGGAGCCTGGCAAAGGGTGGGACATGGCTGTGTGGTTGGACTACACTGAAACTGTGATGCTGCAGAGCGAGGTCCCAGCACAGGGCAGTGACCCAGCACAGCCACTCCAACCTCCACTGGCAGGAGGGAATTCCTGGCTGTGGGTCCCCACCTGCAGCTCCCCATAGGAGCCCAAACGCTGCATCTGAGAGCCTGAACTCACCTTGCAGCTGTGCCTTGTCACCTGTCCCTTTGTGCTTTGCCAGCCAAACCTTCAGTGTCTCCTCTGTGGAAGTAGTTTAATAACGTGCAGGATAAAATTGACTAAACCAGAGGGTTATTTTCTGATATTTTGTACTCATGGCTGTTTTTTAATTGTTTGTCTGTTTTCTTTTTTTAAATTCTTTACCCTTTGTAAACTATTGCATTTGTTATTTTGGACCTTAATACAGTGATGCCATTTTCCATTTCAATCAGTGCCCCTGCTCGCTCCCCCTCTTCCATTTCTGACTTAGTCCAAGGTAACTTTTAGAAAGGAAGGAAGAGTGATAGATGAATTATGGCATTTGAAGTTGGAGAAAAAAAAAATCTGAAAGGAAAATGTAATTAAGAAATAAATTGAAAAATGGGAGCACCTGTGATACAGTGACCAGGAATGATTATTTAGGGGGGAGACCATCACAGGCAGTTAATTCCATTTCATTCTGCTGCTTTGGGATTTGGACTGTTTGCTCATTTATTTGGATAAATGGTAAGCTTATTCTACTTGCACTGTTAGATGTAATGAGTATTATTTTGCATTTAATTAAAATACTGACACATTCCCACTGATAGAAAACTTTCCATTGCTTTTCAGAAAGTGCTGGGTCATTTGATTTATAAGACATAGTTATTAACTGCTCAGCAAATACTTGGAATGGAAATAATTTTACCTGTTGGGAAAAGCACTGCTGCTCCTGTAAAAACAGAGGTTTCAAAAAGACTGAGATGTCTGGAAGACATTCAAAGTGGAAGGGGAAAATTCACAGGAGGGTGACTGCAAAAAATGGTAAAGTGACATTTTGAGTGCCATTTGTATCAGTAATTTTGATCAATGACTGATACAAATGTAATTGCATATGGAAATGTGAGTACACTGGGACAGGAAGCATTGCTGAACCTCTGTAAAGTTTGGGTTCAGTAGATGAAGTGGGATGAGTTGCAATGAAAGAACTGATACCTGAAAAATGACAGAAAGGGACTGAGCCAAAGCTTCCCACAGTTTGAATTTGCATGGCATAAAAGGGAACCTTTTCCCAGGCAAGTTTGCTACTTTTACAGTAGCATTTAATGTTGCTTCATTGCTGTGGGAGAGGATGAGCAGAGCAGGAGACAGATCAAAAATTGACCCAAAGTTCAGAATTAAAAGAGAAATTCTGCCCAACAGCAACCCTGTGCTATTACTCTCTTTCAGATGCCTCCTGACATTTCTTCTTCTACCCAAAAGCAAAACTACTCTTCTCAATACCAGGACTCTCATTCCTACCAAAGATTGGCTAAACATCCAGAAATGGGGAGGAAGGCTCTCTGGAAATGCCTGCTCAGTTCAGAGCTTCACCTAACAAACAGCCTTGAGATCCACCTTTTCTGGTGATGTTTAAAAATAAAGTGACTCCATTTCCCAGGGTTTCTGCCTTTAGGAACAAGAAGGAACTGGAGAGTTGCCACAGCTATGTCTGTGCTACAAAGGAAGAAACAATTCCCTTCATGTCTTGGTGGACTCAACCATCACTTGGTGTTGGAAGCATCCAGGAGATGCCTTGATATGATGGGAGCAGACTATCCTGGGATACTGAATGAGCATCACAGCTTGTCTCCAGCTCCTCACACTTGCAGGTCCCACTCAGGACCTGGAAGCAAGGTCCCATGGAAGATCTTGTCTAACAACACAAAAGCACATTTCTCAGATGGATCTGAATCCACCCCATCACCACAGAACACTAAAATCTTGATTATTATTTTCCAAAGGTGCAGGAATCTTCTGACCTATTTTCTTTTAAATTATCCGTGCCACAGGAATCTTTGGTAGAAATTAGCACTGTGGCATAAGAAAGGCTCTCAGAATGTGCCAATGTTCCTACTTCCTAGTCAAGCTAGCTTTTTTTTTTTAAACCTCTAAAGATAGAGATGTTTCTTTTCTAATACTTGTACCTCAAATGATTTCAGCATACCTTAGTTGAAAGGCTGAAGAAAAACATGATGAACAAATCAGGAATACAAATACAACAAATGCTATAAATTATTTCAATTCACAACTTCTAACAGCACCTTTAGGATGCTGTTCACTTCTGTGCCATTACATTCTTAAGAATAGAACCTTAACAGCTGGGAAAAATAAAGGCTGAAGCTGCATAATCCCACCAAAGCATCACAAGGAAAACCAGGGCAATGGATGGATGACATTAGTCAAGTTACTGGGTTTATTAAATCTAAGGCACTTGTAAAAAATAGAGACAAAAATTTTAAAATTGCTGCAGTTGTTACCAGAACTCTGAGGCTTTGACATATCATCAACCTTCATAGAGAATAACTGAGATGAACTTATAACATTTATTTTGTCCTAAGCTTCCATGAAAAACATGCACAGAATCTAGATAGGTGTACATCAGACTTGGAAGGAATCTAGAACTGGTGTAGACAGCAATATTTCAAGTACTGGTGTCTCTGCCTCCGGAGCTGGGCAGTTTATTATGGATGTGGAAGCTTTTCACACAGCAACTCTGGGAATTACAGCAGGTGAAAGTTTTGTGAAAATGTTTTTACACTAGGAAAAATTACACTTTAGCAGATTGAAACCACATTACGAGCACAAGGACATATTGAGGGGAAAAAAACCCAAAAGCAAACCAACACACAGAAGTGTTTTCAAAACAAATATTTCAATATTGTTGCAACCGAACAGAATTGCAGCTTATGGAATGGATGAGGCTGGAAATATCCCTGGAAACTCCCTAGTCCCACACTCCCACGCTCAAGAAGAATGTCCTAGGGCAGGTTGCTCATGGGTGCTCATCTAACAAACTGTTTTTTCACCCATTCCCCCATAACATGACCCACCTGCATCTCACAAAAGTCCTCAGATGCTTCTGAAACAAACACTGATGGTTAGGACTGTGAATTTGTTAGTTACAGTATGAGGTTTATTGGAACAGGCTCTTTTTCAATATATTTAGGAATTCATTGGCTGATGCCAACAGCTACAGCTGTCCAAAGGAGTAGAGAAATCCTGGGTAGTTTAAAGGATTTGTTTCCCAAGTATTTGGCTCAGTGGAATCATGGAGAGTGGGTGGTCCTTGATGGACTGCACAAAGTACAGGCACAGAGTGGACACATTTATGAATGTTCTTTGTTAGTTCAGTTCCATGGGTCAGTACTGAGTTTTCAGTGCAGTTCTGTGAGTCTCAGCCTCTTGGGGTGTGAAGGGCAGCCCAAGGCCACTGCTTTGGTGGGAAGATTTCTTCAAATGACCACTTGATGTCACTGGACACCATGCTAATAACCTTGTTAAAGTCCACTCCTGGGCAATAACTAAAGGTTCTTAGAAAAAGGTGTCTGAGAATGGGAAAACAAAGTGCTAAAAAAGTCCTATGAAAAGGTCATATTTGTTTTGCTTACTTGTTCTTATAAACCAATATTGACAAATTACTTACAAATCCACAATTTCTTTTGTCCAGAGAACCCCAGGATCATAAAATCATTTGGGTTGGAAAAGACCTCCAAGATCATTGAATCCAACGTTTGACTGATCACCAGCTTGTCAACCAAGCCATGACTAAGTGCCACATCCAGCTGTTTCTTGAACAGCTCAGGGATGGTGACTCCACCAGAGCCCATTCCAATGCTCAACAACCCTTCCCACGAACAAATTTTTCCTGATGTCCAAGCTGAGCCTCCCCTGGCATAGCTTGAGGCCATTCCTTCTCATCCTGTTGGTGGTTGCCTGAGAGAAGAGGCCAACCCCCATCTTGGTATTGGTGCTCACTTTCTCCTCCAGAAAAGGTTTAGAATTAATCACTAAGACAAAGGTTAACTAAATCAGGATGTGTTCCTCACTTTTTGGATGCCCAGCTCTGAAGAGGCATCCAAGAGACACAGATGTTTCTGGATTACCTTTGCACAAATAAGATTCCACTAGCAATCCAGTGTCACCAGTCCCTTTAAAAGTTTTGGCTAAGCCTTAGATTTTCTCTCCCCTACAGCTTCATTCCTGACTGACACTGAGAATTTCACATTTCCCATGCATGTGAAATACCAGCTCTGAAAACTAATGCAAGATTCCATATTTCCTCATCTATCTAGTCCAAAGTAAAGTGAATTATTGTTCCCTGACAATATTTTTCATACATCAGCATGACCTGAATTCTAATAGAGTCCCATGATCAGGGCCTTAAGATCTCTCCTCTTCCACTTTCCATTTATGTGCTGCTGGGACACTGATTTATTTGTGACAGAAACCTTTGTCCTGAGACTTGTTTGTGTTGGTTTTATCTCCTGGTATTCACCAGCCAGGTGGTCCTGCACAAAAATAGATCTGTCTGTAAAATAAATGTTAACCCAGAATTTTTTCAATTCCAGAGCTTGTTGAAATATTTTAGCCAGAAGAAATTTTCCCTGCAAGTTTCACTGCAAGTGAAATGTTTCTCTGGTTACTGTTTTCAAACTATTATTAGATAGGAAAAAAAAAAGTATATGACTTATTGAGGTTGTCCCATTTTGTTTTGAAAATGTCACAAGAAATTTGTTCTTACTTTAATCAAAGCAAAATGAATAAGCCATATTGAACTATATTTATAAAATATTTTATATTGGTTTTGATGTCTTTATAGCATTTGAGTGGTTCCAAATTTAAATAGTTTGGAAACTCTGTTATCCTAAATTTTGGAGAACAAATAAATTCTCCTTCTTGTTTGCCTTTCAGCATCGGTATTTATCACAGAAAGAAAATAGCCAGCCTGGTCATATAAATGTTGGGCACTTGTTCTCATTTATGATGTGTTTTATTTGGAGACCACACAGTTTCACTGAGGTAAGAAGCTTTTCCTTGGCAAGTCAGTCTAAATCTCCACCCACAGGCCAGTGACACTCCCCATTCACTGTAATCACTGGAAACAGCAGAAATTCACTCCTTATGCTTGAGGGCTGCCTGAGCCCCTGCAGGTATCTCATTTATGATTTGTTGTGCCTTATCAGCTCTCACTCTTCCTGCTCTGACCTTCCATTCTTGGCTGGAGCCGGAACGAGCCCTGGCAGATCCTCCTGTGGGGTGTGGTGGGTGAGAGGCTGGGCATGAGCTGGAAATGTGCAATTTCAGCCCAGAAGGCAAATCCCATCCTGGCTGCATCCCCAGCAGAGCTGGCAGCAGGGCCGGGGAGAGCATCCTGCCTTTCTGTCCCTCTGTCCCTCTGTCCTTCTGCCCCTCTGCCCCTCTGCTCAGACCCCACCTGCAGGGCTGCATCCAGCACTGGGATCCCAGCACAGGAAGGACACTGAACTGCTGGAGCCAGCCCAGAGGAGGCCACCAAGATGGATGGAGCAGCTCTGCTATGAGGAAAGGCTGAGATAATTGGGATTGTTCAGCCTGGAAAAGGGAAGGCTCTGGGGTGACCCAAATACAGTTTTATGTGTTCTGAAGGGAGCCTATGAGAGAGATATGGAGAGACAGGACAAGGGGGAATGTCTTCAAATTGAAAGAGAGTAGGTTTAGATTGGATATTAGGAAAAAATCTTCCCTGTGAGGGTGGTGAGGCCCTGGCACAGGTTGTCCAGAGCAGCTGTGGCTGCCCCAACCTGTGCTGCTCCAGGCCAGGTTGGACAGGGCTTTGAGCAACCTGGTCTAGTAGAAGGTGTCCTTATCCAAGACAGGAGAGTACAACTGGATGATTTTTAAAGTCCTTCCCAACCTAAATAATTTTCGGTTTCTATGATTCTATAACTCCTTGAAGAAACATGAGAGAGATGCAGAAGCTTTCCATAAACCTTCAAGGTTGTACATGTAATGTCCATAACTGGATTTATAATAATAATAAAAAAAAGTTTACCTCTATTCAGTAGCTGAGGTTATCTTTTCTTTAATGCATGTCAAGCCAAAAAAATCCCCAAAGTTGGGTGTATGCACACACATCATGAAGTTTTCTGGAGAATTCTTTGGTGACACTGAGTGGAGCCTCAACTTGGAGGCACCTTCCACAAATATGTGTTGCTCCAATACTGAGTATTGCCATGGTTGGGACAAGGGGAGGATGGTCAGCAAGACATCCAAGCTTGCAGGTTTTCAAGCAATCCAAACTAAATTTTTTGTATATTGAACCTGTCTATAAATTTGGCTTGGCTGTGACTCTTTCAAGAGGTCCAAGATCATAAAAATGAACTTTACATAGCAGACATAAGAACTTTTTGGACATTTTAAACTCCTTTACTTTCTACAGGAACAATAAGCTGGAGTATCTTCAAAAATCAAGACATAACTATGTTTGAGAGAGTTAGGAAAGCTATCCTCCATGCTCTCATCTCTGGAAGGTGGTGTCTTGAACACTGCAGTTTTTCTATCTGGGGTAATTTCTAGATTTTTCTGCCTGTAGTCCAGCTCAGACCCATTTCTAAAGTTCTGGTCTCCAAAGAAATGAAAGAATAACTGTATAATTATCAAAATTAACTCTCTTCCTTAGGGAGGTAACTTCAGAGACAGACTACCTTCCAGCACCATCCTCTCTAGCTGCCAGTGTTTGCAGTTCTCTAGTGCTTTATAATCTTAGTTTCTACAAACACTGTGCAGATATTGGTGATTTATTCCTGCAATTATTGTGCTCTTGAAGCTGTACCAAATGGAGTGTGCAGTTCTGTGCTGAACATTAAATCCCACTGGTCAGGAAGGAGAAAAGCAACGCCACTGAAGGATGTCTAAAGCACATTTCAGCCCTTGCTTGGCAGTCCATCAAGCAAGATGGTCTACAAGACAAAGATGAGAGAAGGAAACACACAATCCATCTTCTTCCAGTGCAGGCAGTGCGTGCAAGTTATTTATCTTGTGATTTAAATTGTGTCCCTTGGCCCATTGCTTTAAAATGAGAGCTTATGACAATTTCTAGGCCCAGGAAATTTCGCTGTTTCATTGCAAATTGGAATGAAAGCTGCAAGTATTTTATGAAATCATGAAAATAATTGGTAAAGCCACTTTGTTGCAGTCAGAGAGTTGGGTTCCAATGCAACCCGAGATGTGATAATGGTGAAAACTGACAGAAAGCAAAAGCTTAACAATAACAACAGAGATAATGACCATATCCTACTGAAACAAGACATTCTGCAGACACAGAAATGATTGAACCATCTGTTCCCATAGAAAAACATATCTGCTTTTCCCATAGAAAATCCTATCAGCATATCTGCAGATATTTTTTGTTAAAAAGTAGATGTGAAAATGTATTTATTTACTACTCCTGACTTAATGGGTTAGGTGACAATGCACTGTGATCTTAATCACAAATGAAAAGCAAGAGTGAGCCAGGCAGTGCATTACTGGAGCCAGCATCTTCAGAACCAGAGCATGCCACTGTTTTCTTTCCTCCTACCAGGCTGGCAACCCAAAAGGAAGGGGATTGGCATTTTCCTGATGAGTTTTTCAGCTCCCTCAGCCTTTCCCCATGAGAGAGGTGCTGCAATGCCCTAACGACCTGAACATAAATCCAAATGTCACTACTTCAGCTCAGGGATGTTGTGTATGGGATCACCAGTTACCCATAATTATTCCCCTCATTAGCAATCATTACAGTGCATTTTCCTTCCCATTTTTTTTTTCTCCAGCTATGTTTCCACTTGCATTAATTCAAAAAACTCTTAGGGCTAAATCTGGTCTCGGAGAGTTGTAAATCAGGCCAGCATCGTAAATCAGGTGTCCACACTGGTATAACAGCCACCTAAATGAGATTGGAAGAGACTTGCAATTTCATTCCGTGCAGAGAAAGCTCTTTGCTTTTTCAGCAAGTTAACTTAGCTTTCCTTCTGAGAGATGACCACACTTAAACATGAATCTGTGAGGAAGTGGAATGAGCCCAAGCAGCACACAGCAAGCTCTGAATGCAAAGCAGCCACAAGCAGCAAGCCAAAAATCTGAGGAGCTGCACTAGCAGTAGTTAATGTTCTATTGAACACCTTTGAACTGTGATGAAGCAAGCCTTGGGAAGACTATTGCTTTGGTTAAAATCACAAATTAAAATGAAAGATTGTGGCATAGGTTCACATCTGTGTTTCATGTCTGTGCTCGTTTGAAGGAAGCAGACTTGAAGGCAGTGGTGGAAAGCAATTTATTTACTAGATGTAAATAAAGGCATCAGGCACCCAAAGGCATCAGGAAGGCACACAGGTGGTTCATTAGAATTGAGGATATATGGCAACTCAGTTGCAGACATTAACCTTATAACATCTTGTATCAAATTCTTGCCAAAACTTCATATCAATACATACAGTCAATTAGTGGAGATGGGGAGCAGGAAATGCCATCCAGAGTTTTCTTTGCATTGATCAAACTCAACGAGTGTTGCTCCACACAATTCCCCCTCTACAAGCAAAACTCTGCTAGAATTTCAGAACTGAATGTGCCCAAGAGCCACATTAATCATCCTGGGATGGCACAGCACAGACCTCCAGTAATGCCTCACAAGGAGCTAGTCAAAGGATCTCATGGCTGTCTCTACAATGACATGGGAGCTCAAAAAGGAAAACTAAAATAAATAGCTAACTCAAGTGCCTCCCTTCTCTTAGCTCAAGAGGTGGCCTGCACAATATCCATCACATTGCACACGTGAAGGAGTCGTGCCTTAGGTCTGTGAAAGAATGGATGGACCAGAGGGTGCTGTGATGTTCTGTGCACTGACAGTGCAGTGGGGTGTTTGTCATCCTTGTCCTTCCCTGAAATGGCCCGTGGCTCTCACCATGCTTTTGTGAGCCAGGAGTCCTTCCATCCTCAGAGGGACACTGCTCCCCACCAGTTCCTCTGGGCTGAGATACACCTTTACTAAAATCTCTTTATAATCAAGAACTTTGGACCGTAAATCCCTGCACTCTGACAAACACAGGCTGGAAGTGACATCCAGAAGTCACCCCTGAAAGGAGGTAGCTTTTGAGAGAAATTTGCAAATAGTGGTTTCCCTTTTCACTTTTCAGAATCAGATTTCTGTGTTGATTATGTGTTTGACACAGAGACAGATCTCAGTAATTAATATCTTGTGTCAAGCTCATCTTACAGGGCTGAAATAAATAATGTGAGTGCCACTCTGATTCATTTGAACTATTGAACTCTGCATCATTTTCAGAAGGAAAATGCAGGCTGACTGTATTTACAGGACAGAAAACCACCCATTTCTTTTCCTGAGAGGTTTCCTAGGGCACACATCTGCAGAGATTCAATTTACAAAGGATTTTTGAAAGCCAGGATACCACTCTAAAGTGAAGTACTATGAAGGTAACAGACCTGGTATTTTGTAAAAAGATTACATATTCTTCCTGGTCCCTCTGGAGACAATTTGCTTTGTACCTGCTTAGCTCCTCACCTTTCCAGTGCTTCTCTTCTTGGACTCCAAATACTCCTCAGATTTCCTTAACCTTGTTTAATACCCACAAGACCATGTGTGGGCTACATATTTGTCCCTAAAAAACACTGGACTGATCATTTCTTCAGGCCTTTCATGAGCTGCAACATCTGCAGTGCAAGAACAGTAAAGGTAGTGAGAAACCACGGAAAAATCTGCTCCTTTCCTTTCACAAAACATCTGAGCCAAGGAAGTCTCACGCTCAGAATAGGGCTGCTCCCCATATGAGGAATTCAAGTTGCCTTAAATGGCATAAAACAGATGTAAAATCCTGCAGTGAATCAGAAGAAGGAAGAGTAAGGGCAGTGGACACCACAGACTAAAAAGTCAGGCATCCTGCCCTTCAGAAGTCAGAAAATGGGGATGAAAGCAATGAGAGAGGAGAGATGCCTAACAAACTGAGGAGATCAGTGGTTTCCTGACTCCTTGCTCTCTGTTGGTTGGCAGGATGAGGTCAGCCCATAGCATCCCCATTTTCAGCCAGACACAAAGGGAATTTTCTGACTCTACCACAACTTTCTAAGGAGTTGATGGCTGCAGCTGTCTCTCTTTGCCCACAATAGTTTCATTACTATGTTTTCTTATGACTTAGTACATTAGTTTCTGAACACTTCATCCTCTTGCCACATGATGTGTCCATCCCTAAATGTGCAGAAACTGAGAGACACTTCAGCCAAACTCTTCCCAGACCCAACAGAGGGCTCTTGAGCCTGAAAGAGATGAGGATGGATGTGGAACACACTTCTTTTTTCTCCTTGGTCACATCCTGCAGGTGACATCCATAAATTCTGCTCAATTCCCAGAACTGCTGCAGCCTGTCTGCTCTCCAGCACTGCTTAACCCTTAAATCTCAGTATGCTCTGAGGTGGCCAGAAAGTTCCATTCCATAAGAAAAGGCAACACTTCCTTGACTAAACTGGTGTGTTTGGGCCTCCAGAGCCTCAAAATTTTATGTTTGGGGAAAGCCACACTCACAGCTCACAGCTGCCTCAACCAAGAGTCAAAGGATGGAATAACCTGAGCTGCAGGTTATGCTCAAAGGGCTCCATTCCACCTCACCAGAGCCACCTGGCTACTGTGGGATGGGGCTGCTGGGTGGGTGAGGATGGGCATTTGCTGCTTTTCCTGGGACATGGAGTAGTCAGAAGCACAGGAATTACAGGACAGTGGGGGAACAACTTGGAGGGAAAGCAAATGTGACTCCCAAGTTTGGACACTCAGAAGCCTGTGTGTGGCCTGGGGCTGATCCAGATGGATTTTCTCCTGGCTGTGAGGGTCTCATGTCAGGTGCTGACAGCTCAGCTACAGCTGTGGTTGGTGTGAGGACAAACTTCACCACTGCTCAGCAGAGATGAGCCCAATGAGGGCAAAACACTTGTGTGTTTTGCCCTCATTGGGCTCATCTCTGCTGAGCAGACTGACATTTACTTTTCAGAAAGTATTTTAATAGATATTTTATATTTCTTCAGCTTACTTCTGACTAATGATTTGCTTCATGCCCCCAGAACTGGGGCTGAAATCAGACAGGCAGAAACTAATGCAATGAAATTGGTTTAATGTCCTCCACACCATTGGAATAAAATTTTAACAGAGTGCAACAGAAACTACAGATAATACATTTATGTTGAAGTGGAAGAAAGAAAATTCTTCACTCATCAGGAGTGTCCTAAAATAAGCACAGCAATATCAAAGCCAATTAGGGAGACAGAGATGTAATTCAAAGACAAGATAAGAGGCATTCTGTGATGTGGTTTATGACCAATTTATCACCACGCTTTGGCTCCAGCAGGAATATAGTCCAATAAGCTATGGCTTCAACTTACCTTTAGATCTCTATATCTGACTCAAAATAATGGAGCCAGGACCTGAGAGTGGTGATAAAACGAACTGTTTCCAATTATTCAAACTCAACAAAGGGTCTTCTAACAAACACATCGAATATATTAAACTGAATTAATTTCCTTTGATGGATTCCCAGCGCTACTAAAATCAGGAGGTCGGTGGAGTGGAAAAAAAAGGAAATCTGTGTGTTGAAGTGACAGCACAAATCCATAACCAGATACAAAATTGCAGACCCCCAGCAGAGTGGGAAGGCAGCACATTAGGATAAAGAGAGGATGACCACGTCTGGAGGAAGGAAAGGAGAGTGGATATTGTGCACCCTTTGCCCAATGCACCAAATTGACACAAAACCCATGTTTACTCTAAAAGATCATTGCAGCGGTAGAAGAATTTGAAAATCCTGTTTCAGACAAGAGAAACCATGGTGAGTGTGCTGGAAATGCTCAAACACATAAAATACAAAATCCTTCTACAAATCAAGAAGATATAGCAGGAGAGATTACAAGCCTAGGCCTGGCTTTGAGTGAGTTGGAGACTTAAAGCAGGCCAAGGATTTGTTTGATTTCTGATTCCAGACTCACATTCCCTACTTTTAGGAATGAGGCTTCTCAAGGAGACATTTAAGAGCAGGACACAGCAGACAGACCAGACATTTCTTGCTCCAGGATTACAGAAAGTGAAACATCATCAGTGAAATGGAGGTCAAGTCACCCTTTCCTATTGCAAAGATGCTGTGAGGATTGAGACTCTGATGTTACTGTTGCAAAAACCCACAGACAGTGGTCCCAAACTACCATCCAGTGATTTGGACACCAGCCCACCAAATCCCTGCTTCCCACCAAAATTTTCCTCATAAATGACCTTGAGCACCAACAACATGCTAAGGGTCACTTTGATCCAGGTTTTTCCATCAGTGTCACTATGTCCTGAATGTGATGGGACACATGAGAGGGCAAGAGGCTGCACAATCACCAATCCCTGATTCTAAAGTTTGGGACAAAGCCTGAACCCTGCTCTGTAGAAAGCCAACCTCAGTATTCTGCAACTTAGCCAGAAGTGTTGTGCAATTGCAGCACACAAAGCAATCCCCACTCCGGTGACACAAGGAAGAAATACAGACACTGATTTCCCCTGCACAGACTGGAAAGAGAGGCACAGGGGGATATTGATTGAACTACAACACACCAGGAGCTGCAGGCAACCATCACACAGGACAGGGACAAATTCCTCACATCATGATAAATGAAGAAAGAAAACAACTACATTTGTTTGGAACCTTCAGCATCTCACCATGCTCAGAGGATCCTCAACTTCTGTGTCCCATTTTCTTTCGTTGAACTGCTCAAATTCTCTCTTTCCTCCTTTCTTAGGAAGATTGATGCCTTTTTCCACATGGACTTATTGGTTGTAATCCAAGCAATAATAGTGAGACTTGCTGGAAGATGGTGCATTCATTCTTTTGAGTTTCTTAACTCCAGAGCCACCACAACAAACCTCAAAACTCAGAGTTGAAGAAGTAATAATTTTAGCTACATCAGCAAAGTGAAGGGCTGATACATTCCCTACCGAGCTACAAATTAAAATAAGCCTAAAGCAACAAGAAATTTCTGACCTTTCCATGTGTGTTTTTATTTCCATGTCTCTGGTGGCTACCTACAAGGAGGAATATGTCAAAAGCCTCCCTTTACTCTGTATTTCAAGTCTGAATTATATTACTAGTGCCAGCAGATGCTCCACCATGCTTATTTAACTCATGCAGCATGCACCCTGCCTGCCAGGCTTGCTGGGATGCCTGTCTGAACCTGGACAAGAGAATCTTCCCTCAGGAGGAGCCATGTGGGAATTGGGGAGTCCTCAGCAGCATGAAGGGATGTGGCCTCAGCTGTGTGTGTCTCAGAATAAAAACCTTCCTGCTGCAGTCCCTTTTGAGGACACACCACCCGGTCTCACATCTCCTGTACCTCCTGCTCCCTCATTTGGCCTGCTCCCATCACACTGCACCAAATTCTCACTGGGCAGTCAATCTAAACTAAGAGAATCATTAGCTCAGGTGGTCTTCCAGAAATGAAGAATAATCAGGAGGGATGGGAAGGCTTACAGACTGTGCTGTGGCATTTCCCCACTGCCTGAACCCTGTGTCACCGATGCCAGCAGGATGTGCAGTCCTGTCTGCCCAAACTGCAGGGCCATTCCAGCAGTGCATTTGTCTGTACACCTCTACCTGCCTCCAAGCCTGTGAGTAAATCCTGCTGCTCGCTTTGGAGGAAAAACTGTTCCCAGTTTTCAGCCTGCCACTCTGCAGACAGTCAGACCCCAACATCTGTAGCACTCAGCCAGCAGCAATCAAAGCCACACACTATTCTTTGCCACTTCACTCCTCCATCACAGCCCCAGCCAGGCTTGTTCTCCACTCCTGTGAGTCCAAAAAAAAGGGACAGAGAGCACAAGTTCAACTTGGGGAATGTTTTGCAGATAAGTTCTGCTTTGTAAGCCTGCTTGACTTTGTTCACTGCCATCTGAACTGCCTGAAAAGGAATCAAAAGCAGCCTTTCCTAGCAACAGGGTGTTAGAAGAGGATCAGACTTACAATACCTGCAGTGCCTAAAAATGGAGTATTGTAATGACTACAGTCAGTCAGTTAAACCTAAAAATCCTAAAATTAGAGCCTACAATTCTAGCATTTAAGGGGATGATTTTCCACTTGAAGATTTTTAGACTTGAACACTTTTCTCCCAGCTTGCTGAGGGAGCAGCTTGTTTTATGAAGAAAGTTGTGCTGCTTCCCAATTTCCCCTTCTTGGGGCTGAAACCTGGATTTTCCTGACATCTCACTTTGCACTGCTTTTCTGTGTACAGTGACTCTGTTGCAAATGCCATATAGGAAGCAATGAATAGCATATGGTTGTTTTTCTCCAGCAGCAGAAAAATTATTCTACAAGGATGAGATTAGCAGTGGTTAAACTCTTCTAAACTATGGCCAGAGCCTTCAAAAACAACTGCACCATATTTTTTTTTGCAAGTTTGGGAAAATCTAACAGCTTCCTTTTTCATTATTATTATTTCTAAACATTTTCTGTGTTCAGCCTTCACTAGGAGTGCTGAGGCTACAAATGCTTTTTGGCATCTGTAGACAGTAATATCCCTCATTGTCTGATGGCAATGTACTTTTCAAGCCTCATATTCATAAATCTCCTGAATGCCCTGGAGATAAACAAGTACCACTGTGTACCATTATGATAACCCAAGGCATAAAGAGGGCAAGAAACTTTTCATGCATTACCAACTGAATCAGAGCTGAGTATGGAAACTCCAAGGCCTGATCCTCATTTTTCTTCCAACCACTCACCAGCCACTCCTTTCCCAGTAACCAAGTACGATTTCCAAACTTTAGCTGCTGGTTCTGTTTGTTACCTTCAGCAAAATCATTCACTGGCAAGACTGAATCCATTGCTTATGTAAAGGGAAAAGGCATTTAAAAATCTTAGCATGGAGAACTTGGATTTTCATTAAGGAAAATCCACCTCCAAGTGAGAGTGAGATTGGGCTGATTCCTGCACCATTCAGTTGCTCCCTTCCCTTCTACAGATCCACCTTGCAAGCAAATGTCTGATCCAGCAGCCACCCTGCTGCCTTGCAGCCACTTTTGGAGACTCAGCCTGATGCCAAGTGTGCATTATGACACCAGTGAGACAGTGGGAGGAGGTGAGATCTCACAGCAAGGTGTAGGGAGAGGAGGGGAGAAAGAAGGAAAGGCAGTGGAGTAGGAGCACCACTGACAGGCTGCATCTCCTCCTCAGCTGAAAGTAGATTGAATGTGCCTGGTGCAGAATCAGCCCCTTTTTGAGCCCTCTTGCACAAAATGAGGAGGACAGGCATTTCATATTGCCTTGGCTCTCTGCCAGTGGTGGGCACAGTCAGGCTGGACACTGATGAATTTGGCCAGAGGCCTCCAAGTTGAATTCATGTCTTTTCCAAAGCAATTTCTATAAGGTGACACCTGCAGATGTATTTTTCATTTTAAAACAAGCAGGCTATTTTAACAGGGATTAATCCCGGACTGGAAGAAAAAAAAAAATCTTAGGAATAAGTTTTAGATCAAATCAATGTGTGCAAAGGTCACCATCCACTGCATCTCTTTAGACCATGCCCTACAGCCACTCACACACTTGGGGTATCCAAAAAGGAGGTATCCATGGGCTGTCTCCTCAGCTGAAGACTCCTCCAGAGTACAATCCCTGGAGCTGGAGGGCAGAGGACAAGCCTGTTTAGTGGGGAGCTGCTTCACTTTGTTAAATAAAGTGAATAACTGCACAAGCCCCCTGGTGAGGAGGTGGCAGGAAAGAGAGTCCTGAAGACTTTTAACCCTCCATGTGTTCAGTGGGTGCTCTGATCAGACTGGTCCTCAGCCTGCAGTGTCTGACATGGGAAGAGCTGGGGCTACACAAATGGGATGGTTTGTTCCCATTTCTGCCCCATTCTTACAGGTAAAGCTGACAGAAGTGATGTTATCCTTCACAGGGCTCAGTACCAGGGGCTCCTGTGGGGAAACAAGGAGGGAGAGGTGTTAGGGAAGCTCCCCTGAGAAGTCACCAGTGGGGCTGTGGAGAGGAAACAGAAAGAACTGAAATGCTGGAGACACAGGCTCTGCCAATTCCGTGGCTCTATAGGATGCCCTCTGATCACTTCTTGCCCCATTCACCCCAAAACTTGCCTTACTTGAAGGAAACACTTTTGACCTCAGATGCCCAAAACAGACCACTTAACCACAGCTGCCCCCCAAAATATCTTCAAACAGGTTTTTTACAGATGAGAATACCAGAAAAAAGTGAGGGTTGTTGGTACCTATCCCCAAATCCAAGGACAGCTGATTCAGCACCTGCCAAGCTCCCTGAGGATCTGGAAGCTGGGCAGATGCAGCCCCTGCTCTGCCTGAAGCTGCTAAAGGAGCAGGAGCTTTGTAGAGCCCTTACCACCAAAGGGGTGAAAGAGGACAGCAGTGACCAAACAAAGCCATTCCCTGTGGAGTGGTTGCTGGAGGAGTGGGAAAGTCTGGCCCAAAGAGAAGCCCTGTTGAGTTTGATTGCTCTGGTGTGAAAGTGAAGTCGTGAGTCCAGGGGTCACATGCTGCAGTGCTGTTTTCCACATTAACCACTCTTTTGTTTATGAGAGACAAAGAAGAAGCATTTCTTGCAGTGCAGCTAAAGGGAGACATCCTCTCCAGGGAGTCTGCCTAGATTTTAGCAGCATTTGTTTCCCAAAGCTGCCTATCTGTGTTTAAAACCTCATACTCAGATTAAAATCTAAGCAGCTTCTTGAAGGCTTCTACTCCATCGAGGGACTTTTTTCAGAAGTTCTGGTTGACCATCACCAACATTTTTGTGGGACACATATTGAGAAAGTAAGAAAATTACAGCCTGAAAATTATTCCAGGCTGGAGCTTTTCAGCTCTGTTCCCAGCCGATAAGCTGGTCCAGCTCAACGCTAGGGAGAATTTCTCCCAGGGTAATAATTTAGTCAAAATAAAAAAGAATTAATAACAAAGATAGAACACCTGTTGTGGTGTGTGACCAGGCCCTGAGAATGAAGTGTCTTTTCTCTGAACCAATCACCTTTTCTCTACTCTTGAAGTTGCAAGTCACACTATAAAACCAAGTGTGTTTCTGAATAAACTTGTCTCTTTCTTCCTGTCATAAAAAACAACCATGTAGCTGTGCATCTTATTTCCACCACACTTAAAGGGTTAAAACCTCTTTCCACAGCTACACATCTTACAAATTATTTTTCAAAAGAATATGTCCAGCAGAGAATTTGCTTGGATATGTAGAAAAAGTAAAAAAAGACACAGATCCATTCCTCTTCAACAAAGAAAGCACAAAACAGCCTGAAAAAAATGACAGACACTCCCAATCAGGCAGCATAACAATGACATAATTACAGATGCACTGAGGGAGTCAAGGTCTTGGCAAAATTAAAAGCAATTAGGACAATTACCCGATTGTCTTAGAGAGCAAAACCAGCACTCGTTTGCAGAGTCATTGTGGAAATACTGACCAGAACGTCTCTGCCTTACACCCCCTCTAAGACTCTCTCATGCTCTACTTTCATCATCCTAGATTTTCCCTGAGAATAAAGGGAAAATCATTTTATATGATCTGATATACACCCAGGCAGGTTTGTAAGGGGAGACAGTAGCCAGTGACTGCTTTTTTTAGCCACATGATGCAAGCCTCAGACTTCAGGGCTACTGCTGGTACATGCAGCAGACACTAAGAATTCCACATTTCTCTCTCATCTTGCTGCATAATTTAATTTCTGGTTGGTGGATTTTTTTCCCCTGCTTTCTCTGGACACCAAAGAGCATCCGAATTTCAGCATGAGAGAGAGGCTGATTTTCTTGGGCTCTCAATGAAATTCTATTCTCTGATGTGTGCAGGGCTTGCACTCCAACAGGTCCTAGGAGGGAATTTTCCCCCTAGGTAAGATAAGCAGGAATTTTGAGGCATTTCTGGCTTGCCCCCTTCATGTGACTTTTCTATCTTCCATAATCTCAAGGAAAATCTGTTTATCAAGTTCTCTGGTATCAAAGGAGTGTAAAGACATCGGTGATTCCCTCAATCTCTTTCTGTCATACATTTAAGACATTTGCTTACTTACTACAGGCTTAAATGGGACATGATTTCAATTCTTCTTGGTATGAGGATAAACCTGTGGATTTTTTGAGTACTTCTTGGTGTCCTGCTCTTGCAAAGGACTGAAATCAATGCCCTGGGGTCCCTCTTCCAAACCTGTGCTTTTATATTTCATTTACCTTTCAATAATGCAAACCATTGTACAAGTCACACAAATGAGATGAAATATTACCAGTCTGCTGAAATTGTACTCCAGCTATACATGAACCTGTAAGTTCTAGAGTATCACCTGAACCTACCTAAAAACTGGATTCTAAGGGTTAAAAATAAATGTTCCATAATATCTATGCTTTCCTGCAATCATTCTATTCTGACAGTGTCATGAACACAAAGGCCTGAAAAAAGATGAGCAGGGCCAAAATTTGCTAAAAATATCCAGGTATTGGTTGCTTCAGGCTATGGTAGCAACATTAGATTTCCCTTAGTACAAGAGCACTTTCAAGCAGCATTTTAACCATGCAGTTAAAAAGGCCAGTCTTTTAGGAGCCTCAGTCTTTTATGAGGATTTTATTTGCCACTCATCCTGATTACCACCTCCCACCTTGCAGATTCTCTAGAGCAATGGCTAATGTTACAGTGCCAGTTTATATAACATACTTTACAGGCAATTCAGTTTCAGTCTCTGAAAATAAAAATTGCATGGAAAAATACCTTGCTTGTTTTTTCCCTAAGAGACACAGCAGTGAGTGTGCTGGCTTTCTATTCTGATCATTTTTATTTGCTTGTGTTTCATATTTGAATGATACAGCACCCACAGGGGCTGGACATGAATATTCACAGAATCACAGAGCAATCAAGGTTGGAAAAGACCTTCAAGATCATCTAGTCCAGCTGTCAGCCTAATCACCCCTAAACCATATCCACAAGAGCCTCTGGATTGCTCTTGAACACTTCCAGAGGTGGTGACTTCACCTCCCATGACAACTTAGTCTAATTCCTAACCAGCCTTTCAGTGATTTTTTTTTCTAATATCTAATCTGAACTTCCCCTGGGCACTCCTGAAAGCCATTTCTTCTTCTCCTTTCACTAGGGCCATTCTCACTGGCCATTGTGTCAAGCTGGGCTCTGCCTCTCTGATCTGCAGTACCAAGCTCTGTGGAAAGGAACAAACCAAATAATGCAACTGGAAGTAGTCACAGCAGCATGCACAGGCTGTGCCCTGCAAACAGACCATCCACTCTGACCAGAGTCCATCATTTATTCCTTTAAAAAATGGCACAAAATGTTGAGCAAAGCTTAGAAGCTGAGAAGCACTCCAGAAATCATTGCAGCCATCTGGCCCTGTGGTCAGCAAGGAGCTTGTTTGCCTCACACTAGGTGACAAATCTCAGGTGTTTTCAAGGATTACCAGTCTCAAAGACAGAGTGAGCAAGAAATTCAATATGTGAGCACCAGTCTTTGCAAATATGATGTGACAAGGCACGACTTGGCTTTCTGCTTCCTTTGGATAGGGGCTACCATCCTGATGGATTGAAGTTCTCTGAGCACCTCCTCTGACAGTGACACATCCACTCTGTCCTTGGGGTCACCACTGACTGCACTGGCCCAGGCAAGTTCATTCAAAGCAACATTTTTCTCACTTATACCTGCCAATGCTGCAGGGCTGCAAGCAAAGAACAGCCTTGACAGTCTGTTAATCAAAGGCCAGGAGAAAAGAAATTAAGAAGCTTCAGCAGCCCTCACCAGCAGACTCTGACCTCTGTGTGTTGGGGTGAGCTTGTTGCTTGTGAAATAACGTCTGCAGAATTTTTTATTTTGCCTCAGGCATAAAAGCAGTGAAGGTCTCAGCACCATGTGGCTTCCTCTAGCAGACCCCTAGTTTCCATCAGTGTATCCCAGTGCTACGAATTCCCAGGCTCTGAAGATCTTAAAGCTTAGTGATTTAATCATTATGTTCTATATCCAGGCATTTCAGTGTCTGTGTAGAGCAAGACAAAACCATTCTTAAACTGAGCCCACTTTAAACAGGCACCAATTTATTTGGATTGCAAAGTTTATAGTCTGAATGAACACCACTACACCCACATCACTGTTTTGTACATTCCTGGATTTTATCACTACCTCAATACAAATCTTCTGTCACAACAAGCTGTTGAGGTCCAGACAATCCAAGGACCTTGACATGATGTCTATGATTAATATTTAGATCCTTCTGAAAGATCACCAAGATGTTGCCTAGCAGAGAGGGTCCTATTAGACAAAGGTAATGCAGTTTCTGAACAAATTCTGTCCTTGTAGTAGAAGCACAGATGCCCTTTCCCCAAAAAAAGTGCTTTTCCACCATTGCACATCTGTGTTTTGAAGAAAAGATGCTGAAGAAGAGCATTTGTTAGCTGTCCACAGAGATAGCCTGAGTGGGCAGTCAACCCCAGCTATTTTCTTTTCATCAGGATATGAACCAAGGCATGACTAACAACAAATAACTAGATCAAAGCTCCTGGTTTTGTATCTTCTTGTTCAAATAGCACATACCAACTGAAAGTCTGCAGATTTTTTATTAAATTGCTAAATCTCCACCAGCATGCAGCTGTCCATTTCACAGTAAAACTCTGTAATTCAAACACTACAGACTCAGGCAAGGATGCAGCATTACTGCATAGTTCTCAATCTTGATTAAAAAAGTATAAATTGGAGGCCAATTCTCTCATATGGTCAATTTACCCAGACAGACACTAAAGCAACTGAGAGCCCAAAAGCCATGGAATGTCTTTATAATGCTACTTTAATTATGATAGGCTTTGTTGTCTTAAAAGACTCATTGTGTAATTCCATATAATAGCAACATGCAAATTTGTTGTGGTATTATTTCTTAGTGTTTTCATTTGCAGCCTCCCAAGACACGAATAGTGAAAGAAAACATCATTTCCTAATGGTTAGAGACACAAAGAAAAGATCTGCTCTGTGGTTTCAGAACAAGTCATGCCTCTCCCTTATGTTTGGCAGCTGCACAAGGACCAAGCCAAGCCTCCTCTGCTCAGCCCTGTGGAACCCACCTATCTGCACTATCACAGAAACACAGATCACAGAATGGTTTGGCTTGGAAAGGACCTCAAAGATCATCTATTCCCAATCCCCAACCATGGGCAGGGACACTTTCCCCCAGACCAGGTTGCTCCAAGCCCCATTCAGCCTGGCCTGGAACACTTTCAGGGATGGGGAATTCACAGCTTCTCTGGGCAGTGTGGGCCAGGGCCTCACCAAACTCACAGTAAAAAATCTTTTCTTAATATCTCACCTCAATCTACTGTCAGCCATTCCCCCTTGTCCTGACACTACATGCTTTTGTAACAAGTCTTTGTAGGCTGACTTCAGGTGCTGGAAGGCTGGATTATTAAGGATAAACAACAGGAATTAAAACACATTTCACAGAAGGCTTGAGTGAAGAGGTTGTGTACGAGCTGAACTTCTCCTGAGGTGTCTGATGATTGATCATCAGAATGCCTGCCTTACCTCCCCTAGCCAGCCTCTCCCTAAGTTAATTCCTGTGGTCAAACAAATTTTCTTTTCATGCTTTTTCTCATTTCCTGAACTGTCTTTCCACTTCCAGCACTTTCAATTTCTGATCACAGTGTTTAAATCCATCAGTAATTTCATTGAGTCATTGCATTTTATTATTCACTTCCCTCCTCACTAAAGTAGATGATCCATCAAACCTCCATGCTAACCCCAACTTGCTGTGCCACCTGTCGAAGAGATCAGAAGTTCCTGCAGAAAACTCACTCCAGCATCTCTGATTTGACACATTTAGGTGAATTTAACTACTGGCTTGTGTAACAAAAGCAAAAATACTCCTTTGACACAAGCAGAGTTAGAGGCCATACAGGAATTTCTGAGGCATAGTCTGGCAGAGAGTTTGCATGACACAAAGTGTTGCAAAAGCACAAATACTTGATGGCTGTGGAATTATTTTCCAATATCCCTATAGGGTACATAAAGCGTGGGTGCCTGACAACCTGGGCAAGTGACTCCCACTGGGGGAGTGAGTGTCTATGTTTGAAGACATTACTTTCTATTTCAGATTGGAGAGAGTGTTGCTGGTTTTTGTTGCTGTTGCTATAGCTGACTGATCCTGTACTCTGGTGATATATTACTCTCCCTCGCCTGCCTTCACCAATCACTGCACGTCTGTCAAAAATCTTAGAATCGGTTGGCACAGCTGCATCATGAGTGGGAACAAGCCAGGTCTTTTGGAAATCCTATGAATTTTCATAGCCTGAACCAGTTAGCTACAGCACCTGGCTGAAATTTTAGTGCTCTTTAAGGCATTCAGAAAAATCAGCCAGCACTTAACAGGTCTGAATTATTGAGGCTGGAAGTAAAAAAAAAAAACCCAAACCAAATAACAAGAACCCAGTCAGTCACAGAGGACAATTGTGAATTCTGAGAAAGCAATTGGAACATTTAATAGACTTTTCAAAAGCCCTGAATGAAGTCATGAAGTCCTCAGACACTGAATTAAGATATCCACAATAGGCTCTTCCAAGTGGAGCCTGGGATGTTTCAGATGTAGAATAAATTTCAGACTTTGTACTCAGTGCCAAGACTTCAATTCCAACTTTTAGTTGCTCCACTTCAATATTGTCCAAATTTACTTTTTTCCCTGTGTGTTGAGATTTAGAATTGATGCTGTGCTGGCAGGGACCGTTATTAGGTGCTGAGAAATTCAATCCTGCAGAAGGGAGTGGGGTGGGGGAGAATAAGCACCAGGTTATTTATTATCTTTCTATAGGTGCCCTGCATTTTGTCCAGGCAGCATCCTAAAGAAAATTTCACTGTGCTCATAAACACAAGGCAACAATGGAAAATCTGGTTAAAAATCTGGAAATTCTGATAGTGGCTCTGCATTCAGTCTGGTTTAATTCAGCTACATATCTTCAATATATGCCAATCTAATAAAGAGCTGGTGAGCAGCTATTAATAGGCACGAATCTTGGATGCTAATACTGTGGGCTTTATGCTCCTGCCTAGCAAAGCTGAGCTGTTAGGGGTAATAGGAGTATTAGTGTTAGGGAGCTGTCACGCTTGCAAAGGCGGGTGAAGGGCTCCCTGTGGGAAGGATCTTCCTCTCCAAGAGCCCCCGTGAGCACTCACAGTGCCCCTCTGCCTACCTGATGCACAAACTCAACATTTATAGCTCCCAAGTGGTTCAAAGGATTGGCTGGTCTTCGAAAAGCAGGGACGAGAAGGAGGTTAACAGCAAGAGAAGCACTTGGTGAGGCAGCATCTAATAGCTCTCACCTCCTCCACCCCTGCACACGACCCTGTCTGCCTGCTCCAGCCCCCTGAGATCAGCTCCATGAGAAATAAATAAAGCCACAGCCTCCATCAGGAAAAGTGGAGCACATCCAGAGGAGGCATCCTGTGCAAAGGCAGGCTCTAAGGGACAAAAAAACTTTTGAGTTTAGCAGACGTGGCTGGTCCAGTCAGGATGGAGAGAGAAAATCTTCTCAGGTCTGGTGCCTGCCTGGTGCTGCAGAAACTCCATGTTAGGAGGAAGATGATCATCACAGAGCTTTGATGGGTTTTACTGGGCTAGATGTTCATCCCTCTGCTAAGACAAACACTTGAAGGGATGAAGGGAACTCTGAGATTAAATAGTTAGGTCAACTGAACAGAAAATCAGATGGAAAGGAGACCTAAATCTCTGTGATGCCTTTCTCCATGCTGGTTATCAAAATCTGCCTTTCTGTCCATTGGCACTGCTTTTACACAAAATATCACAGATGACAGTGGAATAACAAGTCCAAAAGGGCTGCTTGATCAAATTTTGCAACAGTAAGTGGGTTTTTTGGCAAAATTTGGAAATTCTGCAGGAAGGTATCAAATTCCATCTGTTCTTTCACTAGAAATTACATTTCACTGTGATAGATTCAATCATTTTGTTTCAATAGAATAATTTCAGCTACCATTGTGACAAGCAGAAATAAGAACAAAATGTTCTAAATTACCATTACGAAGCATTTCAATCAAGACATTTCAATGTTTCAGTAACAAAAAAATTCCCCAACTTCACTTAGTATTTAATTTTGACTCCTAGTGCTTGTTTGAAAATAAAATTGTAAGTTTCCTGCAGAATGAATATTTCATTTTCTGGCTTGTCACGCTCAGTAAAGATATTTCAAATGTAATTCAGAGGAATAAAGTGCGTCTATTTCCACACACTGCTATGGGATACTGTTCCAGTTGTCTCTTGGCCTGCCAAGAACCTCCTCCTCTTCTCACAGGGCATCAAATAATATTTCATGGACAGCAGCAGTGAGCTGCACACAGTCCACCAGCCTGCAAAACTAGCCAGGAGGGGTCTTCATCACTTTAAAATATTACAAAGCCAAATTCAGACAAATCTAATAAGCCAAGGGAAAGGAAACCCATTTCAGAGAGAACTAGAAGGGAAGAAAAGGAGAGGAAATAGAGTTAAAAAAACTTATTTACCCATTGCAGGATTGGCAGTGGGTCTCTCACATAATTTGCAAAGACAGAATGGGGTGAAAATGTTTGGTCTCTGAGTTTGATAAATAACTCAGACTCAGACCTTCCAGTATTTTATTTTTTTACAGTTATTTGTATCTGAGAAAGAGTGGAGGGAGACACCCCTAAGGAATTGTAGTTTGCTTGCATTTCCTTTACCCATATACTTGGTGTGCACCTCTATGCTTTTCTAGGATGGTGAATGCCTTATAAGAAGGCCCTTTGGAAAGGCTTTTTTTTTCTGTGGGGAACAGACCAGACAGGTATTTCTGTGGTTCCTTCTGTCCTGCACGTGCTCATGCCCCACACAGGGGGAGCAGTGGAGATGAAACACCCTGGAGGAACCACACAGAGGAGTTTAACTGAAGAACCTCTTCCCATCCAACGTGCTCAAGGATTTGCACAGTTTGAAGACATTTAAATGCTCTAGTTTTTTGTTTTTTTCACTTACTGATACATTTCACATCTTAAAATAGTGTTTCCTCAGCTGAGGGATAGCATGGAGGGTTACAGAAATGAGCATTGCATTCTACAGAAGTCCTGAGCACATTTGCCCAAGAGAAAGGGGAGAAGGCAGCAGGTACCTGCAGGGGCTGTGATGCAGAGCTCTGCACTGGGACAGCACCATGGCATGCTGTTCCACCCCAGCACCTGCATCATGGAGAAACCAGCTTGGATTCCTTTGGGCTGGGACTCAAACGGGTGCTCTCCATGTTCCACACAGCCCTGAGCAGGGAGAGAGGTACAGAAAGGATGTCCAGGCAGCTCCTCCTCTTTTTCTTCTTCCACGTGGTATAAAGGCCAAAATCTACTGTTGGGTCTTTTTTGCCAGAGAGAGACCCCTCAAACTGCTGCCAAACCCCTCAAGTGGGCTGTATGCCATGAAATAAAAACACCAGGTTTGGAGGTGACCAGAGATGTGGTTTACAGCCAAGGGGCTGCTGATGGGACCTTTACCAGCACACACATGTCCTTCTGTCTGCACTCTGCCTCCATGCCAAACCATCCCTTCCATCCTGCAGGGATCCAGGTCCTTCAGCCTGATCTTCTGCAGATCTTTGCAGTGGGAGCAAGTTCTGGGGGTTGTCTAAAGCATCCCCCCTTCCCTGTACTTTCCTTCTCCTCCCTGAGCCACAACAGCTAAAATAGGTTGGAAAAGGAGGGGGTGTAAAGGTAAAGGGTCTGGCAGAGGCCACAGGAATGAACCTGGGGATAACAAACCAGCACACAGCCCAATGCCTTTATGGAGAGGCTGCAGAGGAGGCTGCACTGCACCAAGCACCGCTCTCAGCAGAGGGGCACGGTGCCAGGACGTGGTCGGGGCACACACATCTGAGCAGCTCTGAGTCCTGTCTGTGCCTTTCCTGGTGTGAAAGACACACTCGTGCTGCAGGCTGTGCAGTAGGGATGGATTTAATTTGCTTTTCATAGGCAGCTGTCCCGAGTATCAGCCAGCATGCAGAGACAGGACGCTGACAAGCCAGCCATCAGCAGGGTTTTGTTTCCTAGCCTCTCTTTAATTGCAGTGTTAGCTTGTCGAATACCACAACACTGCTTTCCTGACCTTTGCTGCTAGCCAGAGACTTCAGGGCAAGTTGGATTGCTTCTCATCCTCAGCAGCAGCTGTGGGGAGCAGCCGATTGCGTTTAGGCAATCTGCAACCAGAGGGGCTGACTCAAAAGCATTAATTGAAGTGTGAAATTTGCCTTCCCCTCTCCTCTTAATCAGCCCTTCACATTTGAAATCCCTGTAACTACTTTGATGCCACCATAGAGGAGGAAGCAATAGCTGCCTGAATACAAATTATGACTTATGCATTAATGATGAATATTCATTAAGTGGGCCAGTTAGTGCTAGTGTGCTCCTGTTTGGAAGGGTCTCAGCACCATGAAGAAGGCTCTTTAAAAAGCAGCATTTATTTTAGGGGACAGGCTGTCTAGAACAAATGAACAGTTATCCAAAGGGCCAGAACTTATAATATACATCCACACCCTTCTGGGAGATTTTCTTGCAGGAAATATGTGTATCTTCCACGTCCATTAGGTCAAACTCTGCTCTGTTTGTATTCCCTGCTGATGCTTCATGTCTGAAGCATGCAAGCACACATAAAGCTTGTGTTGCTCCAGGCCATGCAACAGTGCTGATTCAAAGAAAATCTTTCCTGTGGTCACATCACAGCTCTGCTGGCTTTTATGTGCATTCCTGTTTCGAGGACAGGTGGTCCATTTCACAAAATGAAAATATAGTTCCAAAAAAATTTGAAGTCTTCCACCTGAGACACAGTCATTTGAAATTATTTTATCAAACGTTACTGATATGGTTTACAAGAAAGAAAACCTACACATTGGAAATATTAACAATGTGGATAATAATAAAAATATAGAAAAACTCAGATAAATTAATGGCTTCAAAATTTCCAAAGGGCTTCAAAATTTCCAAAATCACTTTCTCTTAACAGATGAACATGGTTATCCTCCTCACCCACTCCTCAAGGAGAGGCTGCCAGAGCCAGACATAGCTTGTGTTATCTCCTTGTTATCTCTCTGCAGCCCTGAGCTTCATGTCTAGCATGGGAAAAGACAGTTACACTTTCCACGAATAAAATCTAAGTTCAGACCACTCCACATGCAAACTGTATTGCCTACCCTGCTCTAATAGGGCAATACAGGCAGGGAGGGAGGGCTCCATGACAGCAGTAATGTGATAAGTTGGTGATGGGTCTGGAGAATGACACACGACCCTCCCAGCCTGTGCTGCCATCAGCCTTCTGGGGCCAGTGTCCCCAGACTGTCCCTGCACTGGGATCATGGGGAAGGCAGCACTTGGGTTGCCTGGTGCCCATTTCTTTCTCAGGCTCTGGACCAGCCCACAAAGGAGAAGAAAGTCAAGCCAAGCCAAACTCTCTTGGCAGAAGCACAGTGAATATTATTTTAGCAATAACAAGTTGCAACATTTTCAAAATATTTCCCTTGTAGGATTTTCATTTGTGCTGTGAGCAGTGCTGCCCGTTGGATATCTGGGATTGATTTTGGGGCAGGATAAGTTTCTTCTCAAAAAGCAAGAAGCAGGTAAAGAACAAGTGTGGTTTGCAAACATGAGATCCTTCTTTCAGTTACATCAGGATACACAGAGCAAAACACCTGGTGTCATTTCAACACTTTGTCTGAAGTGAATCAATGACTTTTATAAAAGTTCAAATCCTGGCACAGTCCATTTAGCACTTCAGGATTCTTGAATGCAGAACTGTTTAAGCAGCCTAGGTCCTTCAGATGGGAGCAAAACCCTTCTTGTGCTGCATAGTTATTCAGAAACTCGTAGAACATCACGTCCTCAGAATGTGATTACATTCATGATTTGGAATCTCTCCTAAAAAGACAGAGGGATCTGGGGCAGTTCGGGCTGGGGAAACCTTAGAGCACCTTCCAGTGCCTGAAGGGGCTGCAGGAGAGCTGGGGAGGGACTTTTGACAAAGGCATGGAGTGACTGGACACGGAGGAACAAACTGAAAGAGAGTAGATTTAGACAAGATATTAGGAAGAAATTCTTCCCTGTGAGGGTGGTGGGCCCTGGCACAGGTTGCTCAGAGAAGCTGTGGATGCCCCATCTCAGAAAGTGTTCAAGGCCAGGTTAGAGGGACTTTTGAGCAACCTGGTGTGCTGGAAGGTGTCCCTGCCCATGGCAAGGGGAGTGGAATGAGGATGATCTTAAAGGCCCCTTCCAACCCAGACCATTCTGTGATTCTATGATACTCATCCATGTACCCACAGCTACACTTCATGTGTCACTACTAAAATGGTGACACTTCATTGATGTAGGGTATTTATAATGAAAGAGAGGAATCTGAGGTGCCTGCCTTCACTGCTCTTTGAACCAGCTTGTGCACACATAGCAAACACAGGGTAATCTTCAAATATTTCTATCTCAGGGCCACACAAGTGGGATAAGTTTGTGCAACAAGACCAGTAAAATATACCCAACTGATCTGAAAACTTTGGTTTAATTAGAGGGAGATGAACTCTCCCGATTCAGTCTTTGATAAAAAGCAGGCTCCTCTATAACCTTCCCTGAGTGTTTTGATAACCAGCAGCACAGCTCAGCTGTTAGTCTGTGATCAGGAGCTGTTTGGGATGGGAACAGCAGAGGATGCTTCACGCCAAGGGATCAACACATCTATCTGGGGCAGTCGCAACACAGCCCACAGTCCTATGTCTGGCTCATCTCCACACTACTCATCCTTGCTCCCATAAGAGCTGAGCTCCATCTGCAAACTTAAAAATGGAAAAAAAACCCAAGCAAACTTTTTTTCTCCCCCCATCAAATTCTGTCTGAGCAGACAGCTTTCAGAAGGCTCAGCATTTTCTTGAGTTGCAGGTTCCCTTTGGATTTCTCACAAAGTGGTTGCCCACAGTCATCAGATCTGCTTGAAAACCTTTGCTTTCACCAGTAGGAAATTAGATGCACAATTGCATTTCCCCGGGGTTTTGGAATGGTCTCTGTGGCTCACAGAACAGAGCATGAAAGAGGCAGGTTTATGTCAGAAATGCAGACAATAAATGGGAGTTCTCAGTGTGAAGATTTATTTATTTAGCAGAGTCTCAGAATGAAAAAGGACGACTTGAAAGGAAAGGGCAAATGTGATTCTTATTTTGTCCACCACATGGAACTTCTTTTCCTAATCCTTCACCATTTGAATATGACTGCTCCTGGAGGCTGCCAGGATCAGAGAGATGAAAGGGCAATCCTTCATGTAAGCACCAGCCCTCCACTTTAAAAGCTCCCCATGCACTCTTTCAACTTTCAACTGCCCTCAATTATATGTTTTTTAACATTTGAAAATGCTTTAGGACAGCAGGTGCCTCTGTCACTCGTGTATTGTTCACATGTCATCACGCTCTGCCTGCCCTCTCCCACTTTAAACCCTCTCCTTTTTATGAAAATTAACATAATAGTCATGTATCCCAAAGGGGGAAAGATGGGAAGACAGAGGAGGTGCAGCCCTCTGGTACATGCTGCCTGTTCCACAGCCTAATGTCTGTGCTCTGAGGTGCTCTGTCTAATTACAACTCCTGTTGTAATTAGGAGAAGGAGAGAAGCTGGGTGCACACCTGTATGCACACCTGTATTACCAGGGCTGCAAACCCCTGAGACTGTGCTTGCTGCAGCCAAGCCAGAAGTGCTGCTGGGCTCCAGGTGGAGCTGGCAGAGCTGGAGAGAGGACACACGAGGCGCACACAGCCCCGTGAAGATGGGGCAGTGACTCTCACCTGAGGGGATGAAGGACAGGTAGCCGACTATGCAGGGCAGGTTGGTTGTTCCTCTTCAGGGTGTGAACACACAAAGCTATGTTCTTTCTGTGTAAAATACGTGGACAGCTAATGCAGGCACTCTAAACTTCTGGTGCCTTCTAAACTACTCTGAAGATGATGCTGTGAGGTCCATGCCAGTTACCAAGGAAGCCCTGTGCTTAACTCAAGTGATGAATCCCATACAAGGGGATTCCTGGCACTCCAACAAAGTGGGACAAAAATCTTAGATTTCAACTCCCTCTGTTGCATTTTACACTCACAAAACCTCAGCTGAAGGTTTATCTAGTCCCACATCCATCCTTCTTGCTGTTTGGAGCTAAGTCTACCAACACAAAACAGGCAGCATCTTCTGATGAAGGCTGGATAGCCCATAAAAGAAAAAAGAGTGAGCTCCTGTACCTTGGGCTACCCAACAGTGGAGTCTGTGTAGGAAAACAGAAGGCAATAAAAACACACCATTTAAAAATTCATATCTTCATAATGAGTCCTGTAACTGTACCCAGAGTGAGTCAGACCCACATGACTGGGGAGAGCTTTCAGAGCAATAAGGCAGCACTGCTTGCTCCAGGTTGCTCACACAGACGTTAACAATGCAGAGAGAGTTTGCAAATCACCAGGTCCTGCTGCAGAGCAGCCAGCACAGCACAGTGTGCTACATGGGCTGCCATCTTGGTCATTTTTATTAAAAAATAAATCGTGCACAGAAAGGGAGGGGTGTCTTTGTGCTGCTCTGCAAGGGCTCCTGATTAAGCACGCTGCTGCTTTTATTGACCTTCCAATCTGACCTTTTAGTGCCTGGCAGGGGTGCGGTGCTTTGATTTCACAGCATCAAGAGAACATGAAAAACAGATTCAGATGATTAAGTTAATCAATAAAACATTTTGATTCCCATTTCTTTGTAGAAAACTGAATAGCTTAAGGCAACAAGAAGAGACAAAACTGTCCTGATGTGTCCTCATTACCTCGAGCCTCATCACAGACCTTACACTCATGGCCCCGACACAACCAGTGACTATCAAATACACATTTTTACCTGTGGATGAAGCCTGGGAAGGACTAATGAAAACACTAAAGTAGGAAGGAGAAAGTTTAATACCTGTGCAATTCCTGTGCCATTCCCCTGGCCTTTGTCTCTCCGTTGCTGGAAGAATTTTACTGGTCCAATCTGACTAGAAATCCTGAGAAATAGAAAAGATGTAATCCCAACTGTTTCCAGTGCTCACCCTCCTTCCACCTGAACAAAACGCTAGGTCTAAGCTCCATCTGGATATGAGGAAAGGGAAGGGAATAGCTTTTCCAGTGTCTCTCATCCCCCTCAGCTAAGCCTTGAGGAGGTGCAGCTGCAGGATGCCCTTAGAGACCTTCCCAGCCAGGGGTGGCCCCTTGAGGCACAGGGGAAGAGCAGGAGAAATGTGTAGGGCTTTCCTCTTAGCAGGACAACAGCAGTAAAGCCAGAGGGAATCTCTCTGGATGCAAATTCATCACAGTGAAAATCTCTAAATTCCCTCTGCCCTTTCTTCTCTGGTGGCAAGGCCGTGCCAGGTGGTGTAGAATACATCTTCAGACTGCAAGGTCAGGAGAAAATTCTGCAGTTATCTAGACTGACTTTCTGTATAATATATACCTGAGAA
Organism: Sturnus vulgaris; assembly: GCF_052056855.1. Classification (NCBI taxonomy): domain Eukaryota; kingdom Metazoa; phylum Chordata; class Aves; order Passeriformes; family Sturnidae; genus Sturnus; species Sturnus vulgaris. The sequence continues at coordinate 42,323,645 of NC_142248.1, forward strand.
CTTCCTGGGGCTTTTCCCCATTTGAAGCTGAGCTCCATTTTGAAAAACACCTAATCTCATGTTAAGACCTGCCAGCCACAGACAGCTGGCAAGAACACTCTGGATGTGCTCCACTGATTATCTGCCACTGCCATGAAAAGCACAGTCTGGTCCTAGTCTAGTTTTGGCTTGCCTGCAAATCCCAGTGCCTGCATACAAGGCTCTGAAAAGGAAATGCAGGTTTAGCAAAGATGCACAAAATGTGATAACCTTTTAGAACATCTACAACACGAGGAAAAGCTGTTTCCCTGGGCTGGTAACCAATTTTTTTCAAAGACCACAAGTACCAGCCCTTCACCAAGATATTAGACCCAAGTGGCATTTTCTACTCTCCATTTAGGTCTGTCTCTGTAGCAAAGATTCCCTTTAAAGGCCTTGATCACAGAGGTTATTGCAGACACCAGTATTTCAAATACCCTGACCTACCCATTAAAATGATAACCTCAGTTTATGTTCAATAAGTGCTAACAGTGCTTTGAGTTCAGTGAAATCCCCAACTTTTATCATTTTATCCCATTTTTCAAAAACTGATTTTAGGCATCTTGCTCATATTCATTTTTTTTTAACTTGAAACCAACTTGTTTTACATAAGAATATTAAAAATACAGCTTTGTGATACTTTTCTCTCACCTTCCAACCCGTGTTAGCAACTCAGGTTGCAGTGAACCCAAAGTGTCAGTTTTGGACTGTCTCAAGATGGAGTAGATGCAATTACTTGCATTCTTTAAAACATGATTGATCTAATGCTGTCACAGGAGAATTCACACTGGATTCTGATGGCACAAACACTGCTGAAATGAACCTAAAGTGTCAGTCTGTGATTGAGATACATAACGAAAGGCAGAATAATTTTTTTTGAGCTTGGGTCAAAGATCCCTCCTGATGCCTCATGGAAAATTCTGAAACATGCTTGGAGGTGATTTTGCTGACAGATAATTTTCTATATTTTTCTGTTTATTTTAGGCACAATCTTGTGCTCTCTTTGTCATCAATAGCCTACATACTTATGCAATATCCTTATGCATCCTGATACCTGGATGAACAGAAGTTATTTGGAAAATTCACACCACACCACCTGCTACAATTGGGTCTTAAACCATCTTTTGCAATCTTTTGTTGGACATGTAATTAGGAAACATTTTGGGAATTTTTTGAGGGAGGGAAATAAAATTACTATGATTGCTCGTCAAAAACTTCTGGCTGACTGAAACCAAACCCTTTCAGGGAAATATACCGATTTTGATGGAAGGTTTGTTAACATTAGTGCAGAATTCAAAGTTTTGCTCAACCCAAACACAAAATTATTCCTCCCCAATGTGAGTGTGCCAACTTAAGGTGCATAAGGTATCAGTAAAGATTCGGAACCTGCAGACCTCCTACAATCTAGGGAAAAGACCTTACATCCAAGCCCTTGGCTGGTTGTGACTGCTTTCCACAATTCTCCTGTTGGAGCTGTTCCCTTCTACATTGTACATAAAATGTAGAGGGGAAAGCAGCAGTTCTGGAGACTCAGATCTAGGACACTCTCCACAAGAACAGGGAGGAGTTTGTGTGTCAGCAGAACAGCAGACATGCAAAAGAAACCAGAAATTATGCTGAAGCAGCCATTTGTCACTTAGAAACTGGACAAATTCACCCTAGGGATAAAAATAGTGAGGGAAATATATTCTGGAGCTGGAAGCACACTTGGGTTGAATCTCATCTCATGGACAAGGCTTTATCTGGAGTATCTCAGGTCCTTTCCTCTTTGATCAGACATTCCACAGTTCCCATCTGCCATGGCAGATTAAAAGCTTCTGATCTCCTAAGAATGGAGTTTCCCCACAAGATACACATCAGCCCTGTCTGGGATGAAAACCACCAGGGGACAAGGATCACAGACTAAGTAGGGCAGCACAGTCCCAGCCTTCAGGTCCTGGGTTATAAACACAAAAATAAAACATCACAATCAAGAGAAATTGTGAAGTTTTCCCAACAAAGATGCCAGAGTGGCAACTGTGTGTAAGGCAAATGTGGCTGTGGGACCTTGGCAGGAAGACCCCAGTGATTTGGTCTGCACCTCAGCTTCCCAAAACTGTGCATTGCCCCATCTTCCCTCATCTCCACACTTTGTAAGGGATCCCATTCCCACTGGGCTCCTCCATCCCCATGAGAGGCTTTTCAGTGAGGTAGCCACAAAATAAACTCATCCCTGGGTATCCTTAGGATGAAATCACTGCTAAAGCCAGATTAATAGAAAAGAAAGTGTATGAAATTTGGAGGAGACGTTGTCTGGGGCCAAATTCTCAGCAGTTTTATGCTGGGTGGAGCTCACCCACAACAAGTTCTGTGGATTTATAGGAGTGTTGACAATCAGCTGTGCACCAAGTGAAAAGGGTAGAAAAGCACTGTGAAAATATGCAGAGAGCAAGGATACACAGATGTCTACAGTTTGTAAAAGAAACGAGCATTGTCCATGAAGCAGCAGCGATTTGGATCCCAAGAGGGTCACGTTGTGAAGCTGAGGGCAACAAGTGGCTGTGGGGTGCTTTGTTGGCTAATAAAATCACTGACAATGAAACCACTGAGCTGCATTTATGAAAGATGGATTAACATCGCATTTGGCAGAGTAAGTGGCAGAAAGACTCGAAGCAAGGTGGCATGGCAAGTCTAATCAAGTCAAACCATGCACAGCAATGACACGAGCAGACAGCAAATTACTTCCCCAGCAATTCATTTGTGTAATTGACCAAGAAAATGCGGGAAACTATTGAAAAAGAAGCTGTTGCAAGAAAATTAACTAAGCAGAACAAAACATAAAGAGCTCCTACAAGGTCTTTTCTTTTATAAAGAGGTGTCATAAACTCTGTTTATGTCTTCACATATGGAATAATAAAGCTATTGAGGTATAATCTTCTAAAAGGATGTTGAGAAACTGCATTGTCTTAAAGACACATCTTGAAAGAAAAGAGAAGCCCCAGCAAAGCAGTAATTTACCAACAGCATGATCTCACATCTGAATCTATCTTTTCATAAGAGAAGTGTTCAATACAAAAATTATCTATTTAAATGAAATTTCCCTCAGAAACACACCAAACTGAAATATTTGAGGCACATTAAAACACTGCAGTTTAATGTTGCTCCAACAGGTTACCTGCATTTTGCAATAGTCTAATAAAAGTTGTGCTCTGACCCGATTAATGTAAATATCCCAACCCATTATCCTTCATCGAACTTTTGATTTCCATTTATGCTATTTTCTGTATCAGAGATAAAATTAAGGTGTGATTTAAATGAAGTAAAGAGACAGGAAGGGTGGAAACAGGCCTCACCCAAAGGACACTTCAAACCAGCAAATGTAGCAATCCTTGGAGATTAAATCTGCAAAATCCAAATACAGAATAAGACATTTTGAATGGTGATAATAACTAAGCATTGGAGCAGAATGTTTCACTATAATATAGTATACCATCATCTGACCTTTGTAAGTGAAGATACTTTAATAAAATTTATGCTCCATTTCAATCATGAAGCAACTGGCTCCAATAAAAATGAACTTTTCTGTGCAGTAGACAAAACCAGGTGATTCCAGCAGCTTGAACTCAATGGAATGTAGTAGGAGGATGATACCTGTTGGTGGTATCATCTCTTTGCTGGGCCATTTTGGCATGCTGGAGAGGATGAGATTTTCATCTAGGGAAAGAAGGGTTTGAATTTCATACTGTGAGTTGAAAATTGTTTCTGGCTTCACAAATGAGTGGGTACAAAATGTTTTGGGAGGTTTGCTTTGAACCAGACTCACTGCAAGGATCAGTCCTACACTGGAGCTTCCAAATCCAGCTCCAGAGGTTTTGCAGCTGGAATGGTGCCTTTTCTCTCTCACCATGCAGATGTGCCAGCCGTGTGTCAGCCCAGCTCAGTGGGCACTACAAAGGTCAAGTCTGAATGCACTTATTTTATCAAACTGCTTCCCCCTAAAGTAGTTTTAATGTGTTCATAAGAAGCATATTTTGAAGAGGGTTACTAACTGTAAACACCTGGAGAAAAAAGCAGGCTCACAGGAGTGACAGATGCTCTGGGAAACTCTTGTGGCATGGCTTTTAACTATTTCTGGTACTATAATCCAGTTCAGGATTATCATAATAAAAACCCTTTTGCCCTGGTATCTCTATCACTAGAGACTCTTACCTGTCAAACAGAGACTGTGCTGTCCTTGGGACAGGCCAGAAATGTGTTTCCACATGGAGTTTGCCAGGGGTGTGCTTTGTAACCAGATATGACACCTGTTTGTGCTGGAAAAGTGCTTAAATATTTCACTTTCTAAAAAATTATGAACAAAAAAATAAATGGACGTGTGGTGCACTCACCATCACCACCCCAATTCAAACTGTAAGGAGATACTGCAGAGTTTCTGGTGTAATCTCAGACCCTATTCTTGTACCAAAAAGCTTTCCAGCTGTGATCACACTAACACATCTTAATTGTGTGAACAATTCCCAGAAGTAAAGGTCAGGAGTTTATAACAATTAAATTAACTCATGTGGAAAGATCCTTGCAGGTACCAAGACCACATTCCTGGATGGAATCCTGCCTGTGCTGCAGCCAGTCCTCTGCTGTCAGGGGACACAGCCCTGCCCCTGCTCACAGAGAACAGCTTGGAGTCACCACACAGAGGAGTTTATGGTGAAGCTCCAGTCATGGGAATGAAATACAGCAAGGGCTCCACTGCAGAGGTCTTAATAATCTCTCAAAAAGAACAATTAGCCTGGTTTCTTTGCCTCTGAGTGACACATCTGTGCAGAAATTTCCTTCTACCCCTTTTCTTCTGTTTGCTTACACAGTTCAAACACTTCTGAACCTAGAACTGAGACAGAAAGAGATCTGAGACTGATTTGATTGCTGGATACCCTGAGGAATACAGGACATCCCTTTTATGTAAACCAATACAGTGTATTTTGAGAAAATTGTCCAGGGAATAGCTTTCCCCAAATTTTTGAGTCAACCACTGTTTGCTGAACAGCTGGTCTCCAAAAGGCTGCTAGATGCACAAATATCACAGAATCAGAGAAAGGTGGGAAGGGACCTTAAAGACCATTACATCCCAACCTCCCTGCCATGGGCAGGGACACCTTACACTGGATCAGGTTGCTCAGGTATTCCCAAAGTCCAGCCCTCACCCAGGTCTCACCCAGATCTCAGGCTGCAATTAGGAAAAAAAGGAATGTTCAAATGACATTTTACACACTACTGACATGAGAGAATAGGGCTCTCATGCTTCTGGTCAATGATACAACAATTGCCTGGGCAATGAGTGCTCATGACAAAAGCATCACCCATCAGGATTTTGTCATTTGGGTTTGGGGTTTGATTTTTTTTTTCCTTATGGGCATCTGCATGCTGGGTCAGCAAGTTACCAAATTAGGTTAAATTAATAAATATTATTATGTAATAGCATTTATACCAGTAACATATTTGCATTACTGTAAAGGCTAATGTCTATAAGAATAACCTTAAGATAATGGAGCAATTATAGTATTTCTTAGTGAAATGAAATGGTCTTACAGTGCTTGCCAGGTCTGCTGCTGACGTCAAGACAGAGTTTTCCAGATAAAGAATTATAAGATTAAGCTCCCAATAGTTATCAAATCTCTTTAAAAATATTTCATAGAATATTTTAAAATTCCAGTTTATTCTGGAATAGTCTAAAGCCTATTCTCCCACTTAGGGGCTTGTTTAGAGTAACAAAATTATCAATGGAAGTGGCAAATTCTGCACCTCCCAGTGTTGAGTAAATCTCTGTGTCTGCGGGGTCTTTCTAGCTGAAACAGAAACTGGGATGCAACACACAGGGCAGGAAATACTGGGAGGAATTCTCTGGCCTGTGTTAGGCAGGGGTTTAGAATGAAGTATTAAACAGCCTCTTTTGGACTTGTGTTATGGCTTTCTGGTTCAGGGAAGTACAGAACTCACTGCCCTGAGGGTGTGAGGGCTCTCAAGGGCTGCAGCCCGTGGGGAGGACACACAGGATGTGACCCTTTACCCTGTCCTGCTGCATCCACAGCTCCTGCCCACACCAAAGCAAGCACTAAATAAACTTCCTCACCATTGCTGCTTTCACACCCCACCCTGGCTATCACTCCCACTTGGGGCTCTGTGCAACAGAAGATTTCTGGAGAAGAGAGAAGTGTTTGGTGTTTCTTTCCATTTGCAGCCTCCCTCGAGGGCAAACTTTGCTATAGTTAATGTTCAAAAAAGAACAACCAAGTAAAGTTAAGGGAAGTCATCCTTCCCCTCTGTTCTGTGCCTGTCAGACTACATCTGGGGTGCTGTGCCTGCTTTGGACCAGAAGAGCTCCTGACACCCCTTCTGACCCAATTATTCATTTATTACCAAGGTACCACCATACCTAACCCCATGTATAGCCTGTTTCATCACACACAACAGCAGTGGCCTCTCCTGGAGTTTCACGATGTATTTCATTGTGGAAACAGAGTGCCAGGCAGGAGAGAAGGGAACATGCCCTAGAACTGACATTGGGATCAATCAGTCACTAGAAATGCACAGAGAGGAGCAGGAGGGGTAAAAACAGCAATTCAGGTGAATGTGAAGATGGACAATACTAGACAGAGGGAAAGAATTTAATACCAGTTCTGATATAGAACTGATATAGAGAAGGGCATTCTAATTAATTCTATTAATTCTTATTCTTATTCATTCCATTCATTATTAATAGCATTCTAATTAAGCTAAAAAAATCACCAAAAAACTGTTTTCAGTAACTTCCTATTATGCCTTTAATTAGGGCAAAACACACTGCATGTGACATTTAGATTTAAGATGGGCAAGCAAAAGTAGCAATAAATAAGGACAGCTACAAAACAATGCAAAAGTTAAGAGGCCTCGTGCCTTTTGCAAGTCCAGAACACATCCCAAACTAGAAGTTTATCATAGAGGAGATACAGAAGCTGCAGAAATCTTTCCATTCCTGGACTAAATTCACTCCTCCTCAGAAACAAGCAGGGGCACTGAGTGTAGAGTTGCAGTTCAGTTTGGGTGTTGCCTTGAACAGATGATATTGCACAAAGCTTGACTTTGAGATATTTTAAAATCAGACGCTAGACAGAATTATTTAAGGGTAGTCACAAGGCAAATGTCCATGAGACCTGATCCAAGATGGGAAATAAGACACTGAAGTTCTCTCTTGTACTTCTCAACCCTTGGGCTTGGTCTGTGATGGGAAAAGGGTGATAAAACCAGGATATAAAGTGGAATGCAACATATTGGGAGCCACACTCCATGCAGATTCTGAGCACATCGTTGTCTCTTGGCAGACTTAAGAAGATGTGACTTTAGACAGACATTGCTGGGGACAGAGCTGTCACTTCACTGTCTGGACTGTGTCTGATGTCTCCATGTGGCACGAAGGAGTCTGAGTGCAGGCTGAGGATTTTCCCTCAGAAAAATCTGACTGGTGCCTACAAGGCTGTCCTGGGCCACCAGCCTGGCCCCAGGAAAGAGCCTGGACCTGGACATGCAACCTGGACATGGTCTGCTCAGTGCCAATCACTGCTCAAAACATCCACAGGACCAGGGCAAGACCTGGGAACACGATTGGGAAGAGGAGCCACAGGAAAATGTGAGAAATAATACAGCCTGTACAAGACTCTTCTCTCACCCAGGGCAGTTTTATACAACATTAAATGCCTGGCCTGGATAATATTTTCACACTGGATGGAAAAGAGAACCCTTTTTAATCTACTCAAAACCCACACCACCACTCAGCCTGCATTTTCTTTCACTTAGAAATCCCTGTTCACTCTTATTAGCTTGGGGGCTTTTTGATACAAACCTCTGTAATATTTTTAAATGGTAGAAATTACAATCTCAAACAGAATCTTTCTTTCTTAATACTGGTGTTCCTTCTTCAAAAGCAGCTCAGCTAAAAGTTTCTTACTTCAGGTAATCCAGGGAAAAATATAGAGACAAAACCTCAGAGGAAATTCAAGATAAAAAAAGGAAACCACATACCAGGAAAATCAATTTCAAGAAATCTTTCACGGGCAAAGCTTCTTCTTCAGGAAACTGCTAACAAAATTACTTCATTTTATTTATCCCAAGTGAAGGTTTCTCCTATGGGGTGTTTGAATTAGACAGAAGGTGGCTGTAGGAAAGGGTAGAACTGGGAATTTCTGATTCCTCTAAAGCACAAACTGATAAAAAACTATACCAGGTACTGGGCAGGGATTAAAAAAAAAAATTCTGACCAGTGAAAATTTTGGGAATGCCCATGTGATCCCACCACACCTTGGGATAAGATTAGAGCTCACCTCTTTTTTGCTTTGGCAAAGAGAAGAGTCCATGGCTGATTGCATGAAGGATGCTCAGCTGGACTCTGGCAAGCTGGGGGACAGGCACTGCTCTGCCAACAACAGCTAATCCTGGCTCTTCTGTCATCTCTAATTGCTCTGAGGATTGAGAGGAGGAGCTGTTCCAGCCCTGGGAGGAGGCATTGCACTTTTTAATCACTTTGGGCAGAAGGAACAGGCAGGCTGAGTGATCCTCTGGGCTGCCAAGCAGTGCCAGTGCCTGGTGTTTGGTGGCCAGCTGGGCAGCAGCAGAGCTCACCTGGCTTTCTGCAAGGTGAGCTAACACAGCTGCTCACAGCTCTGTGCCTCAGGGGAGATGCTGAGCCAAGTTAATTCTGCTCTCCTTTGTCCAGGGCAGATCAGGCAGGCACATGACTTGTTACTTGTACAGGTAGAGTATGTTCTTTAAAAGGATCATGTTCTTCAGAGTCCCTAAATATAGGGCAAGATGTGTTATTCACAGTGCACATTCTGACAAAAACTGTGCCAGATACTGGGGCCAATACAGTGGCTGCTGCCCGTTTTCAGTGCAGCTAAGAACACTCTAAAAATAGAAACCAGCCAAAGGACCAAAACCCTACAGCAGCCTGCGTCACTGCTGGATATCTTCAAACCATAGCAATATGAGATGATAAATAAAAAAGGGAGAGAAAACCTCCAGGCCATAAAAACAGAGAAAAGGGAGAAGTTTCCAAGGGGGAAAAAAAAAAATCACTCTCAAATGTTGCAATTCTAAATGAAGAACAACAGAACATTAAGATTAGCATTTTATTCATTCCAGGACAGAGAGAAATGTCCCAAGTGTGTAAAGAAAAAAATGTTGCGTCCTAGAAAGTGTTTCCTATAAAGAAGTGCACAGAATTGTTTAGAGCTTTGTACCATCTTACATCCAGGGGACCAAAGATCCTCCACCCCAAAACCACCATAAACCCAGTTTCTTTGAAATTCTAGCCCATGTTTTAGAAGCTGATTAATGAAGTGAAGAACAATGATGATCCTATGTATTTCCTCATAAGCAGTTTCAGTACTCAATAATCCTTATTATCAAAAGCACACTCTTCATTTTTCAGCACGAATTCGTCTGCGTTTCCTGTTCCACTTCTTTGACCACATTCTGTCTTCATTAGTTTGAAGACCATTCCCCAGTCTCAGAGGCCATCCATCTGCAGAGATGGAAAACTAACTCACCTTCAAGCTCAGTCTCTCCAGAGCACAGTCCATGCCTACAGACATGTCTGGAGCTCTTTTCCAAGTTTCCCAATCTCTGTTCTCAGGATGGCTGCCAGAACTCAACACGTTCCAGCAATGGGCTGGCTAACACCACCTCTCCTCTGCCCCTAGCCAACAGCACCTGGTCTTTGATACCCCAGGGCCACACCTTGAAATCAGGATGACATTTGGGCCATGGGAATGTGCCAGCAGGTGAGCAGAGCAGGCAGAGTTCCCTCTGGCAATAAGTGACCAAGGATGGGCAACTGGATACACCAACTCCCCAGAGAGCTGCTGAGGGGGGGCTTTGGGTGGGGCTGAAGGGGATGGTAGGCAGCAATCATGGCTCACATGGACTCCAAATATTGGCTCCCAGACTGCCCTCCTTCTTTTTCAGTGGGAAAATAATGAATATTCTGTCTGCTCCTTCTCCCACCCTCGCAGTTTGTCACACTCAGGCAGTCAGCAGGGTTGCTGCCCCAGCCAGCATAAAGTGATTATTTTTCTCCCTTTTTATGCTAACCTAACTGCTTAAAAAAAATGAGCAGTTATTAATTCACCAAACACTTATTTAGCAAGGAGGGGGCACAGAGGGTGTTATTTTCCTTTCCTTTCATGGTTACTACCCATGGTACCATGAGCAGAATCTTTATTACTTCATGCCTGTATGGAAACTGGGGGCCCAGCTGCACAGGGGCAACCATCTCCTTGTCCTGCAATGTGAATGCTAAATTTAAATGTCATTAAAACTAAATCATGGAGTCTGAAGCTTTCTAAACAAAGCTGGTTAACTAGAATCCCAGAAAAAGCTGTTTCTTTAAGATAGTGTTTAGTTATTCACTCTCTTTCTAATAACATTATCACTTAATTTTTCAGAAAAGAGTTTTTGGAAAGACCCTGATCACAGGTCCAAATTTATTATTCTGCATTTTCTTCTGCATTTTACATCTATATTAAGAATGTGACATTTCTTGTGTAAAGCTACAGAGGACAGCTTTGTGCGCCTTCAGTAAATTGAAATACAAAATACAAACAGTTGTGCTTGGTAAGGTTTATCGAGTCCTACAAATTAAAATTTCTTCTCAATTCCCACTGCTATTTCTAGGCTCCTGCATAATAACAACAAAAATATTGTGTGGCTAAAAATAGGTCAAAGAAATTTACATTGTCCAAGCTGAAACTAAAAGCAGAATTGATGGTAAAAACCACTGAAAATCAGTAACATATTGTAAGGGCTTCCTGGGTGAATTAGACAAAAGCAAAAATATCAAGACCTTTCTTGCAAAATTCTTTCCTCAAGAGCCTCAGTAATTTTAGAGAAAGTGGGAACCACAGTCTGGCTGATCATTGTTTCGGTTTTGGGGAAACAACAGTGTTGTCTTCCTGACTCACCTCTCACTTTTGGGATTTTACCTGTCTCATCTTTAGCATCAAATGTAGTAAAGGAGGGGATTTTTTACCTAAACTGCTAAAGAACAAAAGTCTCACTGATTTTCAGTGTATCAATTGTCACTCAAGACACTAAGCTGCTTTTAAAAGTCATGAAGTCCTTGTTTATGGTTTTTATGATGGGATTTTCAGCCCTATAGACTCTCTGATAACAGCTCAGTGGCTCAGAAGAAAGCAGCTCATTCAGTCTGCCAGAGACCACTTCTAATCACAGAGTCACAGAATGGTTTGGTTTGGAAGGGACCTTAAAAATCACCCAGTTCCAACCCTGCTGCCATGGGCAGGGACATCTCCCACCAGACCAGTTTGCTCCAAGCCCTGTCCAACCTGGCCTCTGCTGGGTTTATAAACTGAATTAGTGAGGTTTTCAAATGTTAGCATGGTTTTCAACCACGAAAAGTTAAGCTGACATTTCTCGTTGATAACTCTATGGGCATCAAATGAAAGCAAAATGAAAACTCTCTCACAGCTGTCCCCTGCCCCAGCTGCCACAACAGCAAGGAATGCAGCATGAGTACACTTCTCTACATCCACTGGCATGCTTTCAAGGTTCACATAAATATCTATTAATGTGATAATACGCATGTATATTGCATGGTGACAAATTACAGCAGTCTTTTCCTTGATTCCTTAGCTCTCACCTGGGGTTGTGTCTTCTGAAATATACATCAAGCACTGAGAAATCTTCAAGAGTCTCTCTAAAAGTACTCCAGTACCCTCTCCAGTACTAGCACTATTCTCTTGACAGAATTTCTGTATTGAGGTATTAAAAAAGTAAGGAAAACAAAGATTGTTTCTTAAACCTGCCTTCTCCAGTATCACGAAGCCAAACACAACTGAGAAATCACATTGCAGGAGGACTGAGGGATGGAAAATACATTAAACAAACAAGAGATCAATGAAAAGAAGGGATGAAATGTTGCCTAACAGATCACTGGAAGCCCAGTGTGCCAGTGGGAGGCAACGGATTAAATGTATTGTAGCCATGACTTTAAAGACAGAAGCAGTCCCAAATTGTTCCCTGAACTAGAAAGGGACATGTCTAACTTCAAATGTGAAATCTTGTATGAGGACACTTTATTGAAGATTATATTGTGATCCTGATTATAAATTCCCCAGGTTCTCCTGGGGCCAATTTGCAAAGTTTTGTGTGGAAGTCTAGTGCTGGGAGATGAGAACACGACGTTGTTTGACACACAAAGAAACTTAACCAGGGTGCTGTGATCAGGGGATTTCACGAGTACCAAAGACAAAAAAAAACCTATTGAGCTTGGAGCCAGCAGATCTTAGAGAGATGCCTCAAAAAAAGTCACTCTTAAGGCTACTTTAACATGTTGCAGAAATCAGTTTGTTACTAAAGCTGATAAAAACATTTTGAAGAGAAATTGAGGGAATGAAAATACCTTGTGATTGCTAGGGTGGGTTTTTTTCTCATAAAAAGAGGGATTCTGCTTTTTTTTTTTAAGATTTCAATGCACTAGAGAAAATGGAAAACCAAAGCATTTGTATTCTGAAAATTTATCAGATTTAAGCCAAAAAAATGACACACGACTGGCTTGATGTTGAAATGCCACTTGCTCTTGCTCTTTCCATCCCTCAGTCTGGGTTTCCTGTGGACAGCATGGAGATGGGATACAGGAGGCTTGGCAAGGTGCTTTGCTGGGGGGGTGCTCAGGAAGCCTCGTGAGAGAATGGATGCACCAAGTGTTGCACTACAGCTCCCACGTTGTGCTTCAGCAGCATTTCTAACCAGACTGGGAGGAGGAAGTGAGGGTGTGTTTGCTTTTTCTGGTTTTGTTTGTTTGTGGGGGGTTTTTGAACAGGAAGAAAGAAATTCCCTTTAAAAGTCAGTTATATCGGCTAAAAAGTAAAACAAAAACTTCCATAGGAAAACCTTGCACCCCCTCTCTGATCCCCATCCCCATTTGTTTGGCCAGGTGCAGTGTTTCTTTTTAGAGAGAAAGAGGAGACTGTAGTCTGTCATATCTGAGGGAACTGGGTTAGAGACAAGAGGCAGATGACAGGGGTGGTGGGGCATGGTGTTGGCAGGGTGTCAGGGGAGCTGGGAGGGGGTGGGAGCCATCTGCCTGGAGAAGAAGGTTGCTGAGATGGAGGTAAAGGGGGTGGCAGAAGGAGAACAAGCCTGTGCTGAGCTTCAGAAATACTTTAAGTCTAAGTTTGGGAGTGGAGTAGATGTGGATGCATCCCCACATGCAGGGAAGTTATTAATGCTGCTCGATATGAGCTTATTTTCCTCGAAGAAAAGGTGGGTGAACTCACCCTGGGGAAGCTGACAGGGCTGTGGCAATATTGAATCAACCTGCAGGGAAGTTGATTTCAGCTATAGAAAAGCTTCAAGTGGGTGATTCATGCTCCTTCTAAGTATACAAGCCAGAGGGTCTAATCACAGGAACCTGAATGGCAACCCAAAATTCCTTCCCAGGTTTGAGTTGTCCTTTCCCTGTATGCATCATTCATCCCCACATCAGCAGCTTTAGAGAGAAAAGCTTCAGGTGTGCCTGTGTCTATAACCCTAAATGGGAAAGGCAGCACAAACCCAATCCTTGCAAGTTTTCTGGCCTTACAAAGTAGTGGGGAAGCTCATGAAAATGGATGTGCATTCCTAGTTCATACCAGCCTAGATAAATGACAAGGGAGGACCTTCAGCCAGGCAGCACTCAGAAATACCAACTACAACATAAACCCGAGGAAGCAGAGCTTTGGACCATGTGGGAACAAGAGCAGCTTGAAGAGGAAAGTGAATTCAAGTAATAATTGATAAGGAAAGTGGCATTTTCTGTGACTGTTCAAAATGCTAAACTGTACACAATGCACAAGTGTTCCAATACAAAACTGAGAATTCAGTGTCAGGCAAAGCAACAAAACCTCCCAGAGCTGAAGGACACTCAGCACTACCAAAACATGACAAGCCTTGGTCAGCAGATTTGTGGTGGTGTGAGATGAACCCAGAGGACTCAGCTGAAAAAAAAAAAAAAACAACCAAAAAGCCCCAAAACCTAAAAAATGTCAAGTTTTAGAAGAACTTGAAGCAGAATATTTCAAATCTTACAGGAAGAATAGTTGAAAATCACCAAGAAAGCTAGAAAGACAAAAAGGTTTTTAGGGAAATTTTCTGAATGGAAACGTAGCCGCAGGAATAGAGATTTGATTTCTCCTCCTCTGGACAAATGGATGGGGAGAAGGTTGAGCCTGTCTGGTTCACACATCAGGTCTCTGACACAGGCAGGGCACAAACCTGGGGAGTTTTCTCCTGCCAGCCCAGCCAGTCCTAAATACTGACAGTGGAGTCTCCACCCCTTCTCCCCTTATTTCCTCTCTAAAGAATATATCATTATAAACAGCCCACCTCTGTAGAAAACTGTAGTTGTGAATGCACTGCTTCATCAAAATGATCAAAATTAACTATATTTGTGATGTCAGAATCAGCATAACATTCAAGCATATGCTAAAATCCCATTGAGGTCAAACTACCTGGTTCAGTTCCATTAAGTATTCTCATTAAAGAGACAAGGGTGGCAAGCTTGCATATTTGGCAGCTCATTGCTCCTGTTGCTGGAATCCATGAAATCCTCCCCATTTGGAATTTAGGATTCACTCTTTTATACTCTTTTATACTCTTTTATATTGCCTGTATCACACTCTGCTCAAGGGAAAGACTGATGGGCAACCTCTCCTCAGTAATAATTTTTGTATGGTGGGAGTCCAAATGTGCAGGGGTTTACACACTAAATGGAATTGCAAACATTTGATTTATCTCAGTTTTAAAAGAGTGGTTCTACTTCTCTCATAATCTGAAAACACTGAAGGGGGGAAAAAAACTGGAGATCTTATCAGATTCTCAAACTCCAAATAAATATAAGATCAAATCCATGAGAAGTTATCTTTGTTCTGCTGAGCACTCAGTGCTGGATAAACATGTCTTGGACAGGTCTATGTGGAAAGGAGGAGGTAACTGCTGCCACAAAGGCAAATATAAAATTCCATTTGGGGATTAATCCAAACACCCAATGCAGAACCAACCTCCCTGCAGTCAGACTGAGTGGAAACTGAACAAATCCTTATCTCATGTCCTGAAAATATTTTGGCATTCTACAGCAGAGTGGCCTGTCTGAACCACCACCAGCAAAGCCACTGAAGAGCAAGAAAGGCCAAAGGATCCCAGGGGACATAAAGGTACATCTGTGAATGACATGAGTGCTCCAGAATGTGTTCAGGTAAATCATTTGATCAGTACTTGCAGAAATGAACACTTCCTCTCACACAAGGGGAAGCAATAAAAAAAAAAGAAAAGAAAAAATTAAATTGGTGAGGTGGCTTGTTCTCAGTGATTAATTCAGCTAGATCTAATCAATTCCACTATTTAGTCTTCCCATGTCCTACTGATCTGAACTTCTTTTTCCCACCTCCCAAGAAATCCTATGAAAAAAAAGCAGAGGAATGATTAATTTTTTAGTATGAGACAGCCTGACCTTGTACTCCATTAAGCAGAGTGTTTCCATAGTTTCCATGTAATTTGTCATGGATGAGTTCACCTATGTACCTAACAAACTATATTACCAGAATTGTGTGGGAAATAAAATCTGAATTGCTTCTGTTTAATGAAAATATAAAATCCAAAGTGAAGCTTAAAAAACGAAACATTCACATTAGATGTAGATGGCCAAAACCCACAGTACGTTTTTGTTCTGTCTCCTTGTGAACTTGGAAGGCTCTTCACCAAATGAACAGACACTGTGACATCCTGAGCATTTATGAGAGTATGAGTGCAGCAGAAACACCTTTGGAAAAAGCCAGGATCCACTGCAATCAACAGGATTTGGGCCATTGGTTTCAAAGGATCATAAGGCTACGTGGCAACATGTTAGAGTTTAATTTCAGACCTTTAATTAAAGGTTTAGCACCAGAGGTCCCATTTATGCTGCTTTCCTGGCAGCATTAAATGTCTTTGCTCATCTGGGGATTTACAATCATGTTTGCAGGTCTCCTTTCTGGTGAAGGCAAAGGGGACACAGCTTGGGAAAGTCCAGCATCCCATCCCATCCCATCCCATCCCATCCCATCCCATCTCCATGGATGGAGCAAACCAGCAGAGGAACAGGACAAAAGAAGAGGCAGCAGCACAGCATGGGCTGGCTCAGGTGAGGATGCCAGAGTCCACACTTTAAAAGGGATGTTGGTGTTTTCTCCCCTAAATTTGCTGAAGAGAATAATTTATAGTGAAATACAGCAACCACCAGCAGAAATAAAGTTTCTGTGCAACATTTCACAGGTCCAGATGAAGGATGTGTGATCTTCCCACATCTCTCTGTACAAAATAGATGAAGCTGGCTTGAGCAATCTCTCAGAAAGCACCCAGGAGCACTGAGCACTTGTGGACTCCCAGTTTTGGGAGTTTCAAAGAAAAGACTGGATCTTTTTTATAAAGATGACAGGAGAACAGATTATGCCACCTTTTCTTAATGTATTGGCAGATGATTTAAAAGATAAAAGTATATTGCAGCCTTCAAACTCACCTCCAAGCCAGATGAAAATGCCAGCTGACAGAAAAGGAAGTATTTCCACATTAGAGCAGATCCTGAGGCAATGTAAAATGATTTAACTCCATCGATTTCAAAAGGGCAGCATCAGTTTAATCAGACAAGGATTGATACAGGGAATAATGCTGCAGAACACTCAGGTAGGTGCTGAGCTGAAAATGCCCAACCAGGGAGTGGTTTTCACCTTTTGGAAAAGTGATAAACAAGAAATTGCCTTTGCTAGGATCAGGAAATTTCTTACTGTCTTTGAAAAATCAGTGATTCCTTTACTAAATCATAGGCAAAACCCACTGCAATACAGATGTTTATTGACAAAATGAAACAATGCAAAACCATCTGTAAAGCAATAACTGCACAAAGTCATGTTAATGTGAAGAAAATTTCGCCATCTGCAAACTTGTGGTGAGTTTTGATATGATAAAGTTATAGTGGTGAAATATATCTGCACTGTGAGCGTGTGCATGTGCATCCCTCTCTAACTTCTTTGTGGTTTTAGGTTCTGTGAACCATGGTAGGGAAATGATTGATATCAGTGATGGTAACTCAATTCTACATCAGCATCAAGTCGTCAGTCTTCTGGCACTCTTAAAAGAAACGAGCCCGAATAATGTTCTATTGATGTTCTGTAGAGCTTCTCCTTTCTGATGTTATGTATTATTGCTGCAGCTTCTTCCAAAATTGTGAAGATCTTTATTGTTTACAAAGTGAATTATGCTTTCATATCTTTTGCATTACTGTTTTCCCAATTGCTTAGCAACAATTCTGGAACAGCAGTGACCTCAGACAGCTGAACACTCAGCACACATTCGTTCCATTATCATAATCCTGATGTTCTGTACAGGGTCTATACATGTTAATATTGAAATATTGCCTTTCTGAATCTGTAAATGCTCCAGTCCTGGGGCTACAGCTTTATGAGCACTGTCTTCCACATTCAACATTTTAAAAACTGATATTAATTTCTAGTTCTTACTTTTCAAGAGAAATCAGCCTAATTTCAGAACCTGAGATCAGCTAGGCTTGTGCTAGATTGAAAAATCCTGTAGTTGCTGATCCAACAAATTCATACACATAACACTGGGAACATACCTCTGTAGGTGTAACCAGCATATAATATCTACAAAATTAGCATTATTGTTGTTATTTTAGACCCAGCCACAGTGATGCTCATCATCAAAGAAATATTTTTTGCACCGTGACAGCTGCATCTCCCTTCTTTGTCTTACAGCAAGTCCAGTGTTCTCTACTGACAATTGTCATAAGCTAAAAGAGAGTCTAATAGCTTTAAAGCTCCTCTATTTAGGTATTCTGTTCTCCCAAAAATATCTGAATGGGGAAAGACTAACTGGGTGAAGGTGATGCACAAGTAGTACGGGGAACAATGAGAGAAAATATCCCAAATAACATGAAAACAAATTATTCTCAAAACAACACAAAGGGTCAGAATGGAACATCAAGGAGGTGCCAGCCCTATGTTGCCAAGGGAAAAGCACTGCATTATCTAATATTATTTCTGTCTTTAATTTTAATGAACATCAAGCTGCCATCTTCAATGAAATGCATTCCCAGATGGGAAGGTTAAATAGGTTTACAGGCTTATGTTGGTTTTAGAGTGCACCAAGTCAGATGACTGCCAAGATAGGCTGGTGCAGCTCAATCAATCTTTCATACAACTGAGGAGATGCACAGCACATACACACTGCTTTGGTGAGTTTGCCAGTGGCTGAACTTCTAACAATAGCCTGCTGTGATATTTTGGATTGGAGGAGGGTGTCTGCTACTCAGGTGACAAATGCCCCAGATTTCCATGCTGAAACCCCCTTCCCACTCTGCCCTGACCCCTCGGTGTGTGTGTACAGCCCTCTCTGGTACAGCCCCACACCAGGTAAAACCCCAAGTGGAGTTCCCCTATTGTGGAGAAATAAAGACATTTCACTGAAAACCTAAAACCATGTTCATAGCAGAAGTCCTAGAAAGTCATGTCTCCTACTAAAGTCCTAACATTTCCAGTTTATAAAGTCCTTTTCTTTAGCATTTGGGAGACAGCCATCTCATCTCTGCTAGATTAGCACAGGGGTGCTTTTCCAGCTTCTGTCAGGCAGCATTTAAATGGCTTTTGGGAATGAGTGCATTTTCTGGATTTTAATGAAAACATATTTACATATATATATTTAATTATATATGTGGATATACAAATACATATGAATATAAAGATGATAATATAAAAAATACAAAATTGTTACTGGCTCACGTTGTCCATTTCCACTGCTCTCATTTTATGTTTCCAGGTGCATTTAATTTTTTTCATGCAAAGTAGAACTTCCCAAAAGAAAGGGAATGCCCAAATATGCTGTCAGAGCTGGGCATTCTTGCAGAGAGGTCTCTGAATATTGTATGTGCAGGATAGATGCTGAGGATGTAGAACAATAAAGTTCTGTAAATTCAAGGGAAGAGTTTGTAGATCCCTGGAGGCTTGAACTCTAAAGAGCAGAATCCATATTTCTTCACGTTGAAATGTGAGCCAGTCTCCTCTGAACTTATTCAATGCACTCAGGGCTTTTACAGCACAATACATGCATTAACAAAAGGTAGGTGAGCAATGTTTGTAAGGGATTCTGGTAAACACAGGATGCACAGCAAGACTCCAGGACATTATTAATTGCCAATAATGACAAGCGTTGTTATTCCCAGGCTAACAGAAGCTG
This sequence comes from Sturnus vulgaris, assembly GCF_052056855.1. Classification (NCBI taxonomy): domain Eukaryota; kingdom Metazoa; phylum Chordata; class Aves; order Passeriformes; family Sturnidae; genus Sturnus; species Sturnus vulgaris. The sequence goes on from NC_142248.1 coordinate 42,342,950, forward strand.
CAGTTTTTGCAAAGTGAAACAGTTATCAGGACATGCTATTACACACAGTTCAACTCCTGAGCACTTGAAAAAAGTCTGGGCAGGGGAGTGGCTCTGGGATATCCTGCAATTTGTGCACAGGCCCTGTATAAGGACCCACCTCAGGTTCCATCCCTTCAAAAATGGGACAGAAGACATTTTTTCCTGGGAATCACCACCAGACTCCACGTTTTCCCCTTGCTCATGCACTGAGCATCACTGATGGCCACACTGAGAAAGAGCAGCCATGAGCTGACTTGGCTCTGCTCAAGGCTCATTCACAAGCAGGGAGAGCAGAGCACAGAGCTGGCAGACAGAAGCTGTGCTCCATATTCCTCAGAAAAACACCCTGCACACCTGGAAAAAGGTGTGGGTAGTCCAGGAGAAAGAGTCTTCAGCATGGTAGCTCTCTCTGTGCATTAGAAAGTCTCCTGACAAGAATGGTGAGAGACCTTCATTTGTGTCAAGAGAAGCAGACATTGCTGGAATCTCTAGTTCAAGTCACAGTTCAGCTGTGTGTGGGCTGCACAACCTCACCGAAATTACCTGGATGTCACAGAGATCTCAGCTCCTTCAGCTGCACATGGAAAATTATCACTCCACTTTTGTTCCTTTGCAGAACTTAGCAAGGCTCAGCTCCAGTGGTGACTGCAAGGTGCTGCCATTCAAACAAAGACCATGGAACATTAACCCCTAACCCAGCAGGCAAAAGTGTTTGCCATGTACTCGGTTCAGTTCCTATGTCTGGAAAGGTTTCCACATGTCTGTGGGAAGGTGCATGGCTCTCAAGGACACCTTACAGAACTGCACTAGAGCAAGTCAGGGTGCAAATAGCTCTGCCCAATAGCAAAGGCATTTTGAACTTAAAGCAGATATCCTCTCTCACCCCATGTGCATGCTAAAAGAGCAAACAGTTCATATTCTCTAATCCTTTTCCACATCTGCCAGTGCAGGTAAGGGCCACAAGGACTTATTCCAACAGCTCATTTGGTGCTGTAACACTCCTTCAGACTAAAAGCTGAATGAACCACCACCCCAGGCTCACACTCACAGCAGCATTTAAGCAGTTATGTGAAAGCAAATATCCTTATTTGCAAAGCAATCGCAGCTAAGGAAAGTATACCTGCAGGGTATGGGCCAGGCAATGTGGCAAGACAAATCATTCCCCAGGGGAACGTTAAGTTCCACGAACATTACCTTTACACTGAGTAGATTACTTCCAGCACCGTGCAAAAAGGCTGGCAAAGAGTCCTTCAACAGCTGTTATTAGTGCTGATTTACAAGAAATCTATAGTAATTTTTTAAGTATTGCAGGTTGGGAGAAGACATTATAGTGCAGCAACCTGCACACAAAGATAAACTTAAAAAACCCACGCTGAGTTTCTCACTGCAGCTTCCCTTGAATTGATTCACCTGGTACACAGCTTGGGGTTTACTGCTTTCAGTAATTCTGCTCTGCTTTTGTTCACTTCTCTGTGATGAGTCTGTGTTGATTCCTTCCAGACAAACTGATCAGCCATTGCATACATACAAGTTTAGGATCATGTCTAGTTATTTCTTACACAACCCAAGAGGTCTTTACCTTCTTTGATGCTTCTTCAGCAAAACAAACAAACCTTGGCTTATTAGAGTAAGGCTCCCTAGCCTGAAAGATCAAAGGACTCAGCAGAAGAAGAAGCACAGATAAAAATCTCATACCCACCCATATGTCAGGTACCTGAGAATCATTCATTCACATTGAAAGGCAGAGACCTTCAGGACCTGCCAAGGTCCCTGTGGGAAACACCCCACACGTTTGGGGGAGACAGACATGTGTGTATTCCACAGAAGGCTGAAGGGGAGCTGAGGAGCTCTGAAGGCACGCTGAGACAGCAGAACACAGCGTGTCACCAGCAAGATCTCCTCATCCTTTCAGCCACAGGGCAGCTCTGGGTTGGAAGCAGTGTGCAGGCTGTAGCAGATGACTACAGGGGCACTAATAATTCGTATATTTTGTCTGGTCTTCCTATTCCAGGCACGACTCAACAGAATCCAACTTCCTCTATGCAGACACCAAGCTCCTGCCAGTCCTAAAGGTGAGGTGAGATTTGTTTGCATCTGGGTATATCCACAGGCTCGTGGTTATCCAGAGTGGGTCATTAAAGTCTGCTTGAGACATGCCTAGAGGAGGATTTTTGTCATGGTTTTAGCACCTCCTTTGGTTCATCCATCCCTCCAACATCCCTGGAGGTGTTTAAGGAAAGGCTGGATGTGGCACTCAGTGCTGTTCTCTGGTTGGCGAGCTGCTGATCAGTCAAAGGTTGGATTCAATGATCCCAGAGGTCTTTTCCAGCCTCCTTGATGTTTGATAGCACCTTCAGAAACGTGCTGGCCATGGGGTCAGCACAGAGCTCTAACCCAGCCAGGACAGGCACTGCCTGTTCCATAGAGCAGAGCAGCCACAATTCTTCACATGAGACTTTCCCCTGCAGGGATCAAACCTGGCTCTCCCAGGCAGGGAAAACAGAACATGAAAAGGTGCTGCTGACTTGAAGAGCTGCCACTAGATTTCGGGGGACTGAAGAGAGGATGGACAAATATAGGAGAGGTATTAAGATACACCCTGTCCTAGCAGTACTTGGGATAGTTTGAATTTAGGTCAATGTGATGGAAAAAGGAAGGAAATCCACAGTTATTGCCCCAATTCCTTCTTGCTGACTGCACACTACTATAAGTACTATGGCTGGGTGAGTCATTCAGAAGAAATTGGTAATTTGACATTGTTGACCCATTTCCGCTCCACGAATTACTTCCACCATCATATTTTAATTTACTTTTTTTTAGTTACATTTCTGCAACAGTCTTTCTCAACTTCTGTCAGGGTGCTGACTGCTCATGCATTATTTATTGTTCAGTAAATAGAGTGTACTGATTTGTCACCAAATCTTGAAGGTGCTGTGGAGGTTCATGGGTCTGCCTCAAAATGAAGAGCAAGTAAAATTTGTTTGGTTAATTTTTACCTTGGTAATGTCAGATGACACTCTCAGATACTTAACTGACTTAATCAAAAAAATTTTTAACCAAAAGTTTGGGTTATCAGTAAGTGTAGAAAAATAATTTTAAAATTGTAGAAACCATGAGAGAAGGTTCTAAGTCAATTTTGTATAAATATGCCTTTGTGTGGATTTTTATTCTGTATGTGGTTGGTGGTCTTCTCCATCAGCATTTTTCATACATTCTCGGAAATAAAAATGCATGCCAATAGTTCTACATCTAATTTTATAATATTTGCAGTCAAAATACCCAAGTAATTTACCAACAATACTAAAAATACATCTCCCAAGCTTTTCTTCCTTATAACCCATAAAAGCTACAGCCATCAATTTCAACGCTTATTTGGTACATTACTTCTTTGCCACATTGCTATCATAATCATAAAATGTGATTGATGGACCTCCATCCACTGTGTCTTTTAGACAGGTTTATTGACTAAGCTACAAATGCTCCAACTCAAGGGTTGTGTTCCTTTTGCAGAGGAATATTTTATCAGCACACGTTTCAAAATGAAAAACCTACTGGAATTCCATCTCTAATGTGAATAGGACCTTAGAGTCAGCCTTCAGACAAAACTCCCACAGCTGTGGATTTGCTAAAGCGTTGCACCTCAAGCTTGTTTCATACTTATCCCTCCTAAAAATCTATCATCTAGGTATTTGTTTATTTATTTATTACAGCTCTGCCCAAAAGTCAGGGGTAATCTCTGCCAAACTGTTTTATTTATTTAGCTGTTGACAAGATAATAAATCATGTGCCCAGTTTTATTGCATATGTAAATATAACTGTATGAGATAATTTGCAGATTCAAAGCAGAACAGCAAATAATTATGATGATAAAATAATGCAGAGAAAGGAATTTATCAAAGCCAGTTTACTGCTCAAATTATCAGCAAGCAATCTGAATTTGGATGAAAGCAATAGGGGTTTAACTATTTATACTGATGGTGATGACCTGAATTTATTGTCCTTCATGTAAATTGCAAAATTTCCATAGAGATAAACTGGGAGCTTAAATAAATCTGACCTTAGATTCTAAAGAATCTGGCTCTCACCAAGTACAGAAGATTGACACCAGGAAACCACAAAAATATAAATGTTGGTTTTGGTGTTTTGTTTTGTTTTGTTTTTTTCCTTAGAAAAGCAGGGATTGATTTTAATTAACAAGATGGAAATCTGGAATTTTCCTTTCCCACCTCACAGACGTCCTAACAAATGTCCCCAATGTCTTTGAGGTAATATTGATAAAGTCATGGCTAACACAAAGCAAATCAACACAAGATGGGTTACAAATGATCTCATTTTTCCCTTTCAGAAAGCCAGTGTGAAGTTTAGTGTGAAATTAGCCCATGGCAGTACAATTTCAGTTCAGAGCAGCCACCAGTGCCAGTCTTCAGCCTGAGAAGTTCCAAAGCCATTGATCCAGCTCAGCTGGGACAGCAGCTGGAGCAGCACAACCCACGGTGTCAGGCAGTGGAAGAGGTCAGGATGTGATGGGGGCATGAGAATTTCACCAAGTGTCATGTGGAGGGTGAAAGAAGGAATTTTCCATGGGACGGGAACTGGGAGGAAAAGCTGAAGTGTCTCTGTGTGCACTGACAGGAGGAGCAGCACTCCTGCAGCCCAAGGGACTTGTCCCCAGTCACCTGTGATGACATGGGACTGGGATCCAAGATTCACAACCCCAAAGTCTCTATTTTAAACCACTGGCAAACTCCCTGGAAAGTATGAAACAGTCTAGGAGTTAAAACTTCAGTGTGGCTGAGTCAGCCCTGCCACAGAGTTCAGCTGTGCCACCAAACCCAGCCAGTGTCACTGCAGGGATTGCAGAAGCACCTTCTGGTTTTGCTCTAGCTGGGAATTTGAATGCCAACACCTTTTAGTTTCTGCCAAAGAAACCCAGGCTAGTCTGATGATCAAAGCTTTGGAGGCTTGAGCTCAATTTAAATCTCAGCTTCATATTCTGAGTGGCCAATAGATGCGAGCAAAAGGATCAGAAGAGGCCAGAGGAGAATTAACCACTGATTATTAAATTAGAGAGAATACTCAACCATTTCAGTCTCTCAAGTTAATGCTGAGCAGAAACATGTGGGCAAAGGCACATCCTTTATTAAAAACACTACACCAAAGTGAAGCTTGATCTATTATTCAGTCAATGCTCTTTTGAAGCAAATGGTCATTTTACATCAAACCCTTTTATCTTTTTTGTTTTCTTTTTAATGCCATGCCTACTGAGGGGGTGGAGGGCACTAAATATTCCTGGATGGTATTCATTCAGCTGCCCTGAGCAAGCAGGGAAAGGAAAGGAACAGTCTATTTATAAAGCTATAGAAAATACACTAGTAGAGTGTTTTTTGCACTTATTGTGCTTGAAGACAGATAGAACGGCTTTGTTTAATTTTTTTTTTGTATGAGAACACAAGAAAGGTACTTCTGGTCACAGTGGAAGTCCATTTTTGCTGACAATAGAGGCCTCACAGGTGTATCTACCTTCACCTTTATGTGAGGAGAGAAAAGCTGCAGGAAGTAAACAGAGCCAGAGACCTGACAGCATGGAGACTGAGCAGGGAGAACTGGCAGGATAAATCAATAAAGAGCTTGCAGGTGCCTGTAAGACAAAGGCAGCAGCAAAAGAAGTTTCTAGGGGGAAAAAAAAGACATGTGGCACATGGTTATGTATTAAAAGAAATAGTCTGGCAATAATAAACTGGAAATCCATCCTTCAAAATGAAAAGGCAAAGAGTTCTCAGGGCACTGCCCATGATGGTGAAGATGGTGAAGTGGGGTGGAAAGCAAAGCAGCTTTAAGTGGGGGAAGAGCTCCCTGCCCATGAGAGGGAGGGATGGCATCAGTGAGAGACGTGTGTGAGCAAAGGCAGGAAAGCAGGAGACAAAACAGAAGGCAGCTTTGCAAAAATAGCTGCCAGTCAGGGAGGATGGACTGGCAGGGAAGTGTGTGCACACACACTCAGTGAGGCTCCGTGGAGTCACAGCACAGCAGTATTTTCTGCAGACAAATAACTTTGGAGGGTGATTAATTCGTGTATCCTAAGCAGTACCATCAACTGCCTCAAAACTGAGGTTTTTCCCCAGGTTTTTCCTTCAGATAGACCCAGAACAGCAGTTTCCATCAGATCCTGTCTTAGAATAACCAGGCAGCAGCATGAGACTCAGTCATTAATGAGGAAAATGCCTCCTCTTCACAATCCACATTTGCCACCAGCAGAAAACAAAGCTAGATTAGGAATGGAATCCCTGTTTGCCAAAATCAGAAGGAAACAACATAGAAATTACACTTGGCTCTGGAGTGGGCCATTGTAAAGGATAGAACATAATGGGATGTTGGGAAGTAGGACTCCAGACTGAATAGTGATAGTTAAAGGACAGACAAAGGAGTATTCAGCAGAAAGAAATGTTTAATACATATACTTTTGCATGTTATCTGTGCATGCTGTGTTTGGCTCACTCCACCTTTCTTTATCCACAGGGCATCAGACTGGAAAGAGCACACAGAGCAGACTGGCCATGCCTGGTCTGGGAGAGTTTCTGATCACAGCATGGCAGGGGCTGGAAGGAAGCTCTAGTTGAAATCCCCTGCTCAAAACACAGCCAAGGAGAGCAGGTTGTGCAGACTGTTCCCAGCCAGGATTTGAATAGTTCCAAGATGGACATTTCATAACCCCTGTGGGCAATCTGCTTCACTCTTTGACTGCGTTTGCAGTAAAAGCATTTTCATATGTTTGAACAGAATTTCCTTATTTGTGCCCATAATGCAAGGTCTAAACACTCATTCACATAAAGATGGCCCATCTTGGCCTGTGCTGCACTGGCCCTCTTCTCTTCTCTTCTCTTCTCTTCTCTTCTCTTCTCTTCTCTTCTCTTCTCTTCTCTTCTCTTCTCTTCTCTTCTCTTCTCTTCTCTTCTCTTCTCTTCTCTTCTCTTCTCTTCTCTTCTCTTCTCTTCTCTTCTCTTCTCTTCTCTTCTCTTCTCTTCTCTTCCCTTCTCTTCTCTCCCTCAGGATTTCAGAAGGAACAGTTGATCAAATCAATTTTATGTCTTCCCATTAGGAAAGGCTTATTTCTCAGCTAAGCAATCAGCAAAACATCATTATGAACAAATTACACTGTTGATTTTGCAAGTTACATGAGATAAGAGACATCAGTCCATCTCTCTTGGGGGAGATCAGCTGTCTACAGCCATCTCTGAGCAGCTAACTGTGCCTCATCTTCTGTCATGAGGGTGATAACCATTGTCTTTCCTATAAAAACACATCCCACCCCAGAGCCTTCCTCGTGGGAGAGACCAAGCAGATAAGGCCACTGCACTACATACCCCGTATGTAATTATAGCAGCATTCCCAGATTCTTTTGACTGTCCAGATTTCCAAAGGAAAAGGGAGGAAGATGGAGGCAAACAGGACTTTACTTACCAAAACGTGTATATAAACTGAAAAGTATAATTTCTGTCACTCTAAGGATTATTTAGCACAATTAAGGGAACAGAATATTAAAGACATATCGAAATACATAATTTCTATCACACATTATATCTAATTCTGTGTCACATATGCTTCAGCTTTGGATTGCTTGACTTATATATTAACTATATTAAATCTGTTATAGTTTTCAAAACCTAAATGAATAGAGTGTTCTTCATAGGATAGGAAATGTTTCAAACCACCATGGAACATTGTCTCCCAATATTTCCTCACTCTCCAGCTGAGCTTTCTCTTTTTCACATCCATTATGGTCTGGATTACTGCAATCAAATAACTAGACAAATTTATTTATTTACTTAGAAGAGAGTAACCTTTGCAGAAAAATGGTGCTTTAAACTGGTCCTACATGAAAACCTTTTCCCTTTTTTGAAAGCCTGCCCCATTCTGCTTGTGATTTTTGGGACAAGGACACATAAGAAGAGGAGAAGGGAAAGATCTGCACAGCTCTGCTGAAGAATTCTACTAAAGACAATCCAGCCAAAGAAAGAACTGTAGCCTTTCCCCACATGCTGTGAAAACCCCTTAACAGTCTGTTTCAACTTGTTCCAGATAAGCAAGCTGATAAACAACTCTTGCTGATTTTATTCCCCTAACTTTAATAATGTTTTAATATAGCATTGACAAGCTTGTGCCTAGTAATTATTTAGAAGCTCATGGACAGGTTTTGTACCCTATTGCTGCTGTTTTTCAATCATCAACAACTGAAAAAGGGCCATTATTAAAATACCTCACCTAAAGTATCTTTTCTTATCATGCCTTGTGATATAAAAATAACTGGGGAAAAAAATTCATTGCATATTTATGCCTTTCAGATTCTCATATTATTAGAGAACAGGAATGGAGGAACAAAACGACATCCTCATTGTGCCAGGTCCTTTTATCACCTAGAAGTTTCAAATCAGGCAGTGAGATGCACATGTACATATCTTTTTTCTTTTTTCTTTTTTATTAATAAATGGTTGCTCTTTGTGTTTTACCACACTACGTAGTGTCTGCTTTAGAGACTGGCACTTTGCACCTATTCTAATGCTTCTGGGGGAAAGATTCCAGATACAACTGAGTGCCTGACGGTGAAGAAAAATAAGATGTAAAGACTGGAAGCTGAAGTTTGAAAAGAAATTAGCAAAATATACGGCAAGTTTAGCCAAAGTCCAAGGTAAAATATGCCAGAACTCGCTCTTACATTTGAGTTCTTTCAATCAGGGTGGGGTATCTTTTACATAAGACGTTTTTCTTCAGAGCTCTACCAGTAAAAGACAAAAGATATTTGAGAGAGGACCCAAATCAGGTTTTTCAAAGCCTCAGAAATGCCCCTGCTGAACTCAAACATTGCACCACACAGAGCCCTAGCATCTTGAGGCCAGAAGCTAAAAGGGCATGAACATGATGGCAAGATCTGCAAGTGCATAAAAACAGTGTTCAAAATATAAAATTCACACTGCTTTGTGAATTTTAGCTACACTTTGTGAGAGGGTTCACACTTTGAGGCGCTGAATAAGCAACGCTTAAAGCCATTGCTGAAGTCTCAAACTGCCACAGTCTTGGACACAGGTTTGTATCCTGGGACAGCAGAAAAGAGCGTCAGGGAAATCAAAATTCAGAGTGAAGCCTTCTGCACTTAGCAGCTGACCTGTTCATCCTGATTTCTCCCTTCTGTAAAAGAGCACACGAATTTAAAACTCTTTTCCAGCCCATGGCCCAGGAGTTGTAAGGTCAGAGGAAGAGCAATGAGGACAGGGACTCATCTGTTCAGTGCCAGGAAGTCAAGAGACAACAGGCAGATCTGCATACCAATTCCTACCTCCATGGGGAAATGTTATTGCTTCAAAGATTTGCCTGGCTGGATCATAAGAGACGTAATTCAATGTTTTTCTCCGTGTGTTCTCAAACAGATTTCACAAAGATTTCTTTTGTACTCAGTTCTCCTCTGAATTATGACTGGAAGATGAAAATCTGATGAGGACCTGACCTCCTGAGCTTCAGTCCAGCCTCGTTGTTGTTGACATACCATTTTTCTCCAGATGAAACATCTTCACATTGGAAGAAAAGAAAAAAAGAAAACAAACTCAAAGAGCAAAAAAAAGCTCCCTAACACTTGCCTAATCTCCTTACTAGTTCTTAAAGTCATGTTACCCTGCAGTCTTCCCAGATTAGAACTGCTTTGATGTTTCTCCTCCCTCTTTTCAGAGTGTTTCTCCTCCATGCCCTCCATATTTCCCCTCATTGCTTTTTTCCTTTATTGGAGCTCATTTGTGATGCTTTCTGGTACCATACCAAGGAACCTGACTAACTTTGTCAATAGTTTATTCTCACTCTTCCTCTCTGGAAAGATATGATGCAAGGAGCATCTTACGATTTAAATAAACAACCACAACAACAAAACCCTTGCTTCTGAAATAGAGGGAGTGTTAAAAACGAAAACAGCTTTGGCTGACAGTAACCTTCCTGTTACTGCTCTTTGGTCTCCAGCCACATCAGTGGTGGTGGGGGTCACCTCCCACCCCTATTTCTCAGTGTTCCCACAACCCAGAGAGCAGCTGCACACTTCTTGTGGCATTACAGGAAAAACACAGCTCTATTTTATAGCTACTTTTCCATTGGAAATTTACCAACCATTGCAGGAATTGATACCAAGCACTGCACTAATCTATCATCCTGAGTTTGGAAGCTTCATTGCTCTCCAATTTCTACTCCTATTACAACCCCCAAATTTAACATTAATTTCCCCCATTGCTAAGCAGAATGGAGAGTGACTCTCCCACTTTGAAAGCCACAAGTAACACTTCCACATACCCAAACATGTTACACTTCAATTTTCCATCTAAACCACTTTTTGTCAGCAATAAGCCTTTAGGATCCATTTTCTCCAAGGAGTTAGAGCTTATAATCAGCACATTTAGCACCCGCACAGCTTTTGTTGCTGCAGCAACCTCTCTTCTCTCAGTCCCTACCCCATACTTATTTTAATCACAAGTTTTACTAATTAGTACAGCCTTCTCTCACAGTTCTTTCTCAGATGTCAAAATCCTTCCCCATACCTCACCTCTTCCATTCATTGCAGACTTCACTAGCCCACTAGGGCAAGGAGGATTTCTACCACTGACCAAGAATCAGATCTGGGAAGCCAAGTGACTACAAAACATGGAGGAAAGAAAGGAAGGAAGAAAGAAGTCACGTTTCTAATGTCTGAGTTGCCCATGAATGTTTGCACAGGTTTTAGTGGCAATGCAGGTGAGCTGGGATGGGGAAGTGATAACTTCAACATGAAAAACTGAAGACTTTCTGGTTTTATATGAGAAAAAATCCAACCCATTCTTATTTGGGTCTCTTGTTAACCTGATCTCCCCTCACTGCCATGTCTAGAGGACATTGGTTTTTTTACTGATCCCAGTGGGCCAGAGCACAGACACACACCAGAAGAAAAAGGTGGTGAAGGAAGAAGCCAGCTCCTCACCAGGTGAAGGCTGTGAACACACAGCCCCAGTGCTCTCCCAGTCAGAACCACAGGAGCTCTGACCTATAAAAACCTGCATGAAATAAGAGCTGAGTGCCAGCGAGCTCGCTTCATTCCCCAAGAACAACAGGGCTGGCTGGGGCTGCCCTGCCAAACCCAGCATATTGCTGGCAAAAATCTCTGGAAGGGCCCCACTTCCTTCCCTGGTGTGAGAAACAGGTCCTGCACCACGTCTGGCTGCCTGCAGGGAGCAAATCCAACCTCCCCCAGCAGGAATTCATTCGAGGCTGAGCCTGACATGTCTTTGGGGAAACAAAGATCTGAGAAGTTTTTGCAGTAACACGAATGTGTCAAAGAGGTTTCTAACGCAGGAGAGCCAGCGCTTCTATTTCTGTATTACAGCCTTAGATGGCAGCCAAGATTTTTCCTAGGCTGAGCAGGGCTTTGGGGTGCCTCTGCTCTGGGAGACCTCTTAAAGAAATTCAGTCTTATGGAAATGAAAAACACTCCTTCACCTGTAGGCAGCAGCATTCATATCAATGCATCTGGGAGGGATCCCAGAAGCCAGGGCACTTTGATTTATATTTTGACAGAAGGCAAAACTTGGATATATAGACCCATCCCCTGAATGAATATATTCCAAGAACATAATTTCATCTTTCCATCACTTTATGGGGTTAATTTTCTTGGAACACTGCTATATTTGCTAGAAAAGGGCAATTACTTCACAATACTGATGTTTTATGGTGGATATCCCCTCAGCCCAACTGCTCCAGATACAAGCATAACTGCAAGGGAAATTTACTCGAATATTAATTGAGTACTTCATATAACACGCTGATGAGTTAAACATCCCTCATGTTTTTTAAACATATTTTCAGAGATGTGTAGTCTAACAGACTACAATTAGCTTAATGAGATTTAAACTGCACTAATGGACCTCATTAGGAGGAAAAAAGTTATGAAGTCTTCAGCAGTTATTCAAAAGCTTGTGTCAGCACAAGGAGAAAAGGTTCCCAAGCTTCATCCATAGTCAGTGAAGAGAAACACATCCCTGTAGAGAGACAGACCTTGTTCAGATGTGCTGATGCAGCCTCAGAGGATCACATCTCTTACCATCAGCTCTGAATTAAGCTTCAAAAGGCTACCTTCCCAGAAAGGGAATAGACTTTGCAGACACTCACAACCCTCCAAAGCTATTTATATTTTAGGATATCCACTATTATTTCAAAACCTGGTATGTAAAGATGAAATCCATTGATATACCCGTTTTTCACTAAGCAGTAGTGATCAAAGCAATTAAAAAGATAACTTCCCATATTTCATAAGTAGACTGAGAGATGCAATAATGGAATTCCTGGTGAAACAAAAAACTGACCTTTGAGCCAGTCTGCTGTTTGAATCTATTTGGGTAAAGTATCAAGTGAATCCATTACACCCAGTCAATAGCAGAATCAGTGAAGGTAAGGCAGACAGCAGCGACTTCAATACTGAACTCAAAGCCTTCTCCTACACTCCAAGTTATTTTAAGAAAGTAAAGATTTTTTTCCTGCTTTATAGTCATTATAGAACATTTCTGAAGGGAGGAGGGAATTATTTTAAGGATCGAAAGGTTTGATAAACTGTTCTACAAGCAGAAATTTACTACTCTGTAGGGAACCAAGCATGGCAAAGACCTTAAATAGGGACAGCTTGGTAAATAAAGATCTAAAATCACATAATTGTATGTCTACAAGAGCTTGAAGTCTCCTAAATATGGTTTCTTATGGCTGTAAATGGCAGCTATGAAGAATTAAACATTCCCATGTTTCATTCTCAGTGGCAGCCTTTTACTCCCTTCTGAACCTCATCCAACAACCAAGAGGTCTCTGCAAATTAAGTCCCACTGTTTTTTCCTCCTCTTTGGGATGCAGCACTTTTGAACCTTTTAATTTTTTTTTTTTCTTGATGAAAGAAGGTTCTGGGAAGACCTTAGAGTATGTGTCAGTACCCAAAGGGGGTAAGAGAGCTGGGGAGAGACTTTGGGCAGGGGTGTGCAGTGACAGGATGAGGGGGAATGGCTTCAAACTGAAAGGGGGCAGGGTTAGATTAGAGATTAGGAAGAAATTCTTTCCTGTGAGGGTGGTGTTACACTGGAAGAGGTTGCCCAGAGAAGCTGTGAATGTCCCATCTCTGTGTCCCAGGCCAGGCTGGATGGGGCTTAGAGCAACCTGGTGTAGTGAAAGGTGTCCCTTCCCATGGAGGGGGGTTGGAATAAGAATTAAGGTGTCCCTTCTAACACAAACTTCCAGCACTATGGTTCTATGACTTGCAAGGAAATGGTCAATATCCCATTTAAAAGGCTAAGATATTACCCACTTAGCAATAAGCAAATTGGTAACACTTCTTTGGTACTGCTTAGACCTTTCCAACCCACTTTGTACTCAACTCTGATTACACTGAGGTGGCCAGGACCCTTCCTGTCCCCTCCTCCACAGGCAGTGCTGCCCTGGAGTTCCCTGTGGCTCCCTCCCAGCCAATGTCCTCTCATGAACTCTGCACACCCAAATGCAGCACAAATGCAAATGCCTTTCTGCTGCTATTCTAGTGGTTTGCACGTTTTCTCAACCAGTCCATATTCTCCTCCTTGCCTTCCAACACCAGACCTAGTTCCTAAAAGTGACAAGCTTCAACAGCTTAGTTTTGAAGGAAGCTTTCATAACCCTGAAGTATTTTTTTTTAATTTTATTTTTATTTTTTTAACAGCATGCCAGTATTCTGTCTGGTTTGGTACTTAGGATGCCACTAATAGCTTTATTAGGCTTTAGATCATGGTAAAAATGTTGCTACAGTAATGATTGCCTATAGAGGAAAAAACCCAGGATTTATGCCATGATCTGTTTTGTTTGGGTTTTTTTTGCTATTATTTTTAGGTTTGTTTTTGCATTTTTTTAAAATTATCAGATGAAACAGTCCAATTGTAAAAATAGATAAGCTTGTTGGCATTCTTGGTATCAAAGGACATGACCCTGCCATCTGTCTGCTTAGAAAGATCTAATTATTTCTTCAGTTTATTAGCTTATTTCTCAGACTGATAACCCCTTGCCTGTTAAATAGGACCAAAGCTGTTACAGAAGTGTGTTCTCATAAACCAAACAAACTGAGTTAATCAGCCTCACAAGAATTTGTTTAAACTAACTCCAGCCTAAGCCCCATTGTGTTAGAAACATGACTAGCATCAGGCAAGATGCCACATCATCTTCAGAAACAGCTCCAAAATCCCCTCTTCATCTTCATGCTTACTTATTAACTATGTCTCTTGCATATGATCTGACAGATATGGAGTAGTCAATTGGTTAGGATAAGTGCATTAATTTGTTCCATGGTAATATTAAAATATGTTTACTTAATTGCAGAAATATTTTATAAATATTTTATAAATACTGCACAGTATCTTGTATATTACCAAGATCCTTCATTTAGTCTAAAAAGATCCCACATTAAACAAGCTAGTCCTTTGGAAAAAATGCCTGAATTCCAGACCTGTCACTTCATATTCCCTCTTATTTTGTTCTCTAATTACTCAATTTAACATAAATTAATTTGTCAGACATTAACCACATTAAGGGGGACTTGCTTTTGCCGTGTATTCCATGTCGTACCAATGTTAAGCCCCTGCTTTTCTTCACCTCTTAAAGATTCTGGGGTAAAATAATGAGCTATGAAAAACTTCTTGTTTCTCCCTATAAATCCATCTCTCTCCTCAGAGAAACAGCTATAGTTTGTTCATCTAATATTTTGCCAGTTTTAAATTACAATTCCTAACCTCCAGTGAGTAAGATTAATGCTGTGAAATTTCAAGAAACAATCTCTTCTTCACACACTTCCCCACATTAAGCCAAAGCTACAGCTGGAATATCAGCTTTTGGTGTCTTCTTTATCAGAAGAAAATCTACGTGCTCCCAGGTTCCAACATTATTGTGGTTAAAACATTGCTATCAGTACCTATCATTTCTGTATCAATTGCATATCCCAAAGGAGGATCAGGGAGAACCCTCAACAAATACACACAGACAACAACAGTGCCAGTGGAGACATCTCCAGGATGTGGGAAACCTGAAGGGTTCTCCTGATCCAAGGTGCTGCCAGAGATGTCCAATGGAAAAAACATGGAAGGGATTTTAACTGGAAATGGCCTTTATGAGTCTAGAAAGGGTGACTTTAGGGTTTAGATCTAAAGATTCAGCAGGAGGTGAGGAACCTTTGCAACACTTGCACATCATGTTTGGCAAATTTAGTGACAATGGGGCATTGCTATGTATACAAATTCCATTAAAAAACACAGGAAATGCAGAAGTAAGAACATGGAAGACAAAATATAACTTATATAGGACCTAAAAAAGCACTGTCTGAAAAGCTTTTCCAGTTTTTCCAGGTTTTGAAACAGATTTATAGAGAAGAAGAGAATTCACAACAAAAACAGCATTACTTTTCAACTGAAGAAATGCAAGTTTTCAAAGTGCTATTTCTAACTCGAATCACAACCTTTTCATTGGCAACACTCTGAAGCTGTAAAATAGGGAACATTTTACCCATGTCAGAAGTTGCACAGGCGTGAAGAATAAAAAGATACGTCCATGTCAAGCTTGCAGTGCCATAAGAGTTTAGTCAAGAGACCCCTGTAAGCAGGAAAGAAACAGCTTTGAGTCCCAACATGCATCACTTTGTCTGGAAGTTTATCACGAACTTGACCAGAGAATAAGAAAATAGATACAAATCGTCTCAGGAAATCAGCATGGTATTTAAAATAGGCTGTGAAGAAAGCACGCGGGTCATGTATTTGAGAAACATGAGAGATTTTGTTGTTTTAAGTGAGAGTGCTGAACCTCAGCCCACCAAAACAGGGATGCAGATATTAGTTAGAGAGCCACTGCTGAAGGAATTAATGCTTCCACAGTGGATGCAGTGCTTCAGAAATGTTTTATTTTCTAGTTGTTTGGAGGATGAACTGTACTTGAACTAGATCCAGTTCCTACAGATAATTCTGAGAAGGGGAATTCTGTCTGGATGGCACCAAGCAAAAGAGGGTCCCAGAAAGAATAAACCCAACTAAGCCTGAAGAGTAGAATGATAAAAGAGCACCTGTGTACAGTGAAACCATCCTCTGTAGAGGTTTGTTTGAACAGACATCTTCAGAAAAATTACTTGAGCAGAGATAAGATCCAAAGTCTTGACAGCCCTAGAGTTTCAACTCATTGGGTATGAAGTCAGTGTTAAATGGTTATTGCCATCTTGTTCTTTCTTTCCCAAGGGTCACAATAGCAATTTCTCAGCCTGTGCTTAATTTTCCTCTAGTGTCCTAGAGCCCAGAAGGCTTCCAATAAAGAGACAAGCCTGGAAAGGGTTGAATCTCAGTATGAGAGTCAGGGGTGGCTTTGTGCTTACAGGGTTTAGGAGAGGGAAGAGGAGAGGTGGCAGAGGTAAGGGTGATCTTCATGTGAGATGAGACCCAAGACTTTCTCTGTCCAGTTTGAGAGACTCATCCCTCGTTTTCTTTCAGCACTAAGATAAGTCCAGAGACATTCCAGGAACATGCAGCCTTCTTGGCTAGCCAAGATAGCAATCAAACACCAACACTCACATGAAGGGAGCCTAAGTGACAGAGCTGCTAACTGGCAGCTCCCCGTAGCCCCGCTATGCTAACAGGAGTTCAGCTACTGCTGTAACAAGGACAGCATTACTGACAGATCCCCCGCATGCAGGATGCTGAAATCTTGACCCCTGTGAAATGGGTGGGTGTCTGTCATTGAGTTAAGTGGGGACGTGACTCCGTCAGAACGCGCTAATGTTTCTTTTTTTATTCCCCCCCCCCCACAGGCACACGCACCCCTTCCTTCAGAAATACTCAAGTCTCAACAAAGCCACCCTTTTCTGCATCAGCCATGTAGAGAGTGGGGAGAGGAGGAAACATCCTTCAGCAACTTGCTTTTTATATGGGGCTTGCAGAAATGGGGCAGCCTGGTCTCCTGGGATAGCAGCCCAGACATCCCCAAGGTTTGCTGCAGGGCTTTCAGCTGGCCCAGGGCCACCCCTGAACAAGCTGCAGTCCCCTCTGCCTGCTGGGGCAGGTGATGAGCACAGAGACGAGGCAGGACAAGGTGGAGTGGCTGACAGGACTGAGCCATCTTGCAGGAGAACAATCTCTGAGTCAGGCTCTGTTAATTCAAAGGTCTGTGGTGCTGGCAGCACCACTCCGTCTGCTCCTCAAACACTACTGAGCAGCCCAAGTGATGATAATCACACGTGGCTGCCAACAGGAGACAAGCTGCAATTCCAGACACAGAGAATTCTGCAATTCCAGACACAGAGAATTCTGCAATTCCAGACACAGAACTAACATGGGAATGCAGAGTATCCCAAGGACTCTGGAGTTCGGTTTGTGGCCTGACACAGCTCTGGGTGCTCCAAGCTGTGCCCAACTTCTCTTCTTTTTCTCTTGTCCCGAAGCCACCTATGCATTCTGCTTAATTCTGGCTTACTCCAGGAGCTGCAGCTCCTCCCACAACACCTGGATGTCCTTAGTGCCACCTCTGTGCTCCCAGGAGACCCTCTGGGCAGGAGCACAAGGCAGACAGCAAAGCAAAGCAAAGCTCCCTGCACTTGCTGAACCACTCTTTTTACACTTCTGGCTCTGTCAGGACTGCTACTGGGAGCCAGTTAAATAAAACACAAATGGAACTGCCCACCAGAGCAAAGAAACAGGAAAACTTCTGCTCTTTGTACCTGTGTAAGCTACTGTCTGCTCTTTGCACTTCAAATGCAAACCTTGCACAGAAGCAACACGTAAAAAAAATGTCTGCTGTCCAGGCTGTGCTGCAATCAGCAGGTCTGAGGCATTCGAAATCTGTAGGGGAGGAAAAAAGGGATGTTTTTATTTCTGTCAATCCCATGCTGAGGCATGCCAGAAAGGCCATTCCAGAAGTGTAGTCAAGCCAAAGTGGACTATAAATTTTTTAAAAAGCTCTGGATCCAGCTTTCTAAAGCAGAGCTGGAGACAGCAGTCCTCTCAAACTTCTTTTCAGATGTATAAACCATCATTTATAACACAGAAAGTTCCTACAAAGAAGTATAGCATTTTTGTTTGGCAGATTCCAGAGGGACTTTATTATTGACATGGTGGCTGCTGTTATGTGAACCAGATAAAGGGGCTTAAATATTATACAATTCCTGCATTAAGGCAATGGGTGATGTAAAGACCCTATTGTGAGCTCACATCAGATCCTGAGCAGCTTTCTGGTAAAACTCTAATCTTTGATTCTGAAAGCTGAATTTAAGCCCAGATCCTCCTATGCTCAAACACTGAAACAGAATGGGTGAATCCATTTCACCCCCTCCTCAACCCTGCAAGGGACCTGTTTGCAGAGCACTGTATTCCTTCCTAAACCTGCCTTTGGGGGTCAAATGGAAGCTTTGTGTTACTTACAGACTCTGAATCGTATCAGTTCTAATAACAGCAGATCCAGGCAGTTCAATATCTGGTTTCATCATCCTGACACAGACAGCACAGAGCTAGAGGTTATCACCAGACGTGTCAGATAACAACAGGGGAGGAAATTTCTCACCTACAGAATTTAAACTTATTACATCTCTAAATGCAGCACACAACTATTTTTATAATTCAATAGGTTTCTAGTAAAAGAAAATAAATCATTTTGCTTTTTGCTTGCCAGAAATTCAATTTAAGAATACAGCAGCACTCACATTGTCTGCTTGTGAGTGGACCACGATCCTGTGCTGTTCCTTCTCTGATCTTAAGGAGTTTTTTATCATCCACAAAGCACATCTTGTAAAGGAGTTCAATGCTACTGTAATAGACTGGCTTTGTTAACACAAACCAGGGATTCAAAAAAACTGCCAAATTTCTCTAGACCTGGTCCCAAAGCTTATGCTTTTTGACAGCAATGTCTTCTTTAGTCCAGCAGTGATTTGTTTTTCCTATTTCAAATTTAAGCCTCATTCAATCTCTTTTGGAAGAAAAACATCTTTCTGTCACCACAGCCATTCTTGCCTTCATTTCCAAACAGAATTAAGCTTGCACAATAGATGCCACTTGGCAATGTGTGTACATACACAACTTCAAAAGTTTTGAGCCCTCAGTCGAATTGTCACAGGAGTACAATATCTCAAAGCACGCTGAGTCCCACAGTTTTAATAATTACACCTTTCACTAACAGAGAGGAAATATTCCAAAACCAAGCCCTTGAGTACAGAAATTTAAATTTATTGAATGGCGTTTTCTCTCTAGATGCCCTCCTATATCCTGTCTTCTGGTTGGGGAAGAAAGGAGCATCTGCAAGAGGTGGGAACCAGAGGATGGGACTGCAAGGTGTGTTCTGTCCAATGATCAGACGTGGGAACACTTGGCAGGAATGGGATGTAAAGATTTTCCTTTGAGTTTTAGGTGCCATATTTTTGAGCCTGATAAGATTATTTACAGCTTTACAATTGGTGTTATTTCTACACTGCAGTTTTTTCCAGTTGTGTTTTTGAGAGGTGAACTTGGTACAGTGGAGGAGAGGCAGTAGTTTGGTTTCTGTAACAGAACATCCCAAACTAAATACCACCAGCACTGAGCTTTGTCTGTCACCAGTCCATATTCACTAGATACATCTGTGCTTTTGTCTTGTGAAAATTAGATGACCAAAAAAGTGCTCTTTTTCTGTTTGTTTGTTCTTGCACAAATATTCACAACATTCCTGAGTAAAACCTCACACCAATAGTATGTAGTGAGAAGAAACTTCTTTCAAGAAATGTCTTTTGTATCTAGGGCCTTTTTTTCCTCCTTCAATACAAAAATCAGTTTTTTAAGTCCTCTCCCTTAATATTATTACTATTTATGAATTTTCAGGATGGACGTGAAATAAATAATTTAATTGAACTTCTTCCAAAGTTTTGTATCTGGGTATCCAAAAGCTGAAGTAGTTAATCATGGTCTCAGTAGATAAATTTTTATGCTGTTATGAAAAAAAGCAAATTGATCTAGGATTAAAGTACTAGCCTACATTTCTTTTTAAGTCTTAATTAGAAGCTCATTGATTTTTCTATACTGTTAGAGAGAGGTAACATAAAATGGTTTTGTGAGCAATGAACTCCTGGTACTTGCAGCTCCAAAATGAAATGCAACTGCTATGCATGTTCCATTATGCTAAGTGGAAATCCATATATGAGGTATTTTTGACATAAAACTTCTAAAATAAAGGTAAGTGAAAGGTGGACAAGAGCATAAAAAAATGTTATTATGCCTGTTTTTTGAGGAAAAACCTGATACATAAAGTTTAGGTGCAGGTCAACTTTCCAGTTTCACCAAATCTAAATCATCTGTCCTCAGTTTCAGCACTACTCACATTATTGCTCTCCTTTTTATCTCTCAGATTAATCAACAGCCCTGAATTACCCAGAAGTCAGGTTATCCTCCATCCTCCACCACATTTCCTCCCACAAAGAGAAGCTCCCTAAAGCCATCTAGGGAACAACTTTGGGCTTCTTCCCCCTTTCCCTCTGCTGCATCACCTGGTGAGGGTTACAGGAAGCAGCCACAAGAATTTACAAAAATATATAAATTTAGTCTACAGAGGATCTGAGGCAGAAATGCTCATTTTGTGTGGTGCCACAGCAGTAAGTGATCCACTTCATCAAGTTTAGCTCCTACCCCTGGCTGTCAATGAGCCTTCACCCCTGCTCCCTGTGCAGTAAAGCAACACAAAGGGATTTCTACTTGCAGACAGATTTCCTTCTCCAGTTTGCAGATGTTAACAGGAGAGGTTAGATGTGCATTGTTCCTTGCTGCTCCACACATCAGCTGGTGACTGAGCCTGGCAGCCCCACAAAAACCATCTGGGGGGGAAGAGTTAATGCTCCAGCAGAGAGCCGTGCTCAAGCTTGCAATTTCCACTGCTTGTGATGGGAACTTGCTGCGGTTTTGGCTCTCAGGGATTCTGCAGGTGTATGTTCACATTCCCACGAGTCCACATTGGCTCCTAACAGAGATATTGTCTCACCAACCAAAAATGAAATGCCTCACAGAGACTGCACTTATACCTTTAGTTATAACTTACTTAGATAACTTTTATATAGAAACCTTTAGTTAGAACTTACTTATAACTATAGTTACTTATAACTTCAAGTTTTAAGAGTGAAACTTGCACGGTCTTACATCCAGAATTGGGACAGATTTTGGGGTGACCTAGCAAATGCTGAGGGGTTTTTTAATAGCATATGGGAATATTTATTGTCCTGCCTCAGAAGGAAGTTTCATACATGGCCTACACAGTAGACAATTTTGAAAAGAGAGACTCTTCTTCTAGAAAAGATTATCTTCTCACAGAATCTTAGAATCATTTGGGTAGGAAAAGACCTGTAAGATCATTAATTAAATTAAAATTGAACTAGCACTGCCAAGCCCATCACTTAACCAGGTCCCCAAGTGCCACATCCACACTATTTTAAATACTTCCAGGGGTGGTGACTCCTCCACTGCCCTGGGCAGACTGTGCCAGTGCTTGACATCCCTTCAGTGAAAAAATTCTTCCTAATATCCAATCTAAACCTCTCCTGGCACAAACTGAGCACTCTTCCCACAGCCTGTAGTGGTACCTGGGGTGGTTGTGATCCAAATGCAGGATGTGACACTTGCTCTTGTTGAGTCTCATACAGTTGGCCTCACTCCATTGATCCAGCCTGTCCAGGTCCCTTTGTAGAACCTTCCTGCCCTCCAGCAGATAAACCCGCCTGCCAACCTTAGGGATTTGTATGGAATGGAATAGAAATCTGAGTCATAAACCAAGATCCAAGGGCTACTGTTGAATAAACAAAATAAGCCTCTGGGTTTATTTCCAGCTTTTTATCTTTTAACTCAGACACAGGTGAGCTTAAAAGAGATATTTGAGCTGTTTGATATATTAATTTATACAGACAACCTCATTAGCTCACAGCATCCTGAAATGCTTGTACTGCTTAAAAATAGCAAGAAGTTGCCAATTCGAAAAAATATCAAACTGAGCAGGCCACTGGTCTGCCCTCAGTGATTTTGAGGAATGAACACATTATTATGAACACTTTTTTTTGCTGGAACCTTTTAGTTTCTTCTCCTGGTTATGTGGCAAGTGGCATTCACTGCTACTGTTCTAGGTTCTACAGCACTGCATGTTGGGCCAGGCTCAGCTAAAATTTCCCCAAATTTGCTTTCAACCCAACCTCTGTGACAGTTTGGAAAGGTGGAGGAATGAGATGAAGTCAGATGCCTCCAGCTGAAGAAAGAGAAGAGGAGGAAGCAGGCGCTGATGGAGAAATGTTTAAGAACAGACACTGAGGAGGATTTGGGATGGCTTTAGGCAAAGAGAAGCAAGTGAGAATTGTCCAACAGAGCATGTTTCAAAGGCTGCCCACTGGTAACTGGGCAAAGATTACAGTGCCATAAATACAAGTCACTCCAGCACTGGTGAAAAAAAATCCGGTATCAAAGAATTATGATTTAAGCAAATGTTCCCACCTGTGCAGACTGGCAGAGCCAGGACACACAGCAGGCACACAGTCAGCAGCACTTCCCAACACGAGGGCATGAATCACTCAATCCTCAATGGGCAGCTGGACCCTGCCAAAGCTCCTGGCAGCTGCCCAGGAATGTGGTGGTGCCCAGACACTGCATTGCTGCCAGGAGAGGTAAATACTGGGGTCTGTAATACTTCCAAGAACATATCAAATTAGGCCTATCCTGACTGTCTGCTAAGTGCTGTGGGAACATCAGAATTACAGATAGAATCATGTTGTTTGTTTGAATAGAAGCTGTTGGCGTGGGTGCTGGCAGGAGGGTGTTCATGTGCAGCCCAGGGAGGATGTGAGGTTGGCATCTGCCCATCCCTGTTTAGCCACAGCTCACTAGAGAGACCTCCCAGCAGACACAAAGGTGGATGAGCTCAGCTCCTCAACAGCTTTATTTCTGCCTCCCACATCAGCTTTTGCAAGACTTTTGCCTTCCCTGTTAGCCAGTGAGGGGAGGAAGACCATAAATCTGCTAGTTCTCATCAACACGGGCACCCCTGTGATAGCCTCAGGTTTGGAAACCCTCCTGCCATTAGCAGATGAACCCTTCATGAAATATTAACATTTGCTTTTCACATGCACAGTCCTCCCACACAAAGTAGAATGCCTTCACCATTCATTTCCCAGTAATTTTCAAACACATTCAGGGTGGGAACAAAACGTTGAGGGGCGCTACTGAGCATAGATTTGGCTTCATTGCCAAAAACTCCTTTCCTGTTCCAGGTCCCATCAGTAGAAACTGGTTTGGGACAGGCAGAATTACATCAGTCTCACCTCCTCGAGGAGAGTCTTGCAGGGAAGGAAGAAATGAGTTAAGGGGAGATTCAGAGGGCACAGGTCTGGCTGCTGTCACATGGGGAAGGAAAGTCTCTTCAGCCACCACTCACTGGACACCAGAGCATCCCTTGGGGCAGGTACCTCCCTAGTGCTGACCAGCATTTTCTAATCCAGCCAGGAAATGAACAGTCCCTCTCCATCACACGTCTCTCAGCTCCATGTGGCTGCAGGTGACTTTAACCTGCCATTTACACCTGAGTAAACATCTAAGCTCTCTTGATGTCACCAGTGTAAGAACATAATTTAAGTCTTCATTTTTCCAAGCACAACAACCTCTGAGATGGTGGCTGGAGCAGTGTGCTGTGCTCTCCCCAGGACTAGAAAGTGACACTGCAATGTCCATGTGCCTCAGCTGTTCCAGCACAAGAGCATCCTCTCACAGGAGGGCACACACAGCCCAGCTATTTATGTTTGGTGGTAGAAGTTTTAAACCTAAACATAAAATGTATGACTAGAAACACACATTTAAAAAAACAACAAAAACCAACCAACCAACCAAACCAACCAAACAAAAAAAAAAACAAGTAAACCCCCCCCAAAAAAACCAAAACCAAACCAAACCAAAAAAAACCCACCAAACAACTAAAAAGCCAGAGCTTAAAAAAAAATGTGAGGGATGGGAATTGCAGATAGTCTCAGAGCTGATTTGGAGACACAGCCTTTGGGCATGCAAGTGAGGTCTGTGCTATGGCTGGGTCAACACATTTCTTGTTTCTTTAGCTTTAGCAGGTAGCTGACAGCTACACCTTGGAAAATGTTCACTCTAGGGCAGAAAAATGAAACAAAAACCTGTCAACTTTTGTCTAGGAAAAAACAGTTGAGCAGTGATCTGGTTGATCCTTGCAAATACTCACAAGTCCATGTGTCTGTATCACTAGAAAGGTTAAGGGCAATTCACTCAGGGCAAGAATCTGTGGCCAGCAAATTTTGTCACAAAAAAAACCAAACAGAAAACAGCTTATCCATTGTTAGATGTTAGCCTCCTTTGACTGAAATATTGTTTATATAAATAATACAACTTGCAAGGTTTGGATTTAACTGAGCAAAGTGTAAACAAAGAAAAAGTAATTTTTCTAGACTCCTTTCTCACCAAGGAAGGAAGAGAAACTTCTAAGGTTCGATATGTCTGACTGATTTGGGATAGCTGTCATGGTATGAGATAAATCACTTGTTAAATATATCCATTTCTCTCCATCAGCCTTGAAGGAAGCCTCGACAACAAGTCAGTTTGAAGTGCAGATGTCTACCAGGTGAATCCCAGCTCAAAATGTCATCCCAACCCCAGGCATTTCTCTGCATTACTGGAGGGGAAAGGTGTGCTAATAATGATGGGAGAATGTTTGCCACATTTTCAACCTGCAGGCAAAGGAAGCTTCCAGTCAGCTGCAGCTGGAATTCCCAGTAGCAAAGCAGGAAAAGCAATCTCTCGTTTCTCTGTGAAGTTTCAGAGCTGTGGTTTTGCAGACAGGTTGTAGGGTATAAATTCCACTCAGCTTCAGCACTGTTGATGTTTTGTTCTCTCAACAGACACAGCTCTCTATTGCTACACCCAGAGGAACTCCATGATTATTTTAAATATCTCTGTGGCTGCAAAATTCTTGCTCACACCAGAGAAACACCAACACAAGTGAGGTGCAGTTTGTGGCATACAAAGTGACCCAGCAAAACCAAAACCCCTTCAGGAGAGCTGTTTATTAGCCTGTTGCCAAATCCACGATGTGGAGGCAGCTGAGGGATGAGATCCTCACCCAGCTGAGTCCATCGTGTGACCCAGATCAGATCCTCAAAGCCACTGGCTCATGCTGCTCGTGTGGCCAGCACAGTTCTGACATAGTTCTCTCTTCTCTGGAAGGGTTTCTGACAATCCCAGGCACCCAACCCAGGGCTCTGACCCTTCTCATTCCCTTACACACCTCATCCCTTACACAGCTGCAGTGGAGCCCTCTGGAAGGAGGGGCTGGACCACTGCAGGATGCAGCTGGGAGCAGGGGAAGGCACATGCCCTGCTAAGGAGCCTCTCTCAGGAATCCTGACTGAGTTCAAGCCCAGGAGCACAAGCCCAGGAGCTCCAGCAGCTGTTTGGCAACCTTTCCCACCAGGAGGCCACTGATTCATGGAAATGGTGCAGAATGAGACAGGCTCAAGTGTAATCAGAAAAGCCTCTGTCCTACCCAGCTCCACAGCAGTGAAAACTCAGGCTTTTTACTCCTCATATCAGCTCCAGGTCAAGTAAAACCAGCTACACAATAGTTGCTTTCAGATTTTCGTCAAGGTAGGTTTTGTTCCTCAACATTACATTTTCAATGCATAATATGAAATTGTAAAAATCACAATTCCTCCAGCATTGCCCTCGTGGAAAGCAAAAGATAGGCTTCAAACACTATTGATTTAACCTCTGAGGGAGACATACATCAAAGAAAGCTGACAATCCCACTAACTACCAAATTGAAATGAAACTCAGCAAGCCACATAATCACAAAAGGACAAGGGCAATAAACTTCAGAGAAGTTCCTTAGCTGCTAACAGAGTCAAAATATCCATAAGACATGTCCCTGGAGAATAAAAAAAAAAAGAAGAAAAGAAAATCCTGAAGAGTCCATACTCACTAGAAAAATAGAAATATTTTAACCTGAAAACTTGTGATTTTGGATGTTTTATTTTCATAATTGGCCCAAAATAAAGCAGATATCATAGGATGGTTTGGTTGAAAGGGACCATAAGGATCACCCCTGGTTCAGGGACATCTTCCACTGGTCCAAGTTGCTCAGGACCCCATCCAAGCTGGCCTTGAACACTTCCAGGGAAGGGGCATCCCCCGTTTTGGATGTTGAGATCCCCCCACGTGTGGGAGATCAGAATTTTCGATATAGCAGTTGCCTGTCGAAAAAAAAGTCAACAATGAAATACAGTTCACGTTCCTCAAAATGGATAAATAAAAGGTTTCTCACTGAATGCAATTTGAAGCAATCAGGAGGGAGGCATTCACTGCCTGTAGCAGTTAAAGCAGCACAGACAAGTGTATGCAGCTCTAAGGATCTTGGGCACCATGTTTCCAGCAAGATACAGGTGTGCAGATTTCTCCAAAGCATTCACTTTTACACAAATGTTTTCCAAAAGAGATGATTAGAAGAAAAATCTCACTTTGAACTGCTATTTACTATACCCATTAAATAGGCACTGAACAGATGGTAAGTATAGGACAACAGCAATAACATTATCAGCTGCAGAAATATAGAAGCAAATATCAGCAGCACTTACACTTCAAAGCCCTGTCCAGGAACATACATAGTCAATTTTTTAAATAATGTATTAACCATACAGACTCACAAGTGTTCCCAACAATTTACGTGCTTCAATCCTTTGTCTGGATGATTTTTTTTTTTTTTTTTTTAAATCAAAGTTACTATTGGATCTTGGGATGTGCATTCTAATTGCTATAAATAAATCATGAATGACTGGCTCAATGTATTTTTCCATGGCAACTCCTGCGTCACACACAGCGTTACATTTTTGAAAGAGAGCTTTGCTCTTTGAGAGAGAGACAAAGATTCACACTTGGGATGAGCCTCAGATCAATTTTACAGTTTATTCTTGAGCAGAACATGTGTGAGCAATGAAACACAACAGTTTTCCACTAATCATAAATTACTTAGGCATCAAAGTCTCTGTCGTGCCCTCCACCAGAGCAGGGAGCTGCATGGTAACTGCCCATACTAAATGAAAGTTTTCTTGATTCTCCAGGAACAGATTAACTTTGCCTCAAACATGAAGCATCCCACTCCAGAAAATTCCTATTCCATTTCTGTCTCACACCAGAGTCCTAAGGAACCTGCCTCCTGAGGATGCCAGCAAGGATGGGGAAGAAATTGCTTTCCTGAGCTCTGTGGTGTGGTCAAAAGCTGGAAGGTGACATCTGTGCATGGTAGGTTAGGACAAGAAAAACACAAGGAGCTCTTTCCAACACAGAAATTTGCTGGGATAAACCTGGGATATGAGTGCATTTCCTGTACCTCAAAAAAACCAAAAAAAAACAAAAAAAAAACAAAAAACAAAAAAAAAAAAAAAAAAACAAAAAAACAAACAAAAAAAAAAAAAAAAAAAAAAAACAAACAAACAAAAAAACCGAAAAACGGACAGTAAGGACAGTTCTACATTACTTAAAGTCATTCATCTGGATTAGGGAGGACATTCCCAAAGTGCATATTTCCATTTGTTCTCTGAGAGTGACACATGAAATATTCAGGAATTTCAGTCATTTACCGACCTAAAATCAGTTTTTTACTTATGAGGTAAGATTTTTACACCAGTTTAGAAGTTTCAGTATCTAAAACCGAGAAACTTTCTACTATTAATTAAGAGAAATCAAGTTTAAAGACTCAGTTGTTTAAAACTTTCAAAAGCCTCCTAAAGTCCCATTTGTAGCATCAAGCAAGTTCTGTAGCTCAGATGACACAATTCAGATGCACTTCCTGAGACAAAAAGTCAAACAATTTAAATAAACAATTGCAGTTCCAGGGAGGATGAAGCCTTCAAGAGGAGCCATCCCCCCAGACCAAGAGCTCATGGACACACCTGGCTCCAGGCATCCTTCCACTCGTTCAGCTTCAGCTTGGCTTTAGTTTCAAATTGTGCAGATTCAGATGCAGACACCTCGGAGCATCTCTGGAAGCTGACATTAAACAGAGTCTAGAAAACCCTATTATGAAATTTAATTTAATTTAATTTAATCAATCAAGAAGCTCAAGCTCTTCCTATTTCATGGTTTTCACACCCTTTGCCTCTGAACAAAGGTTCTGGCATCAGTTATTTATTCTGCATTTTCTGAGATCTGTATATTTATAAGCAGTGTGTATTTATGACATCCACTACCCACAATACAGTTTAATTTCAAATTATTCAGAGGAATTTGTATTTATATTAAGTAACCTGCAGGAGGTGACACACCTTTTGTTAAACAGCCATCTGAGGAGTAAAATTTACAATGATGTGCAAACAAGCTCACTTATTTCCAGTTCATGGTGAGCATCAGGAGCACAGAGTGAATTATCCATGCTGGTAAAAATTCTGCCTTAATTTTTTCCTAGGAGGAAGCTGAGTTTTTATGTCTATCAGCATCTCTTCTTGTCTGATTTATGGAGAAGATGTTGACCTGGTTTTGAACATTTTAGTCAAAATTTTAGTATTGAAATTTTTCAGTTGTTCAGTGAAGAAATATGCACTTTCCATGCACATCTGTTTTCAAAAAGAAAACACAGAGATAGATATATTCCTCCCAAAACCTGCCCTGGACAGCATGTTCCTTGGCGTTATCAGTAAAGAAAGGGAAGGATTTCATTTGACAGGAGAGATTTTTCATTATAACCAGCTACATGATTTCATGTAGAATTGAAACGTTGCAATCTCTCAAGCATTCAGTTTAAACCAAGTTGAACTAACCACGAGGTTCCAGTGCCAGGTAAACGTGAGATTTCAGCATGAATTATGTAAAGCCTCTTGATAATTACAAATGATTGTTAACAGCAACAAAGCTATCTCAATAATAACAATCTGTTAATTATTACAGCTCTCCTGCTAAGGTGCCTTACTGTCTCAGAGCTTCTAGACATAAGGCCAAATGAGAGTGGCTCGTACTTCATCACTCCAGTAAATCAAAATCACTTTAATTATTCTCCAGTGAAACTCCAAAGGCTTCAAGTCAGCATGGCACGAGCCATATGTTTCTTTCTGTTTGGGCAACGCTGCTAATTAGCAAAGTTGGGGAAAATCTTATTTCAAAGTGATAAAGCACAAACCTCAGCATATGTTTGGTTGAGAAGAAGGAGATTTAATTGCAATGAGTGTATTTGCTGCTGTGTTAACAAGGAGGCTTCGAGGTTAGGCTTGGGAAGAATTTGGTTACATCCTGAGCTGGTGCAGGTCAGTGCTGCTTCACAGAACAGCTCTGCAGGATGAGCCCACCCCAGCTGGCAGTGCTGCTCACCATTGGGGGCTTACCCCCAGGTAAAACCTCCCTCACATGGGGCAAAGCACAAAGAAAGGCTTTGAGAGAGGAACCTGTCCCCTTTCGGGGATGTCTGCAGCCTTAGACCTGGAGGTTCCCTTCTCCTGAAGGCAAAACAATATTTTACAAGCTGGGAGATTCCTGTCACAGGCACTAGAGAAGGACTCATCCCCCACAGCAAACTCGAGGATAAAATTTTTTGTCAACCAGGTGACTGGGGATGGCTGCAAAAGGGCTAAAGAGCAAAGTGTTGGCTCCAAACCTTCTGATTTCAAACTGGTTCAGAAAGCATTGAACCTGCCTGGGTACACTCATCTTGTGATTTGTACAGCTTTAACCAACAAGAGGATAAATCTATTTGAAGTGGACTGTGTTTGGATATTTCAGCCAGTTGAAACACACTGAACAAACTCAAGAAATTCAGTTTCAAGGTTCTGCTTATAGAGCACTGAGGGAATAGCTGAATCTCACTGAAAACTTGAAGCTGCACATGAATACTACAAACCAGAGTCAATAAAACAACATTCCCTTGTGCTACTGGGCAAAGCAAGGGGAAAGCAGATAGGAAAACCAGCAGGAGAAACCTGACACTCTCTTGCCTGGTTTATTTCCTTAATTCCAGCCTCATCCCTCACTTATAAGAGAATAGTCTGAAAATCCATCTCCTTTGTTTCCTCTTAAGAATAAAAGCAGAACAGATCAAAAAAATGATGGTGAAAATAAATGAATAAAAAAGCTTTGCTAATAGCATTGCTGCTTCAGCAAGTTGAGAAAGAAGGGCACTGATGGTGGCTGTCACCAGGAAAACAGTGATTGCCTGAATTTCTTGTTTTTGCAGTCAATTCCACAGTGAATGCATCCAGATATGTACAATTTCCCCCACAGATGCTATTTCTCTTCCTAAAGATCCCTCCAACATTTCCCTGTGTTTCCCTGCAATCTTTCTGGAGATTTTTCCCAATACATATCTCATGCCCCACATCTTCCCCAGAATCTGGCTGCAAATGCCACATTTTTATCAAGCTTCACTTATAAACAAGTAGACCAGAAGAAAAATTGGATTTTAGAGTGAGAAAAAGGGAAAATCCTTCAGTTGTTTCAAGACACAAATTGCAAGCTAGAATGCAATTTTAAGGAAAAAAAACCCTCTGCATTTAGAGCTTAGGTCTAAATTATGCAGTTATGAATAATTTGTTGGCCAAATCAATAACTTACTCTTCAGAGCACACTGAAATTATGTACCAATGTCTACTGGATATTGTACATAAACACCCTCTTACTCAAAAGGACTTTGATGGATTTAAAATTGAAATGCTTTAAATCTGGAAAATACTGGATTATTTGACAAGCCTAAGAGGGACTTGAAATAGAATAAAATCCTGATGTCTCAGCTGCCACTATTGGAGGAAGTAAAAATGCATCTGAAAGCCAGGTTTCCATACACATTTTACCCTTGCCTTGTTTTGGCATCTCTTGGGTATTTCTCTAACATAAGTTCTTGAGGTATTACACAATTTAACAGTGATACCAAATACTGTGAAATGGAAATAAACCAGGGAGAAGATGTCATTGCCACAACTGCCTGGTCATATCCAGACTTCTAGGTGTTTCCACACTTAAAATTGCAGGTGACCTCAAGGAGGACTCCATTTCCTCATTGTAAAAATGTTCAGAAACACAAACATCTTCTTCAGTTACTAGCAGGATTTACTGTCAGATATTTCTTGAAGACAGGACAAAAAAAAAAAAAAAAAAAAAGGAAAATAAATTATAAAGAAAATAAAAACATCTTTTCTCTAGGAGTTTAGTGAAACTCTGAAATGAGCTGCCCAAACTGGAGTCTCCATACTTGGAGATGTTTGGGACTGTACTTGACAAGGCCCTGAGCAACCTGAAATAACCCATCCCCAATTAGGGGAGGGAGTTGGGCATCCAGACGTCCTTTCAAGAATAAATCACCTCATTAAATATTTCATGAGGAACCTACAAGTTCTGGTGACCATTAAAATCTCATCTAAGGTTCTTATGAAATCCACTCCACAAGCTCCAAACAGTGTTTGGAGCAGTAAAGCAACAAAACACTACAATATTCACAGAGGACACACCCTCCTTTGGAGAAGACATTGTCACACTTGCTGATCAAAACTAAAATTGAAGCACCCCCAATGACACCATATTGCAGCAAGCACCAAAATCAAAGAGGAAACACAAGAAACAAAAAAATCATAAAGGTAAAGAGAGAAGGAGACAAGAAGCTTCAGAGAAACCCCAAAGTTTAACTGTACCTTGTTAGTGCTGAAGATTGTTGGAGAAGTGATGTAAAGCCCTTGTAGTTTGGTGGCAACTCATCAGCATCCTATAAAAACATTTTCCATGTACTTAGATGATGGCATGATGTGAATGTACAATCATTTTCCCAGGATCCTTGCAGTCTATTCCAAATAAGTGAGAAAAAAAATTAGGATTTCCCTGTTCCTTTGTTTCAGACTCCTTAGCAAGTATGGTTGTAAAAAACACATTTCCATCAGTGTTTAAATATTCAGTAACCAATCTACATACCACCTCTCCTGACCAGCTTTTCCAGAGCACAAAATTATTTTTTTAACTGATTTTATGGACTATATGTAAAATTTTCTCTTTTCCTCCCCCTTTTAAGTCACTTTTGTGTCTCTGACCAATCTCCATGTAACCCTCCCTAAGTCTTCACAAGCCTTGCTTTCTTTCATAATTCTCATGCATAATTTCTTTACTAGGCAGAGTCATTCCAGCCCCTCTAAATATTTATTTCCAGAAGGAACAGGTTCTGCTCAGCTATTAGCAGCTGCAGTCTTACCTTCAAGCTGACCTGCCTGCCTTTACTGTGACCCTGCAGGAGCATCATCCAATTATATATGCCCATCAATTCCCTCATTCTGGGGAAATTGGGTCTTTTTAAATTCAGAAGCCTAGCTCTTGCCTTCACCTCCACAGCTTAATATACAAGGTCAAACCTAACAGTTATGTGGTTTCTGTTCCCAAAAGTCTATGGCCTTTGTTACTTCTTTTCCCCAGTATCTGCAGTCTCCAGGATTGCCTCATAGCCAGTTGTTTGTCTTGTAACTTCCATTCAGATTCTAGAATCCAAAGTTTACCAAAATCCTCCATTTTCTACCCAGTTATAACCTGATAAACCAAAATACTGTTTCTCTCCATTTATTCACTGCTTCAAGAAAAAAAATATATTTGAATCCCTTTCTCAAAAAAGGTGTACTTCAGGGTAAGTAAAATTCTCTCTTTGAAGCTGTGGTAATTCACAAATTAGTTGTACAGACTCATTCAGGTCAAGACAAAGAGCACAAAAAAGATGCTGCTCTTCCAATTTCATCAGTGTCCCTGCAGGTAAATGAGCTGCAGTGATACCCACAGGTGGAGCCTGTTGTTATTGTGCTTAACTTCCCACACAAGCCTGAGCCAAATAGGGAGGGATGAGTGCAGTGCTCTGGTGGCAGCTATTTTTGTGCTTTGACATATTTCCTGTGATACACAGAGAAATTGGTGAAGTGCTGTTCCGAACTTTCCCAAACAATATTTTCTTATGTGCACACAAAATGGTTCGCAGGAAAAATAATCCTCAGCTGGCAGCCAGACCACTCTGCAGATAACTCTGAAAATTATCCCTTCAGACTCTGAGCTGCCACAGTCACTGCTGCAAGGTCAGCATTTAAACAGTTAAAACAATGGTAATTTAAACAGGGATTTTTTTCAATTTGATAATAATGAACTATCATAACATTGCTGCTTAGCTGCCACTCTCAGAGACCACCTGATTTACTAAAAAAAGTTTTGCTCTTAGCAGAGTGCTCTTCAATTCTTAGGAAAGTCTGAGCTTTATGGATGACAAGGAGTTACAGAGCCTGGCCTGGCGTGGCAGGATGGCTGTCTCCTGTTCCCAGCTCCCTTCTTGATCTCCTGTGTGATCCCAGACAAGCTGCTTCACTCTGCACTGGTTCTGTCTGCTCCACTGTAATCAGGGCACAGACCATGTTCCTGGGAGGTGTCTGTGGGTGCCTACACAAACAGGGCTGTAAGTCTCAACATCCAGCTAAGTAGGTGACAAAACGGTGCAACACCTCAAATGAAGTGTCATATACCACTGCTTTGTAGAGAATAAAAACTTCCACCACTTAGTGTAAGGGAAAATAATGACAACAAATTTCAGTCCTATGGAAAAAAATTGGGTAAAGATTTCTCCTGGAGAATTAACACTTACATATTTTAAATGTGCACTAGACATTGCATTTAAAATACAGATTTAAAAGATGTGTGAGTAATGCACCTATAAATCATCTTACATATGTGAACAAGATATGAATAAACCATATTTGTTTTCAGCAAGGAGCACTATTATTCCAGTTCTGGACAAACCACAACACATTTAGTGTGGGAATCAGACCCAAACTTAACAAAAAAACATGTGTTGATTCTCAGTCTCCATAAACAAGACAACTGAATACCAACTTCAGCATTTCACAGCAAGGAAAAGTAGTGGATTCATTTTTCTATAGAAACAGAAAATTCGAAGAGCTTTAACATTTTTGACAATTATATTCACTCTGCAATATATCTACATCAATCACCACCCACGCATGCTTTGAAGACTGAAAGTAGATAGTAAGTCTAGCAGAACTTCGTGGTGGGAGTTGTGAGGCTTTTTTTATAGAACCTTGAAAGTAGGCTTGTAAAAAGTAGCTTTAAAAACCTGGTTAAATCACAAGGATATTAAAATTTTGGACTGACTATTCATTTCCCAAGTTTTAAACCAGTGGATTTGCCCTTTTAGGTAATGTTTAATTGAGGACTGGATAATTTAGTTCGATTTTTTAAAAATAATGACTTACCTTAGTTCATGTAAGTGTTTTGATTGGGAAAAATTATTAACTTTATTGAGGATGAGGTCAGAACAGAAGGCCAGTAATTCTCCTGGTCCTGCAGATTTACAAATCTACCACAGAAATCAAAGCAGAGGAGCTAGGACAAAAATAATTTCTCATTACAGCTTGGAGAGAGCTCAAAATAAAGCAAATTTTGGCCATTTGGCCTGGCCTAAATTTGTAACCACATGGGTAACAGTGAAACACAGCAGTTTCCCCATCATCCATATGATAACCACAAGGTTTCTGACTATCTCAACACACAGCTTCCAGAAAAACTTCCAATCCTGATGCTTCAGCTTCAAATGATAGAGAACTCAACATATGCAGTCACTGGTTCTGCACCTGAATAGAAGGAAGCCACATGAGAAATTAATCCTCTAAGTCCTTCCAGTAGAGCTAAGTATAAAGAAAAAAAAAAAAAAGGAGACTGCTACAGGGGCTTAATTTTTATTGATCTGAATTTTAAATCAGGATGAGAATCAGTTCTTTGTCTGTATGGGCCAGTGCACTAATGCCAGGTGCAATAGCTTATATGGCTGAAAAAGCTTAGCTCTAACTAAACTCACCCCACATTTCTACCCTTGGGTCAGGCAAACAGCCAAGGCTCTTTTGTACCTGAGCCTGTAAAACAGAGCTTTTAGCAATCAACCCAACAGCCACCTACTCAATATTTTCATTTCTCTGGTACATAGTTCCTTCTCAGGGCAGCACTTCCAGAAGTTTTTATTCTGGGCTC
Organism: Sturnus vulgaris; assembly: GCF_052056855.1. Taxonomy (NCBI): domain Eukaryota; kingdom Metazoa; phylum Chordata; class Aves; order Passeriformes; family Sturnidae; genus Sturnus; species Sturnus vulgaris. Next base: position 42,378,016 of record NC_142248.1, read on the forward strand.
TGACTTTCACAGCTAAGGAAGGCAATCAGCTCCCTTGTGCAGGATCCCAAGACAGCTAATTCACCCATATTAATGTAATCTGGCTCCAGGACTGCTACAGACCACAGCAAAAACTCACAGCTGCAGGCTCCTTATGGAGCTCTTCTGTCTGGGAACACCTTTAAAGAAAATTTTCCATGTTCATAGTCAGTGGTTGAGCACTGCCAAAGAGCAAATAACTCTAATCTCCCAAAATAGGGGGTGGGGAGGTCACAAATTGGGCCCTCTCCTCTATCCTGAAGCATGTCCCTGCAGTCCCTCAGCCTGGACTTGTGGCTGCCAGGAACTTCTCCCTAAAAATGATGTGGAGGAGTCAAGATCAGGTCCTGTGCCCACACTGCACTGAGGGTTACCAGCCTGGGCCTGAGCATGTGGTGGCACCACATTAATCATCATCATCATCATCATCATCTCCATAGATGTGATTTAGAGGCCAGAAGCTTTTTTTAGTAAAAGATCTGCTGGACTGGTACTCAGTGGCAGCAAGGGTCAGGACACACAGCGTGGTCCAATACCTGTGACCAGACCCAGAGTGAAGGAAAGAAAATCCTATAGAACATTAACTGACCTCTCCTGGATGCTCTGAATATCCTGAACTTCCCAGGGGAAGCACCTAGGAGGACATGCCAAAGGATTCACGACAGAGCCAGCCAGAGATCCTGGTTTTTAGGACACAGATGGGCCCTTTAGACAGAACAGCATGAACACAACCAGCAAGTGTACAGCAACGCTGCTGCTGCTTCCTCAGAGCTTTCAAAAGCACAGAGCTCTGCAAGAAGCATGTTGGAAATATTCCTAGCAGCAGCTCCTTCCCCCAGCATGAAACACAGGCAGAATCTCGTTTTACTCTGGTCTCCCCCCTCCTGCCACTCCTCAGCCCTGCCCAGGTGGATGTGACAGCTCCAGGTGACTTCACTGCCACGCTGCCCTCCAAGCAGTGCTCCACTGTTTCTCTTCCCAACACAGGCCCAGCAGGGGATTTAGCTTAGATTTAAGTGCCTGGAGTTTTAGATTGTCTTTTTAGTTTTGGTTTTGTTGGTGTTTTCAATTCAAGGTGCATATATATACATATACAAAAATACTGCCAGGGTATTGTCATAATAATCTTGAGGGAAATAATGCCTGGGAAACTGGAAGGTATTCTTCCTACACTCCCACATGCTCTGCTTTTAAAAGGCAAAGGAAGAAAGAAGCAAGCAAAATACCAGTCACATTCTCTAGATAAGCTATTCCGAGATTTTCTAGGAGGAGTCATAGATGGAAGTGAATAAAATGTATTGTTATTAACTCTTTATTTTTTTGGAGAACTTTATCATAATGAACTTCAAACAGCCCTTCCTATTGTTGAATTGACCCGTGTGTTTGAACAAATCAAATTCATCCAAGGTGATGAGGTATTGTTTAGTTTTTACCTCTTTATGTCCCACAGAAAGTGTAAGAATATATTCCTGCCTGATGCAGGCTTTGCATAGCAGTATAATGCTGTTTTCCCTTTCTAATCTTCAATATATATCTCTGAAACTGCAGATGCACTGAATCATCAAGCCTTGTGCTTGTTTGCAGGGGATAACAAAACAAAATTTCAAGCACCAGTAACTTCCTGGTGCTTTTCTTGTGTTTTCAGTGTTTCTGGATTATACAGTTTCAGTCGACCTCATTGACTTCAGATGGAATTAACAGGTAACATTTCTAGTCCTAAATTACTTACTTATCTGAAATATGCAGGGCTGTTAGAAGCAGGAGCAAGCAAGACAAACAGCTTCTCATCTCTGATATTAGAATGTGGAGGAATGACTGCTCTGACACCTCTCCCTCCTAAAAGGTTTTCATAAGGAATGGCTCCATTTCCAGGTCTGAGACAGGCAGCTCACTGATGAGCTTCAAGACACTAATAAAAATAATCACACTTGCATCACACTCAGTAATGATGTTCAGAGAACCAAGATGAAATACCAGTAACATATTCAGTGGAGTCTTGACTCAGTGGAGAGAAGAGGAGTGGAGTGAGGAAATCATACCAAAAAATATTAAAAAGAGAAGAAAGTGAATTTCTGTTTTTAAAACCTTAATCTAGCAGAATATTTCAAAATGGAAGACACTTTTTATAGCAGTCATACCACAAGAGAAAAGCTTGAACACCACACTAAAACAGGTATTAAAAGCTGTGAAGTTTATCTGCTGCAAAACAGAAGGACAAAGACAAGGTCATTCACTGTGTGCAAGTGAAAGAACAAGGCTCCAAAATCCCCAAACAAACAGGGCAGAAAATAATCTCCTCAGCAAAGTTTTGCAGTATTTGAGCATCAGGAGAAAGTCAGGGGCAATATTATTGACTAACCAAGCTGATATTTGGCTACTGTTTAATTCTTATAATTCCTCCTAGATGAAAGGATACCTCTTCCATCTCCAAGTGATGGTTTGGCACAGTCAATGGAATATAGAGTATCAACTTTTTTTTTTTGTTAGTGGGTTGAAGAAAAGAAGACCATCCTGAAAACTTCTCATTTGCCTACTGTCCTTTATCTTGCTTGATTATTTGATTTTCAGTGGCAATGAGGTCCAATTCTCCTAATTAACCATTCTCATCTTCCTTCAGTCTTTTCTCTGAGGAGGTTTGTGCAAAGATATCCCAGGAAGATATGTCTGTTGGGTGCTACCACCAGCTGGATCAAGCCACAGCATCCACAAAAAAGGGACCGAGTAGATGGAAGGAAAAGCCCTTCCTGAGGAAAAGAGCCAGCGTGGCACAGTGCATGGAGAAAGCTGCAGTGGTGGCTGAGCACAGCTTGGAAGGTGATGCACCCAACCCCTGGCAGGGGCTCAAGTCAGCTCAGCTCTTCTGATCTGGAGTAAAATCATCCAACACAGCACAGGCTCAAGGCAGAAGCTGCTGAGAGAACAGCAGGGAACTGTGACCCCCTTACAGAACAGTGACATAGATCACCTGGCACCTAATCATTGTGGGATGTCTTTGTGGACATGATCAATGCCCAAAGACTACAGAATCTAAATAATTATATCTGTTTCCTGAGAAAGCTCCAGCTGGGCAGCAATTCCACCATCAGTATTTTATTAGCAGAGCTGCAGCAGCACTTTATAATGTTCAGCCACAGATGACAAACTATATCCCAGTAGATATTTCATAGTAAACTGCTCCAGTCATTCTCCAGCCCCCAGCTCTTCTTGTTTGCCAGCTACCTACAAGCAGAGTAGAGGATTTTTTTCTTAGCTGTTTGCTAAGGTTTCCATGCACAATCTTTGATCTGTGGATTGCTGCACATATTTGAAATTCAACATTTGATCTGCATCAATTGCTGACAGGGGAATTTCAACCACAGGACTAAAAATGCAACTCTCAGGATCAGATTTATGGTGCAAATATTGAAATATACATTTAAGAAACAGTACTAACTTTGGAAATACATGGCATAAAAGTCCCTAGGTTTATTCCACAGACTCAGTTATCATCAACATATGTGGGAGAATTCCTTCCAATTCTCATCTTTTTATTCATTAGCTTACTGCTCCACCTAGTATCTTCCTGGTTTTGAACTTAAGGAAATGGAAAATCTTGATCAATTTTCTTAAGATTTAAGACTTCATGCCTTCATGGCGTGTTCTCTTTTCTTAAAAACCTCTCTTCTCTGTGCTGAACAGACTCCCTTCAGGCCTTCATTTCCCAGAAGAACACAAGGGTGCTGGTCTGATGCTCAGGACATCCTGTCCAGGTGGTGACTCAGGCTGAGAGGACACGGACACAGCTCCAGCCCTGACCCCTCTGCTCCTCTGCCCTCACTGGACAGCAGTCCCTGCTCTGTCAGCTCTGCACCTTTCAGGAAAACTAAATTTACACCCACACACTTCCCCTATGCCATCCTTTGGACATTATTAAAAAGCTCCATTCCCTGATGATTCACCAACACCTGGGAGCAAGTTCTGCTTTTTGTTCCTCTCCGACTCCAATCTTTGCTTCCCCTTAGCAACCGAGTGGCAAAGCCTTCAAGATTTAAAAGAAACAGGAATGAGTGTGTAAGTGTACGCTCGCTTCCTTGGAGTGCATGAAAGGCTAATTATAGAAATTAAATGCTAATTTCTTCAAGATTAATATAGGCAAGTGAAAGCCTTTTGCATTATTTGCATAAGGGGCTACTTCAAAATCTTTTGTCCTTTTGCTCCTCGCCTGTGATTTCGGACCATGCTGGGTTACACGGGGTCAGGTTTTTGTTGGTGCTCCTTAGCCCAGCTGGGGATGCTCCTCTCTGGCCAGAGCTGTGCCCACAGGTGAGTGCTGCCTGCTCCTCTGTGGTGGGAGAGGAAAGCAGAGTCCCCTCCCAGCAACAGCAGCTTCCCTGACACCCTGGGGAGAGCTGTAAAGGGGAACAAAAAAGATACAACAGAAACATTTTTGCAGTTCAGCTCCTTTGTCTGCCAGTAAGACAAAGAAATGAGAACACATGCATTCCAGAAATCTGCATTGTTTTGTGCTTTTTAGTGGGCACTGACTTCTGCAATCTCATCCATGCTCAGAATGCTCCAGTTCAATATATCCCATAGGCTGTCCCTTAAAGCACAGCAGATTCCCCCTTGAATTGAGGGCCTAATATACATTTATACACAACCTGGTCTAGTGGAAGCTGTCCCTGCCCAAGACAGAGGAGTTGGAACTAATGGTCTTTGAGGTCCCTTTCAACCCAAACCATTCCATCATTCTATGGTAACTATTCATTTGGTTTGTTCCCTAAAATCATAGGGGTCTTAATCATACTCTGAATAAATGAAGTGAACATAACTTACATTGCAAGAAAAATAGAGTTGAAGGGTTATTATTTCCCTTTGATTGCCTTAGCCAGCTTTTGTTGGAACAGCATCTCATTGCTGCATCACCATCCAACCATGCTGACCAGGGCTCTCTAACTGGGACGGTGACCCCACCAAAAAGCAGAAAACCCTCCTCACAGCACAAGCTCTCTCTTAAGCTATAATGGAGAGGCCCCAAAGAGAGAAAGAATAACAAATATATATAACAAAGGATAACAAAACTGCCCCTATTGCAGAGCTATAATAAGGCGAGGAAAGAGAAGGAATTAATTTGATATACCTATGTGCACATATTAATTAAAGATAACAAGAATAATTATACACTTGGGAAAGGCAAAGACAGGTCCTCAGAATATCAAGAGGTCTATAAAAATTCTGGTGAAAGGTACCAAAACCTAAATAAAAAGAGGTGCAATTATTCCCCACCACCCACCTCTGCTGAGAGTGGGAAGGGACAAGAATCATAGGAAGAATAAGTAAATGTCACAGATGGGTAATAGGGACAACAGTTGAAAGACAATCTGTAAAGTCTCTGCAACAGAGAACAGCTGAACTGAGAGGATCCAGCCACAGGATTTACTCACGGGACTCAGACAGAATTAAAGAGCATTTCACACCTCTCCCTCAGTGGTGGGAAAGGAACAGGCAACTCTTCAAATGGAAAGAGGCAAGGTGAGCAAAAAACTGAAATGGGGTTTTAGCAGGCTGATGGTATTTTCCTTTCACCTCTTTCAAGCCTAGAACATGAAAATAGAATCTTCTACATTCCTCACCTTGTGAAAAAGCTTGATTCTTCTTCTCTGCAATATTTTTTCTGCAAACATGGTGTTTGGATTAGACAACAGATCAGGAAAGTATCATTTGCAGTAAGAAGACTGCATGCAAACATCTTCTGCCTCCAGAATGAATGCATGAAGATAAGTAGACTGGCTGATAAGCAATACAGCAAAAATAAGTTTATTGACCTAATATCCTGTGTGTCTTTCTACATTAATTGTCCAGGACCTGCAGCTAACTCCATAGGGATGGTGAAGAAGCTGACATCATTAAGAAAGGAGAAATAAGAGGCTTATAAGAAGAAATCCTTTTGAGCACCAGGTACAGAAATCTTTTCAGCAGTGATTTTAAACTCAACCAGATGCCCTGTATTGTGTGATTAACACAATAACAACATACGCTGGTGGAGAAGTAGAACCCCCTCATTTGATGCACACATCACACGGCTGCTCAAAATGTTTCAGAGAGCAGAGAGGTGACACAGCTCAAATGAGAGTCTCAGGGACTCCTGTTGTTGCAGAACAGACTTTGTAGTGCAGAAGTTTTAAAGCACAATTCCTTGAGCAATTTAGGCTCTCGCTGGAAGGTACAGTCCATTCTTACACACTTCCACCTCTGGGATGAGCAAAAGGCCAGCAACACTTGAACGTGGGATGTCACTAGGCTCTAATCAAATTTCAGAATCTTAATTGTATTAATTCTTGGTGTCAAATCCATATATAAGGATTTCAAATATATATATATATATAAATATATATATATGATACTGTCCTGCATGATGTCTCCAAATTGGAGAGGCATGGATATGATAGATGGACTACCTGGTGGGTAGAGAACTGGCTGGGACATTCTGGTGTCCCCAGCATGAGAAGGACATGGAACTGTTGGAGCAAGTCCAGAGGAGGCCACTTGAGGAGGAAGTCAATAAGATAATTGGAACAACTCCCCTATGAAATCCCTCCCTGAGAAAGTTTGGGGCTGTTCAGCCTTGAGAGAGAGAAAAGAGAAAGAGAAAGAGAAAGAGAAAGAGAAAGAGAAAGAGAAAGAGAAAGAGAAAGAGAAAGAGAAAGAGAAAGAAGAGAAGAGAAGAGAAGAGAAGAGAAGAGAAGAGAAGAGAAGAGAAGAGAAGAGAAGAGAAGAGAAGAGAAGAGGACTCTTGTGTGGAGACCTCACAGCACCTTCCAGTATCTGAGGGGGAAGCCAGAGAGGGACTCTGTCAGGAACTGTAGTGATAGGATAAGGAGTATTGGGCACAAAATGAAAGAGGAGAATTTTATATTAGATATTAGGAAGAATTTTTTTACTGTGAGGGTGGGGAGGCCCTGGCACAGGCTGCCCAGAGCAGCTGTGGATGCCCCATCCCTGGGGGTGTTTCAAGCCAGGTCGGATGGGACTTGGAGCAACCTGGTCTGGTGGAAGGTGTCCCTGCCCATGGCAGAGGTGTTGGGACTAGTTGGTTTTTGAGGTCCATTCCCACCCTTTAAGATTTTATGATTCCATCCCTCTCTCCCTCTCTCTCTCTTTCTCTCTGCCATTTAAATCTAGCTGAAATACCAGAATATAATTCATAAATCACATTTAATACAGTTTATAAATTACAGTTTAACTGGGGAATATCCTAAACCAAACTTCACTTCCCCAAAACATTGCAGAGAAGGTCTGAATCCAGTATGAGGACTGTAGCTCTAGCAACAAAACAGCCACAGTACACATTCCTGCTGTTATTTAATCTCTGAGTTGTAACCAAGAGTTTCACTGCAGCCTTTGGATTATGCTATAACAACACCAGAGGAAAAAACTCCACTGGTGAAGGGTCCTTGGTGAAACAGGTACAGATCAGCTGGAGGACTGTGAATAACCTCTTGTTCAAGAGGGCCTTGGACTAAGCCAGCACACCACTAATGATTCCATCACGTTCCAGCATTGTTTTAAAAAAAAAGGGCAGAATATAACGCTGGTGTGTGGTTGCTCAGAGATTACGAAAGAGCTCTGGAAAGGGTTTTTGCCAGATTAATGAGTAGCTTTGCTTTAGATAGTAACTTAGAATCCTTTTTGGCAGCAATTGTACGGCATAACGTACAGAGGAGATGTGGCACACATTTCACCATATGGGCTAGAAAAAAGCAGATGTCTGGGGAATATCTTCAACTAAAAATATTGTGTCTTATCTGGCTAAGAGAATTGTAAATATTTTAAATGATACTCAGAATATTTAATTGCACTCGTTCAAATACTGGAATTTACATGCAAAATAAACTGACAATTAGATACAACACCTTGAAATTGTACTTTTCTGTGATTGCATTACAATAAAGATATATTCAATGTGTGGGGGGAAAAAAAAGAAGCAGAGATCTTTTGGAAAATCTTCCAGTAAGAACAGAGGTGAAGGGAAATTCTAATTTAATCCAAGACAGATTTTGGTTGCCTTCTGGAATACAGGAAGAAAGACCTGATGAACCAAGAGACCTCTTTGAATCTTCAGAAATGTCTGAGTTAAAATTAGTTTTTCTTGGAAGCCAGTTGAGACACCATGACTTAACGAACATCACCCATGTGCTAATTTAGCAGACAGAAAGATTATCATGGAGGATACCATAGTGAGTCATACTAGTAATTAAAAATCTCTTTCTACGTGCTGGTGCCTCTCAGAATTTGATTTCTTCTGCTTGAGTGCCTGAGGAGACAAGGCTCAGTTGTATATTATACAATTCTAAATTTTTCACATGTCAAGTGGTATTTGTGCAAACAATAGAATTTGGACTCTCAGTCATTATTTGTTCAGGCAATGATCTGATTTGCATGTGAAAGCCAATGTTTGTAGATAAAGGCATAGGACCAAAGATAGTTGTAGACTTCAAATAAATTCTTCTATTATTTCAACAACTAAGTTGGTTGAGAGGGACATTAAATACCCCTGCATCATATCTGGGGAGCAAGAAAGAGCCACAGTGGCAGCTGTCTGTGCACATAGATACACTCCTGATTAATCAAAGTACTGTGGTATCAAAGCATCCAGATCCCAGCCACACCCCACTGTGAGTTATGGACAATTCCCAGCGATGGGGATGGAACTAATCACCACAAACCCTTAGCCTGCTCAGTCAGCAGTTTGTAAATCCATTTTCTCCTCCCCAAACTCATGTGTCTGTGGCTCAGATGGTGCTCAGGGAAAAAAAAATTGACAGAGGGACCTTCTGAAACAGCTACTGCCCTCTTAAATGTAGAGTTCTTTTACCAGAGTAAGGAGCCAGATAGAGTAGGCTCCATGGTGTTATTTTTGCCATAGAATTTTGTCCATGTGGAGCTCCCTGCTCAAGAGCTCACTGCTGAGTGTCTTCTGCATGGCTTGGATATATCCAGGATGAGAAGAATCTTTCCAGTCTCACTTCACCTCTCTTCAAAGCACCTCTCCTGATCAGGGAATGCCAGCTACGACCTTCATCTTTTCGAGTTTAGAAGTTTCAGACAGGTGAAGCTACTGCTGCTTCAACATGTAATAAAAGTACTCTATAAAATGAAAATATAAATATATTGGCTAAAAGAATTTAACAGCTCAGGACTGCAGTTTAAGGCATACTGTCACAAAAGTGCAGCAGCAGTGAAAAATATTGAATTAGTAGCACAACTTCAGGACAGTAAAAAACAGGATTTACTATGAAAGTTACCCTCTCTTAAGAGGGAGAGATGCCTGCATTAGCTATGCTTTCTATCCATGCACTAGAATTGCTCCGGTTTGTTTGATTTAGGAAACAGAGACAAAATTTAACTTTGGGTGGTTGTTAAGATGATATTTACACTTTCTTGAACTCTCCAGGTTCAGCTGCTTGAGCCTTAACTGAGGACATTGTGAATTTGCTTACCCTCTTCCTCACCCTCAGACTCAAGCACTTACAGAAATAGAGAAAACGAAAGGAAATAATAAATCTATCCCAGAAAAATCTGAAACACAAACAAAATAGATTCCAAAACTCTTAGAAATCTTGAGCAGGAAAATGAAATCAATGTGATTTCATAAATAATTTTTGTTTTCATTAAATAATTTCTTACTTGAAAACTCTTTGTAATTAAAAAAATTGGCTGTTACAAAGGGTTTTCAGCTACTAAGATTAAAACTGGACCTCTCTGTACCTCTCTTACACACTAATCTCACTGTATTCTACACCAAATTCAAGAGGTACCTCGGACCCATTTTTGTATTGTGTGATGCAACAAGCAAAGTCATCATGTACAGCAGAAAAGGGAATTTAATCTCTTGAGTTCCACTGTAGATCACTGAGTCATTACTGTCCTATTATGTTTTCAGACAGTAAATTAGTAGAGTTTAAAGCCATTGTGTATACAAAATCCATGAAAACGATTCTCCTGCCTATGCCATTTCTTACTGTATTAAAAAGCCTCAAAGGGTAACTGCTGACACTCCTTAAAAAACTCTTTGCCATTGGTAAGAAGCCAAACACTCAGTCAGAAGCACCTTTACCTAGATCACCTTTTCCACTAAATGAGAAGTGATACACCCCATTAGCTTTCAGTTCAATTATTTGGCAATAGGAAAACTTCATTTAAAATCCACCTGCTCAAGAGGTGCCTAACAGAAGCACAGCACTGTATATGAATAAAAAAGGAGTGGAGGAAAATAAAAATCTGAAGGATGGATCATATCATTCCTGTCCAAGAGCATCCTGTACCACTATTCTGATCCATGTCACCTACACAGCATCCGTGTGCTGGCCATCAGTGAAATGAAAAATCACCACAGGTCTGTCTGCCAAAAAAATCCATTTGTAAACACAGATCTGGCTTCTATTCCCTGCATGCTGGGTCATAGAATTAAACCAAAGATCTGCACCCAGGATTGAGACACTGGAGGTCTTTTCAGAGCTGGCAGTTAGGTTTTCCCTTGGCACAGGAAGGAGCCATTTGTCAGATGCAGAATAGTTAATGCTTGTCTGTGCTTTAACTTCAGGTACAGCTGAGACTTGAAGGCATGCAGAGCTAAAAAATGACTTTATTTGCATGTGAACTGCTGCCCTGACATCTGTGGAGACCTGATTGATGGAGTACAGCACACACATGCAGTCACTTTCTGCTGCCTCCAAGTTCTGAATTACTGGCACCACATTTCCATGCTCGGAAATTCCAAATGTAGACAGGAAGGATGTGGCCACTGGGCTGGAGGGAAAGAAAGAGGCTTCGATCCCGTTCCCATCACGTTATTTACCTTCAACAGAGAACCTTGTTTCAAAATTCCTGATGGGAATCAGGCCAGGAGAAGTTCTGACTCCTTCCCAATTCCTAAATCACCAGATTCCTTAGGCAAGGTGTACAAAGCCTTGCCCTTCCCATCCACCTGCTGTGAAATTTGTGTTACACCACCACAGCCACCACTTCCCCAGTGCTTTCCACCAACTCCATCCCACAGAACAGTGTCCATTCTATCCCAGCTCTGGTGCCAGCACAGTGCAGATTAACAGGATGGAGGGAAGGGCTGAGGAGCTCTGCTTTTCCTGTGGCCATCCAGTTTATTCCTGCAGTTCTCATTGCAGCAACAAAGGTATAAAGAGCTTTAATCACTACATCTCCAAACACACAGTTAGTACTTTCCCTGCTTCCAGACAGTAGATTAGTGCAGCCTGGCTGCCAAACATGATTAATAACTCTGCAAAGGCCTTTGTACTGTATGCAGTGTTTGCCAAAAATGGCAGAAATCAGAAGAGAGAAGGGTGTACTGCAATGACAGTAATTTCAGAACCAAATGACTGGTTTTTGTGATTAAAGAACAAACTCAATTACTTAAAGAAAACTAAGTGACATAAGCTCTCCTCTAGTTCCCTCCTCCCCAGGCCCCATTACCCCTCCTCCTTTTAAGTGCTGCTTGGCATTCCTGAGATTAATTTCAGGGCTTTAAAATAAACACTTCCAAAAATAGTAAGAGGAAATGGTAATCTTGCAAAGTGGAGTTTGTTAGCTTATTTTCCAGAAACCAGAAGCCCTGCCTCCTTGAAATCCTTATTGCTCTGCACAGAAAGACACAAGAAGATAAATAACATTCTGTATCAGCAAAGACCAAGTGCTGCTGTTCTGGTGCAGAGGCTCAGGACCCAGGGCATGTGGAAAGCAAGACAGCAACTCAGGGTCTGGGGCAAATCCCAACACAGAAGACAATTTCTAGTTTATCAGACCCCATTGCTGCTTGAGGAACAGGTTGGCTACTGCAAGCCCAAGGTGTTCCTCAGAGCCACAGAGGTTCCTGTCACCATCAGCACCAACTTCACCAGAAATATGCCCAAGAAATGTTTCAGCTTAGTCTGTGAACACCAGTGATAGAGCTGAGTGCCCTCCACAATCACATCCTCATCCTCATCCTCATCCTCATCCTCATCCTCATCCTCATCCTCATCCTCATCTTCATCCTCATCCTCATCCTCATTCCCAACCACTTTTGACCATTTAAACTCTGCCCCTCCCTGTGATTTCCATCTCAGCTCTGCCTGTCACACTCAGCAGGAGTTCATTATGCCTGAAGTAGGAAAAGATCTCTGATGCCAGTCACTCCCTCCTCCAGGACATCCAGCAAGAAGGCAGCAATCACTGCTACAAATGAGGCAGGTGGCACTGGAAAATGTATGGTGACATTTCCTGGGAAAAGTGCAGCTCCTGTAGTCAGCTTCCAAGGCCACTATCCACCACACAATTCCTTCAGGCAGAATAACAGGAGTCGAAAACAAAAAAAGACAAGGGTTTCTTCAGACTGCAATTTCTGAATTGTCATGTTTCTGCCTCACACACTCAGCAGAGCTCAGATAATCTGGGATGTTGCTTGATAAGCATCAGAGTCTTTGGGATGGGGATTTCCATTTGTATCTGAAGTCTAAAAACTGCACAATTAATTCTTCCTCGCATTCTGAGGCTGCAGAGAGGATCTGTTCTGCCAACGGAGCATCCCCATCTACTGTTGGAGAGGGGAAGGGAGCAGCACAGCCCCCAGAAGGAAGCAAGGTGCAGGAGAGGGATCTGCCACCCAGCAGGATTGGCAGGAGCCCCTGGCCAAAGCTTGAGAGCAATTGGAGAGAAACTTTGGGTTCCCACTCTGCTCTGGCCTTCATGGGAGCTCTAGTCCAGTATCTGTTATGAAAACAAAGATGCCATAGTTTTAAAAAAGCAAAATTTTAGGAACAAATTTGCATGTGAGCCAAGAAAAAGCATTGCTTTCCTAACTTGCAAAGAATCTCAAATGATTGCCTAAGGAAATTTGAAGTCTCTGGGTGGGATAGCTGATGGTGACAGTTTAGATGCTAAAATACTTTTAAATCTTTCACTGTTGGTGATGACATTAAACATGCAATAGCAAATAAATTTTCATTTATTTATTCATTATATTTATTTATTTTATTCATTTATTTTTATTTAATAGCAAATAATATTCATCAATATCATCAGATATTTTTTAAATAAAAAAAAAATAATTAGATCTGTTACTTAAGTTCCAAAGGGATTCCAAAACATATCTAATTGGAGATAAAGGATTTTAACCTTTTCAAAGTTCTGAAGTTTACTGAATTCACACTCTTATCTTTGGTCATCTAACTGCCAAGGAGAACATAACAAATTATCATATTCAGTACTGCACAGCAAGGTATAGATTTAGTAAGGGGCAAATGCAAAACTCAAATTAAGACATTAATAAACCTGCCTGTCAGAGAAGATGTGGAATGATTCCAGACTAAAAACTTCAACACAGCTTTCTAATTACAGATTATTCCTCATCATAGCAGAACGATGAAAACAATCTTGATAAAGTTACCTATTCATCAGCTGTCATTTCCCTGTAATAATCATAATCCTGCTTTTACAGGGAAAGCAGGAGCTCAATATCTACCATTCTGTATTCTTTGATACAGAAACGAACAGAAACTCAAGGGATGGATTCAGAGAAAATAAGTTCAATTTCTTTTCTATGGCCCTTCTTTTACTCTGTGTGTGATGTAGAAATGGGCTAAAATCTAATGAGACGACTTCTCCCATGCTGCAGAAGAGAAGCACCCACTTTAAACAGCACCCAGAGAAGAAAGAGAATTGCTTGCACACTTGGAAAAACTTGCTGACTTCAAGGTTTTAATGCTGAGGGATGACTGAAAGCAGCCCCAGAAGATGCCATATTTTCATGACAGATTTAATTCAGAAAATAATAGCTTAAACTTTAAAGTGATTCTGTGATTCTGAGGCTGCAATGTGCATGTGTACACAGCCACAGCTTGCAAGGGCATGAGAAGGAGAAATCCAAACACTGTTTTTAATTCAAGCACTTAACTTGTTCCAAACCCATTGTGGAGGTCTGTGTTTGGATTTACATTTTCTTTCTCCTCTGCCTTATCATGCACTCCCCTCATAAGAGAAAAAAAAAAGGAAAAAGAAGAAAGCCAACCTAAATAATCTACATAAAGCTATCCCAAGGTCAGAGAATGACAAAGACTCATGGGTCAGATTTTTCACTCAATGCTCCCATCTCTCAAGGATGGAGGGTTTCACCAGCTTCCTCCAAGTGCTCAAGGAGTTGCTTGTCCTTCCCATAGTACACCACAAAATAGTAGGGATCTCCCTTCCACGTGTAAAATGGGAAATTGTAATCTTTCAGCTGGGCTTGGCACTGGATGATCTTTAAGGTCCTTTCCACCCCAAACCATTCTGTCATTCTGTGATTCTATGATCCCTCAAGCATCCTGCCCTGAGCAGGAGTCAGAGCTCCTCACACTTTGCTCCCTCTCTTGTAAATTATTGGTCATTAACTCTGGGGCAGAGGAGCACAGTAGCACCACATTCCCAGTGAGCCAAGAGATCCACCCTGATCCTCAGGGAACACAGGACAGACAGACTCCAGGTGTCTGTCCTGCAGCACACCTTGAGCAGAGCTTCTCCTCAAAGACATCTCTAGATGACCCCCTAGTAGAGAGGATTTGCATGAAAGGAAGGACACAGCATCAGAAAGGCTTTGATTCCTCAAAAGTTACACAGGGACAACCCCAGTGAAATTAATTTGTAAAATTAAACACATGCAAAAATGGTCACAGAATTTTGGCCTGAGAGACACCAGGTGTTCACACAGCCTGGGAATATCATATCCAGCAAAAGGATATTCTGCTTTTGAATCAAAATAGGTTTTCAATAAACTTAACAACTCCATATAAACATACTCACAAGAATGTATCCATTTACTGCTGGAAAGAAATAAAAGGATTGAAATAGAATTGAAAATTATTATTATACCCCTGTGCTGTAGAAGAGATTGTTGAGGGCATCCAAGAAGTTGAGAAAATATTAAGTTTTATTAAACCCTGGAGGAAGTCAGGAGACCAGAAAAGGCCAGAACAATTGCACGAAGGCAATAACAAATTCCTAGAAATGGAGGGGCTGGAAGTCCAAATGAGTGAGTGTTGGGCTAAAATTATCTAACAGTCTCTCTCCACTGGCAAATAACAAAGAGCAAGGGGACAGTGTTCAAAGTTCCCTGAAACCTAAAACCTTTTACTCCTTTTCTTTTGAAAAAAAAAAAAAACAAAACCAACTCAACAACTTCTTGCTATATGAGGAAAATGGGACATTGCCATAGAAGTGACAAACCCCCAGCTGTGGCAAATTAAATAACAGAGATGGTGACACCTCAGAAATTTTTCACTCAGAAAAGGAAAGAGAAAGGACCCTGAACCTATAGTGGAATATATATATATATATAGATACAGATATATATGATCACAAGAGGCAACTATCTGGGCACCTGCAAGGGGATTGCAAACTCACAGAAACCATCTCAGAGTGCTTAGTGAGGCCTTGGCAAGGAGATGATTCCACTTTAGCAAGAGACAGGCCATGGTGAAAGAGGGGACCAGAGAGAAGGGCTCCAGCCATAAGGCTGCATACAGGGGTGTTATGAAAAATATCATTAAAACCAGACAACAGATGCTTCCAGCACCGTGGGAGATGCCTTATGCAGCACAAAAGTCTCAGCAAGGAGGAATTAGTATCAATGCCACACAAAACAAAGCCCTGAGCTCTCGAATATCCCCCAGTATCAGGTGATGCTGTCAGAGGACATGGCCGGCAAAGCAGAAAACAGACTTTGTTCTTTGCAGAAAACCACCTCACAGGACATTAAAAACCCAAAATATCAGCAAAGAGCTTGGAGCAGCTGGGGTACGATTACCTCCAGAAAACTGCAGAGAGCTGCAGGCAGGCAGGTGAGGATGTCCAGCTTGTTTAACCCTGCAATCACTTCACACGTTAATCCAGACCACAAACACTTCCCGAACCAAAGCAGCCTTGCTAATGAATAATGAATTAATTCTCATCTCCTTCTGAGTATTCTTAGGGGAATACTTAATGAATCTGTAATTCATTAGTCACACACTGCATTTCTTGATGAGAAACTCAGTCTTTTAAGGAAAAAAGTGATGGTTCTGCTCTCCCTTAAGGCTGATTCAGATTGTGAGCCAACCTCACAAATGCCCACCCTCACCCCAAATAATCTATACATGAATTCCAGTCTGGGGCACAGATAACAGAGTTTCTTTTGTTCCAGCAGCAGACTTATTTGCTAAAATCTAACACTTTGATGAAAGCAATTTCCTTGTGGATGAGGATACTTTGCTATTGTACACAGTTTTCCCCATAGAGGTGGAGAGGGACAGTCAGAGCAATTAGAAATATGGAGATATCAGCATGAAGTAAGTCACCATCAATAAGACTTATCATGTTTGGCTTATACATTCTCATCTAACTTGAAATGGGCTTCTCCCCTAAAAAACAGAGTTACTGCTATGCAAGATTCATACAGGAGAATAATGGCAAAAACAGAGCACATTTATTCCAAAGCAGAGTGCTTTTAGGAATGAGAGAAAATTGGATCAAAACTAGAGGATTATTTTTTACAGCATCCTGTCGCTACCAACAGCAGGTACCAGCTGTTTCAACAGATGATACAACAGTGCTAAAGTCATAGAATAGCCTACCTACTGCTAAAAAAATACACTGTTTGATATGTAAACAAGTTCTATTCTATTATTTTTGCCCTGTCTGCTGTAATTCTGGTGGTCTCTACCAATGGTGTAGTTGTCCTGCATGACTCAGAAAGAGATTAAAAAATTATCTTGTCTGCATCCAGGGGAATGTGGAGTTTGATATATTAGGTGCACTGTGTAATAGAACTATTGTTCTCAATAACTACAGCATTGTGTCAAACATGATTTCTCTGTAGGTAATGAAAGCCTTGAAAACCAGCAGCTACAGCAGCAGAGCAAGATTGGTTTTCTAAATTACGAGGAAGAGGCAGCTTTGGATTGCTATGGATTCTGTGGGGTCATTCACCTTTAGGGAGCTCTGCTGGGCACATTAAATTTCACTAACCACACAACCTGTGGCATTGCAAACATTAGTATTTATTGCTGCAAAAGCAGCATCAATGCTCACATTTGATGCAGGGATAGTGACTACTCTGACCTCTAACAATTTCCACCAGCATTAGTGGGAGTGGAAGCTTTTCTTCCCTGCATCAAGACAGGCCCAATACAAATTTTCCCATCATTTTCATGGGAAAAAACTTTTATCAGTTATTCTGTGGGCAATGGGGAAGTTGGAACAAAATCTTGGTAGGCCCCTACTCATGGCATTTAAGCCACAATGTTATTTTTTCAGCCAAAGCAGCACCTGATTCTCCCTTCTCCACCCAGCACCTCACATTCCACCTCAGTGTCCGTGGCAGGGAGGACAGTTCTGGTGCAGCCTGATGGAAAAAACCATTCTGGAAGGGGACATGGGCTCCTGCCAGCCCCACTATTTGATTTCAAGTGGTTTTCAGCAGAGTGAGTTTACAATGTTTGGCAGCTCAGTTTCAGAATATTTGGTTTATTTAGTGTGTTCTCACTGATGCTTCAAAGCACAGGCACACTACCAACACATTTTCACCCCAGCTGATGGATGTTTTTTTCTCTTGCCTGATCAGATCATCTTCCTATTTCAAAAATTCCTCAATAGTGAAAGGCCAATTTCAACAATCCTTTTTTCCCTTGTATCCCTATCTCTCCTTCTTTCTTTTCCAAGACTGCTATTCATTGACAGTAAGATTTTAGGAACCTGTAGACATTCTTCCACAACATTTGATCAGTCCAACTTGTTCTACTCAGAGGTTTAAAGACAAAATCTCACCTCCCAGTTAAAATTCACATACCCTTTAACGGCACAGTAATATCACCCCAAGTTTGGCAAAATGTTCCTTAAATCCCTTGGGCATTGTCACTTCATATCAGCTGCAGAACTGACTCACTTCACCTACAAACCTGAGCCCAGAACCAAACTGTTTTTTCATTTCTTCCATTCAGGGATCTCAATGCACTTTTTAACTCAGAGCTCACCCCAGGTGAGGCCCTTTCTATGACCAAAGCACAGCTCAGATGTTCAACCCCTCTGATGTTCCTTCCCTCCCTGCAGCCAGCCCCAGCAGCCTCCATCCCTGAGCTCCTGCAGGGCTGATATATTCATCTTTTCAAACCAATAAATGTTGTCATTCATGCAGAATTTTAAGGCACATACTGCAGATAACACTGACTTTTCAAGAGTATTCACCTACAAGGAACGTACTGAGATGGAGTTGCTTTTAGTGTTCTCCTGCCTCATCTCCTCTCTAGATTCTGCTCAGCATTTTGACATTTTCATTCACTAATTAAAATGTCTTTCAAAATAGAAACACCCCCAAGATGCTTTTTATTAGCTCTGTTTCACAGGTTTATTATCCTATACCAACAAAACAGTTGATCCTGTGCTGTATTAATGCTCATACACAGGAAGCATCTCTGGATGGATTTTTCCTAGTGCCCAGCAATAAGTACATGGGAGTAGTGGGTCAGTTTGGT
The DNA here is from genome assembly GCF_052056855.1 of Sturnus vulgaris. NCBI lineage: Eukaryota > Metazoa > Chordata > Aves > Passeriformes > Sturnidae > Sturnus > Sturnus vulgaris. The sequence continues at coordinate 42,396,549 of NC_142248.1, forward strand.
TTGAAAATATTTTTAAGATGTGTTTGACCAACAGAAGCATTTTCCTTGTATAGGAAATCCAAGCTACACATGCACTGTAATCAGAAAAAAAAAAAAAACTTAAAAAAAAGGGGGGGGTACATTTTGCAGGCAAAAAAAAGATAAGAAGAAAACTCAAATTTCTAAGTGCTCAATAAATTGCTTGGTGGGACAGATTTTCTGAGCAAGTTCACAGGGAGGTTGCCTTGCAAGCAGACAGGAACTGCTGATGGAATGGGATGTCCCTTATCACATATTTCACATTTCCCTGCCCTGTTTCCCTGGGTTGCTTGGGACTCTCTTCCTCAGTTCTGGTATCTGCCTCTGCTGTCTAACATGGTGATTTTGGATCTATTGGACAATGACATGGAAAGAGGGAAAAGCTTCAGAGAAATTTTCCAAATGACTGACCCATGCCTAATTCTTAGGGAACATCTTCAGAGAGCAGAAGGACACCATTTCTCATTGAAATATTTAGCCCTGCCTCAAAGGGATAGGAATAAGGAATCCATGGAGTTAGAGAAGGTTTGACAACCAATTACATTTCCTTAACAAGCCAGTTTCTAATTACTATGCTTTTCCTGTATTATGGGGAAAGGCAATACAGGATGCAAAAAGAGGTATTTTTGCACATGCACATTCATTAAATTCAAGATCATAATGAGTGAAAATACTCAGATCTGTTAGGAACAGTTCCCAGCACATCTAGGAATGGCACTGTCATTAAATGCACATTTCAGCAGATAATCATGGTGGTTTGTTTCCTTTTGGGCAGACATAAATAAATCGATTCAGTTATTTGTGCACAGTACAGCACATTCATATACTTAAGAATTTAATGGTAAATGCTGTAACATCAAAGTTTCATAAGTGTCAGGTTTGGTCATTTTTAGTCCCTAGAAAGTTAAGAACAGAGATATCATTTTATTTCACTGAATATTGATAAAAGGCAATCCTCATTTGAGTAGTATCTCCAGGAATATTTGAATGACTGTGCTTTTCTTCCTCATACAAGATCAGGTCAGCTCTTCCTGGAGATGTAACAAGATACTGAGAAACTGGAACACTGGATGGGGTCTCATCAATTTAAAATTTTTCAGTGCTTGTTGTTGTCTCCATAGGTGACAGGGTTTCTTGTGCTCTCTCTGCTACACACTCTTCCACTCCTGCAGACGTGTCCTTTTCAACACTTGCCACTTGAAATTCTATTTCAGGATCTTCTGTAGCACTTTTACATCCCTTTTCACTCCTGAAATGTCTACCATTACACCTCCCAGCTTTGCTGCAATATAAGCAGCATCTTCTCATCCCTTTCTTGTAGACCATTCACACCCAGGCCTTTTTTATCAAATGTCTTGACTGTTTTCTCTTGTAATTTTAATTTCACCCACAAATTTTCCTATTTTAATTGCTTCCTCTTGACTTTAAATGCCCTCTTCCTTTGGAAGACAAACATCTATATATTTTGTTTTCCACCTGCATTAGTTCCAGCTAATGATCATTTAAATTCTACTCTTGAATTGTCTACCTCAGGAGATCTTTCTGCTTTGGGGATCTCTATATCCAGTGGTTTTGATTTTGTGCTCTTGACGAGTCAGAGAACATGTAGGAATATTTTTATAAACGGCTCTTTTTTTGTCATTTTTTGAAGCACTCATTTCTGATTTCTGCAGCTCTGCTGAGAACACAGTGAATTGTGAATTATGCAGTTTTATCCTTCAGCACCAAGATGAACTGTATCTGTACATATGGCTATGGCTGGGTTTGGAATATTCACTCTAACCCCTGTTCTCTTTGCAGGTAATGAAATATCTTCCCCCATCTCTGGCAAGCTAACACCAGAACTCTCCATAAAATCTCCTCATTTTGGAACACTTCCTTTTCCAACTGCAATTGTGGTCACTGCATAGGGAAGGTATTTTAAGGAATGTGTATTCCAATTTGTATTTTTAGCATAAGGATCACCTACCTGAAGCTTTTCCAGACATCTTTCAATATCAGCATCACCTTTTTTTTCCCCTGCCTTTAAGGATGTCCAGCCTAATGTATCTATTCTGTGTTTTGGCATTTTAAAAAACATCTCCACAGTGCCTTAGTCTCAACTTCAACAGCTTTTATCTCCTATTCTCCTTTTATTTCCTCCTTTGTAGAGTTCTCAACACCTCCCTCTCCTCCAGGATCTGACGTATCAAATTTAAAGTTCTGATGTTGGAACTTGCACAGAAATGTCAGCAATTTCCAATGACTTTTTTAGATGGGTTTGCTCTACTTCTGGAGAGCAGAACTCAGGTTCTTTCCTTTTTCTGAGGGAGATTCCAGACTTCGACGAATTTCAATTTCATCTTTCTTCCAGCCAAAAAAATATGATCATGATTCCTATTTCAGAGTTTCTCAGTTCAGCTGAAGCATCTCTTTTGGTTTTTGAATTATATCTTCATCAGCAAAACTTGATTTTTTTTTGTCTAGGAAGTTTCAGATTCCATTTTAGAACTGATGTCATTTTCTGACAGTTTTCTCTTACACCAAGAAATTCTGAATTTTTGGTTTAGGTTTAATGTATTTTAACTGTACATTTTGTGTCACCCAAAGATATTTCAGGAGATGGTGCTTTCCCTCCTGGCTTCAGACTTCTTTGCTCCAAAGATCCATCTTCATTTAAAATTTCAAAATCTGTTGCAGATTCATATCAGGAAGAGATGACATTTTTCATGATTCAGATTCTGAAATGTTCATTTGATTTTTAGCATTGCATTCCCTTTTGGTAATGCAGAATGCTGTTCAGTTCTGGAATAATGAATATCAATGTAGGACAAACCCAAACCAGAAATTCTAAATACAGTATTTGTACAAGCTCTATCTCTCTTGCAGGTAGGAAGAATTTTAAATCCAACACTCCTTGAAAGATTACAGACATTTCCTCTGTTCCTGCATGAGAAAGATACTCTGATTGAAAAACTTCATTCCCAACCTACCCTTAGGCATCTTGGAAGGAGATGTGAAAGGATGTTTCAGTATCTCAAATGTCCAGCATTTTCAGTTTCATTAACAGAGACATTATCTGATATGCAAGCAGGTTTCATGTTTTCTATAACTTTCCCTAAAAATTCCTTCTTAAGTTTTCATAGCTTCACTGACCTTTTCCCTATGCCAAATATCCCAAATTTTGGTTTTCTGCTTGTTTTTGTCTTGTTTCCAGTGTCAGGTGACATGTGCAGTGCTGTTTTATCAATGCCATTTCCAGTCCTTCTACCTGTATGGATCCTCTTGCTGTGTCTTCCACATCACATCTCTGTGGATTCCACCTTATCATTTTCTTTTCTGTGTTGTTTTTTTATCCGAGCTTTCTTTCAGATCAGGTATTTCTAAACTGAGCTTTGGTATCTGTGTTGTTATCGCTGTCACTTCTGGTGCAAGAAACTTTGATGTTGATTCCTCATCTCTAGTTTTTAATGCTTTTTTCCTAGTTCTGGATTTTTTTCTTTTTCTTTTTCTTTTTCTTTTTCTTTTTCTTTTTCTTTTTCTTTTTCTTTTTCTTTTTCTTTTCTTTTTTTTTTTTTTTTAATGGGTGGAAATGCCGGTTTTTATTTATTCAAAGCCTTCTATTTAAGTTTCCAAACAGGGCTTGGACTGCTGGGATGTTCATTTTTCCACACAGTAATTCAAGGCTAAACACAGAAGGGATGCTTGGTAGCTGGCACTAATTCTGCACCTGAGAAGAATGAAGAAAGGCTCACCTGGAAGGACTCTTGGGTTGGTTTGCTGCTGATTCTCTTGTTCTGTTTTTCAGCAGAGTTGTGTAGATCTGGAGCAATGCAAATGTGGAGTTGAATGTGTGGTTTGTGTGGTTGATTTACCATCCAGTGGGGCACAGCCATTGAGTCTAGAATAGTGCAGCTGTTCAATATTTCAAAAGAGAGGAAAAACTCTATAAACTTGATGCTTTAATCAAGGAATCTTTATATGCAATAGCATATAAAATTACCATAAGCTGTATGCTTCAAAATCAAATTAAGAATTGATCAGAAACTGGAGCTGTTGTTAAAAAACCCCAAACCTACAACTTATTTTGTTAATCATTGTGTTTCCCCTGCTTAAAAATTATGTCCTTTTTACATTTGGGCTTCTGGCCTTCCAGAATGCAATAACAAAGATGCACATGAAGGTAGAGAATTTAGGTAGCCTGTCTTGTCTTTAAGAACGTAACCATTCATTCCATTACCAACCATCATCCTTCCTGTAAAATTTGCTCTGTTTTACCTTTTTTTATTTCATTTTTGAAGGAGAGAACTGAAATGCTGCATTTATCTTTTTTCCCTACAATTTTGATGTAGATCAGTTTAAATTGACAAGAGAAGCAATGGTTACGCTGCACATATTTTTGACACAGGTATAACTTAAATATAGATCACTCTCAGACAGGGAGAAGCTCTTCTCACCAGAAGGGGTTTCTTCTTGCCTTGTACTGGCTGGCATGAACTATTAAGTTCATTTCAGCAGCTGGTTTCTCTCAATAGACAGAAGTTTGAGCTGTGACAGCCCATGTGCAAACTCGTGTGTTTGCTCACACATTTATTATGGTTTGTTGATGATATCAAGGCTACAAGTCGTGTCTTTGCTTTACAAGGCTTTTGGTGTTTCACACTTACCTTTTCTTAGCTATGATAACAATGGAATCATGAAATGATAGAATGGTTTGGGTTGGAAGGGACCTTAAAGTTCATCCAGTTCCAATCCCCAGCCACGGGCAGGGACACCTTCCACTGGACCAGGGTGCTCCAAGCCCTGTCCAACCTGGCCTGGAACATTCCCAGGGATGGGGACATCATTGTCTTTGTTGGCATTGTGTTGGATATGACAAACAATTTCCACATGCAGGTCAGCTGTTTTCACAGGCCTCCCTCATGTTCTTAGAATGATGAATTTGTCTTATTTTATATAAGGATGTGCATCTCTGCCATCACCTGACAAAATAAAATTGTGGTATAAATAGGAAAGCCAACTCTCATGTAGCTCAGAGTGAGCCCCACCTCAGGAGCTGCTCACTGAAAAATGAGTCCTTTAACACTTCTACACTTGGATAAATCTGTTGTGTAAAGTAGATGAGCATGTCAGAGTATTCACTTTTATCAGAACATCTGTCCTGTGTAAAGTAGGAGAGGTGTGAAGGGGAAAAATAACGTGGGTCAAGTTCAGTAAGATACTATTTCATACAATTCTGAAGCATTAAGAATAGAGTTTGACAACTCTGAGTGCAGAGCCCTTGACAAGAGCCACAGGAATTTTACAGTCTGTGTGCAAGGAATGATGCAGTGACAGTTAACGCTGTAGTATGTAAAATTATCGTTCATTAAGAAAAAAAAAAAAAGAAACTGCTGGAAGGAATTAATTCCATGTACTGCTTGTTGAACAAAACTCTAGGAATGGAAATAAGAAAACAAATGTATCCATCTCTGCTCAGTTCCTGACAGTCATTATGGCATTTATTTTTCACTCTCACATTAGGATGCCTCGGAAAGGGGAAAGTGAGAGGGATCTTCCATTTCATTCATTCTCCCAAGCAAGGCAAACAAGCAAGTTACCCCAACTTCTAACCAGCTTAGAACTTGGAATTTCAAAGGGCTTGAATATAATTTGTTTCTCACTGAATTTCCTTTTGAAGAGATATGCAGATTACATATTCATGCTTAACACCCTCAAAGCACAGCCCATTTTTCTGGCTAAGGCAAGCATCAGGAGAAACCTTAAATGTTTAAATGTGTTTTGCACTCACGGGGTCTGATATTCTGAATGGTGGAGGCTTCAGAGAGAGCCCCAGATGATTCCCAGGTTTGACTGGCAAAGCTGGTTAAAAGCAAGTATTGCACGCTTGACTCAGAGCAAATCCCCAGGATTTGTTCATCAAGGATCTGGTTCCTCCTCTTGTTTTCCTTTAACAGGTTCTGCTCTGACACTCATTTGCTTTTATTCCTTTGCTTCTAATGGCATAATCTGCTTGAGACATTTTTTTATTGGTAGCACACTGTGCAACTAGAGAATTAAATACATTAGTGATTTTTCTTTCTTGTCCAAATTGCAGAAGCCCATATCAATTGCTGGGCTTTACCCCTCATAATATCCAAACCCTGCCTTCTATTCCCTTATTTACAATGGGCAGATTCACAGAGCTCTGCAACAGGCTCTGAGGATTCACTTTTATGAAAGTTCAAGGCTGCTGCTCATAGAGACTTGCCTAAACTTGGAATCTGAAATTAAGAAAGAAGTGACCTGGCTTTTTGTTGTCTGGACAGCAGATCAGCAAAGCCCAGCAATGTGTGCACAGCAGTGCACTAAGCAAGGATGCAGATCGAACAGAGAACTGCAAAATGAATGTTTTCTAATTAGCTTCTTTGCTGTTGCAAGCAACTTCCAGTTGGTCAGATGATTATTTCATTTATACAAGTGATGTGGGACTAATTATCAAACAGAATTCAACCAACCCGCAGAAAAGGCAATTGCCTATCCATGAGCAATTAGAAAGCCTTTCTGAACAACACTGGAACCTCAAATATTACATAAATCTGGAAGATGAACGTGGACAGAAATATTAACTGGAGAGATAGACCCTGAAGCGAATTGAAATATGCATTTAAAATAAAATGTATATTTGAATTTTGTTCCCTGTGCAAAGCAAGGCGCTTTCTCTGCTATGTCTTTGTCAGAGAAACTGATTTCTCACAGTGTCTGATGATGTGAGAACTCCTCATGGTGGGGTCTGCCTGCAGAACCTCCTGTGTGTGACCCTTCCCCTTCTCTGGGATTACCCCTCCCACAGTGACAGGAACACACACTGTGCTGCAGGACAATTTATCTGGTGTTAATGTGGATACAGAAGACACAATCAGATGCTAATTCATGAGAAAAGCAGAGTTCCAGTGCCAGCACAGTCACTCCATGCCCGTGTCTCCCATGGCCCTGCTGATCCTGCATCCACATCCCCTCTAAGAGTGGTGACTTGGCCTTTGCTTGTCATCCCCACCCCCATCACTGGGTACCCAGTGCTCCCTCCCTGCAGGTTTTGGGGCAGGTCCTGGCTGTGATGGCCTGTCCTGCCACCCTGGGGAGCCCCCAGCCCTCCCTGTGCCCCCACATTTGCCACATTAACCTGCAAGTGAGTTTAAACAGCCTGACTTTCAAGGTCAAATCCAAACTGAAACTGAGCATCCTCACCAAACAAACAGAAATTAACCTGGAGCCTTCTAGGCACATTTTTGCTCCTTGATGGCAACTTCCAACTAGACTGGAAGTTCCCACTTTTTAATTTTTTTTTTTTTTTTATTATTATTATTTATTACAGAATTATAGAATAGCTTGAGGACCATTAAGATCATCCCATCCCAACCCCCTGCCATGGGCATCAAACCTTCCACTAGACCAGGTTGCTCAGAGCTCCATCCAACCTGGTCTTGAACACTTCCAGGGATGGGGCAGATGGTTTTAGGTGTATACATGGCTTTGTATATATTTATTCGTTTGTTTGTTTTATATTTGGGTTATATAATTGGTTTTATACCGCTCTGGGGCTTTTTGAAGTCCCTGTTTTACAGCAGTAGCTATCCAGACATGCCTAAGACTCCCCATTCCCCATCAAGATTTTGAAATAATGTATTAATTACTGAAGCTTTATCATTTGCAATTATGAAAATCTCAGATCTTCCAACTTCGACTACAAACATAAAGTGACTTTTGGGAAGTTGGGAATTTGCCCCACCATATCTTGCTCTTTTACACCCCACTTCCTACAGAAATCTGTTTCAAAGGAGCCATCCTACAATCTCCCAGGTTACGTTTCTGCAAAAGTCAGCAGAACAACTTAAAACAAAAAAAAAAAACTTGGCAACCCTTTCAGTTATAAATTCCATCTCTGCCAAGTGCTTCCCTGCTGCAGAGAGCAGATTGTCACTTCTCACTTCAGTTCCTTGTGCTTTGTCCCACAGCTTGATAAGCGTTTTTGCAAGTGTTACAAGATGGGATCTAATCCCTCCAGACACACACACACCTCTCTCACGTGCAGAGCAGGATGGAAATGAAGAACTCTCCCCACTGCCAGACCAAAAGCAGATGCTGAATGAAATCTGGGGTTTGGATACCGAGAGAAACCACAAGTGCCCTTAGACCCTTGCTCAGCACACAAATATCAGGGATCAGAGGGAGAAGATGTGAAGTTATCAAACTTCCTGCTTTTTGCTGCTGCTATCATGGCATCCAAAAGTTTTCCATGCACTAGGAGCTGTACAGTCAAGCTGCTGTAATATTTTTACAGGTCCCTTGACTTTTTTCCCTGGCAAAACTTTCCGTGCTTTAAAAGGGTGCCTGATAACAATAGAATTCAAGCAGACCAGCTTTAAATCAAAGGTTTTGCAGCTTCTCTCGTGGTTATTAAACCACTGCCTCAGATGCTCTCTTCTTGAAGATGATTCCACAGGCAAACCCAGGAATGCTTCAGTCCCTCACTCTTCTGCTCCTCTTTGAATCCTGTCTCAGAAAGCATCATTGTCTCTGCACAGTCCCACTGAAATGTGATCATTTCCCAAAGAGGTCTCACCTTCAATGTGCCTGCCCTCCATGCAAAATTCCACTTCTCTGTTATCGTCACTGCCAGGTGGATTTTTCCTCCCCTGCAGCAGGAGTGCTCTCTTTAGTTGCCTGCTTTAAACAGGTAAAGAGCGAAGTGCCACCTTCAAATGTGCCCAGAGAAAAGTCCTGGAGTTTGCCTGGTGATGGGGAAGAGATTGGAACAAAAGAGTAATGGGGGTTTGAATTCTGAAAGGAAGAAATTATTCACAAGTAATAGAAATGTCACAGGATTTCATGGATTTGCACAATGACAGACCAACTAAGAAGAGAAATACTTCAGTGCTTGTCTGTAGGGGCTCAACCCATCCTGCTTTCTATTTTCCCCATCTCAGCTTCCTTACTGCTCAAGCTTCAGTGCCAGGGAAAACAGATGCTAACACCATGCACAAACTGACACTACAAAGTCAGGATCGGACCAACACTTCTCCAGGCTAGAAAGCTGTTCACACTGTCACTTTTCAAGACATGGAGTATTTTGAATCAAGCCTAATGAACCTGTGTTTTAAAAGGTATCTTCGACTTTCGTTTCTGACAGCCCCTGGCACAGTGTGACCCTGAGACTGTTTTGCTACTTGGCTAAAAAACTGGTTCTTCCTTGGAAATTTGTTGGTGAGCTCCCATAGTCTGCATGCTAGTGGTGTGCAGGGAAAGGACAGGAGAAGAACACAGAAATCAAGTTGCTGTGATGACAGCAGTAACTCAAGCAAACAAAAAACACCCTGCATGAGAAGGTATAAAACCCTAAGGACCACACCAGGAGAAATTGAGTGAGATTGGGACTCTGCCATTCCAAAAACCAATATATTCCCACCCAAGTGCAGGCTGCCTGGCCAGCAGAGACTCCTCAGGGGCCTGCACATCTCCCTAGAGCACCTTGGGTATGCTGCCTGCAGAGTAAACAGTGTGGACATGACCAGAGGCACTTCTGGTCTCCTGACCATGAGCAATGTTCATGAGGAAACACGAGCCAGCAACCAGGTAGAAACAATTTCTCAAGGGAAGAGAAGCCAGAATTTTTAGGACAGCAATGAAGACAAATATTATCTCATTTTCTGAGCCTAAAGAACTACTTTCTACCCTGTAAGAACCTCGAGACTTATAAACCCTTTGCTTTTCAGAAGTGCAACCTCCTGCAGCACACAACTCCCTGCAGTGGTGTCATGTCCCATCCAGGGGCCATACAAAGAGCAAAGAGCTGCTGCTGACTCCCAACAGCTCTTAATGACTCCCAACAGCTGCTGATGGCTGCAGAGCTCAGCACTGCAAGCCCAGCAGGCTTTGGTACCTTGTGGCACCAAAATGCCTGACAAGGTCTCACCTGCACTCACCTGTCCTGCAGACGCAGCCTTGGGCTCACCACATCTGTCTGTATTAACAGTGAGCTCTCTTCTCCTTTTTTTCTGAACTCTTTAAACACCTTAGTACAGGGTTTCATCTAGGAAGTGTTGTCTGGGAGCTTTTTGTACGTGTGTGACATCGGTGATCTCAGATTTTGACAAAGGAAGATTACTGCCCTTTGCAGTGGCAGGATTTAGAGTGTGACTCCACATAATGGGAGCAGCACAGAAAAGAAACAGTCCTTGCCACTAAAAAAGTACAAACTGCTCTTTTCTCTGAAGAATAGAGATTACTATCCTCACCTGGATGTTCTGGGGTGTATTAGAGGGTTGCCCAAGGTGACACAGGAAGACTGTCACAGTGTCAAGTACAATATAATATAATTTTTTCCCACTTCTGAGGGAAGATTCAGACAGTGGTTGCCAAAAATTAAAGGAGAGCTCCCAAATTTACAGTTTCATCCTAAATAAATAAATCCTTTGCTCAGTTGAAGGCTGTCATTTCAGATCATGATCCTGCCAAAATAGAGATGATTTGAGGCAGAATCAGGTAGCAGAGCTGAAACTCACTCTTAAAGAGGAAAACAAAAACAGATAAAAATACCTTGTTGCTTCTTTGCCAACCCCCATCAAAAAATAAGGCCGAGAAAAAAAAAATTAAAATCTAACTCTGCCTAAGCCGTCCTTGACTGATTTTGTTTGAAGAATTTAGGGACAGGTTGAATAACAGAGGCTCCACCTCCTATTCCAGTTATTTTGCTATACTTAGAGACAAAATTCTTATGCTAATTTAAACCTCCCTTGTTTTAATTTATATTCATTATTACTGATTCTACCCACCATGTACTTGAACAGATTATTCCCCCGCTCTTTGAAGCCACTTACACACTTACCACAATTGAGGACAGCTCTCCTTCAGTTTTCTGTTTTCAGGACACCCCATTCTTTCCATCTTTCCATACAGAAAGTTCACTTCCTATGTCCACCATCAGCACATATTTCCCACCTAGACCATGTCTCACTGGTCACATCCCCCTTGGATTGCAGTCCCACAGGATCTGTAGGACTTCCCTGCTTCCTCCCTGCTTCTCCTCCCTTGTGTTCATGAAAGATCCTGATCTGAGCCTTTGCTGTGCTGGTGTACCCCACAGGACATCAGAACCACGTTTTTGATGCCTGTATTTCCTACCACACCTTGACAACCCATGTGTTCTTTAATGACCCAGGAACCTCTTGCACTACTCTGTGTATTAACTGAGAGAGTGACAGCAAAATTACACAACCCTTCAGTCCCTGTGCCAGCCGGTGGGCAACGTCCCCAGGGAAGGAGATGTGAACATTTCAGACTCCGGATTAGTGGTTTAGGTAAAAACTGGGTTTGATTTCCAAACGTTGGCACACACGGGGCTGCTGCTGACACCCTCTGTCAGCAGCCTGGCAGGGGCCCTGCCTGGCTCTCAGTGCCAATCTGTCTTTAGACATCACATTCTGTAAACCTGCAGATGGAGTTTTCCACAAGCAGAAGCTGACACGTCAAAAGCTCGACAGTGGGATCTGCTGGCCGTGGTCCAGCAGCACTGTCCCTCCCTCTCAGCAGGCTGCAGGCTGAGCAAACAGGCAGCTAAAGCCACACTCCTGGAGGGTTTGGACATACCCCATACCTTGTTCCCTCTTCTCCAAGGGAGGAAATGCAGCAGGCTCTTGGCAGGAAAGCTGACAGCAGGGAGATGTTTATTGGCATACATTTATTGGTGCCATAGACAAGCAGCTACCGAGATGACACTGTAGCCTCCAGACTAATTCCAGCCTGTTGCTTCACCACACTAGCTACTAAAACCAAGTGTCCTGGTTTCAGCTGGGATAGAATTCACTTTCTTCCTAGTGGCTGGAATTTGGATTTAGTATGGCAATGATGCTGACAGCCCACTGAGGTTTCAGTTGTTGAGCAGTGCTTACCATGAGGCAAGGGCTTCTCTGGTTCCTGTGCTGTGAGAGGGAGATGTTCAGGAAGGCAGGAGGGGACACAGCCAGGACAGCTGACCTGAACTGGCCAAAAGGATATTCCAAACCACAGAGCATCATGGCCAGTGTGTAAACTGGGGGCAGTTGGCCAGGAGGTCTTGGTTGGTGGCTGGGGACAGACTGGGCATCAGTCAGTGGGTGGTGGGCAATAACATTGTGCATCAGTTTGTCTTCGGTTTAATTTAGTTTCTTTTTTTCATTACAACTATTATTATTGTTATTATTACCATTAATATAATAATATTATACTGTGTTTTGATTATTTTTATCTCAATCCATGAGTGCAGGGTTTTTTTTTAACTATTTCTTCTGATTTTCCTCTCCATCCCAGCAGGGCAGGTGGTGATGCCTGGAAAGGTTGACCTGGAACAGAGACTAGACAGAGCAACAGGAATAAAACAGGTATTTATTGAAAGGATACACCTTGGGCAGTGCAAGAGCCTGGCTGGGACTACACCCAAATCAAATCCAAGATGGATCCTGGTCACGAGTTTTTACATTTTTATAAGTTTTGGTTCATCTACACCTTGGGGTCAATTGTCCAAGCACAGCCCCAGGCTATGGAGTCTCAGCCCCTGCCTTGCCCCCTTTCCCTCACTGTTGTTTCTGATTTTTGGGTACTGGGTGTCTTTCATTCTCTAGCTAGAATGGAATTGTTTTGTCACTACCCTGTGGAGAGAACTTACCAACACCTAATATGAAGTTTCAGAGTTACACACCAAGCAGCAGAGATTCTGAAAAATATGAAAGCTAAAACCCAAGGCATCAGTGGGAGTGAGCATTTGTGTGGTATTTAGTTGCCACTTAGGGTTAAACTGCATCACCCAGGGAAGCCAAGACATTGAAACCTGTCCTGAAAATTGGCAATGGGACAGGGACAGAGCAGCACATTTACCTCTGCTCTCCCAGACTGCTTAATTTTGAAGCCAAGCTCAGTGCAGACCAGCTGTAAAAGGGATGGCTGAGGGATATATCAATGTTCTCCCAGCCTGCAAGAAAATTAGTTTAGAAAATGCTTACCAGCATTCCCTTAAGAGTGTCTTATCCATTTGACTTTTGAAAATAAGTCAGATCTGTTTAAACTACTATATTGCAGCCAACAAATAAAAACACCTAATAAGTTTCACTACAATAATAGCATTTTGGAGCATCCATTTATATCTCTTCTTTCTAGTTACCAAATATACACTCATTTCTAAATATTCAGGAGATAATTTGATGTTTCTGGATATGACACTGTGAACAATATTCTTCTCAAAGTGGCGGGAATACATTATGACTCACACATGACATCTGCCTTAAGCCAAGGAGTTATTTAAGCTGGAGTATTTTATCAGGGGATTATTAATTTTGGAACCAAAATTAATGAGCATTAACCTGGGCGAATACCTAGAAAATATTACAAATGAGTGGGAGGGGAGAAAACCCACTTGGTGACTCAGAGCAAAGTTTAAAATATCACTTAAGTGGGTATAATGAGTGCAGTAATAATAATTTGAAAACTTGAGTCAGATTATGTCTGAGGTAAAATCTATTAAGGGTAACAGCAGAGTGCCCCATCACCACAACAGGACTTGTGCCAAGACACCACAAGCAAGGAACAAAAACACCTTTTTTCCATCAGCCCAAGTTTGTTATGATCTGAATGAGAGATTGCTGCATTTTAAGGATACATAAACACTGAGTTTGAGAGCCAGGGTCCACCAAAATGATTTCTTAACGGGCAGAATTCCATTCCTACTCACACCAAAATAATTTTATTTGGCAGCATGAAGGGACCTAAAAGAGGACCTGGGGTTAAAAATCAAACCTGCAGCTTGGCAGGTGGTAATAGGTAGTGACGATTTTCCACCATATTTAGAGAATTTGTGAACTACACTATCAGAGGGTGGCTGTACCTCTCACATATGGGAATGTGTCTAATTAGAAGCTTTTAACTTTTGCAGCTTACACTGGGTATAGGCCACCCAGAGCTCAGAACACAGGCACCACCTGACAAGCTTTTAATGGGAGCCCAGCAAGCCCTCAGTTGTTTATAAGCATGACTACTAAACTGAACTTCCCAACTGTATTTCTTGTCCTTTATGAAAAAATAATGGAGTTTTTCTCTGTGAGTATTTATAGTGCTTCATGAATTTGGGATGAGTATTAGCAAATAGTTTAACAGCCAGTGAAACAATAGTAAATAAACGCATAAAGACTTGGGCTTAAACTTCAGGTGCAATGGTTTCTTGTCCCTTGGCTCTAATTAACAAAGGGCAGCTCACATTTCAGGCCTTGAAATGTGTGATCTTTTACATGACAGAATCATTAACTTTTCAGGGGCTAAAAAGAAGTTCCTGTTCAGTGTTTTGCCTGCCTTGGTACTCACTGACTTATAAAGCATTAAGAACTACACTGATCATCCCATTTGACTTTCTGCTTAACTAATCTGGCACCAGGAACCCCAAAACTCAGAGGGGGTGGGGAGCAGGAGTGCTTAGAGTGGGAGGACCCTAAGGGCATCATCTCCAGGGATTTCAGGCTGGTTCAGCCAAGTGAGATCTGTGAGATTTAAGCCCGGAGGAGGGAAAAGTACGAGGGGAAGGAAAATTCCTATTGGACGTACAGAAATGTCAAGATTGTCACTGGAGTTTTCTGCCACACAGAGTTGCAGAGAGGGATGTGCCCTGAGGAATGAGCACTCACTCTTCTCCAAGCCTTCCTCAGCCTTTGTGGTCTGAACTTCCCCATGGAAGGAGAATAGCAGCCCTGGAAAAAACAGTGCATGAGGCTGATCTGTACAGCCCCAGTCCAAAGCCTATCCAGGATAACTCTGTATAAACACTTTGAGGATGGAAATTCAGAGCTTCAGCTGCAGTGTGCTAGGCACTGATTTAGACTCCAAAATAGCCCATCTCAGGTAGGAGCAGACACAGGTGGTGCTGCAGTGCCCTGTCCTCCCAAGTGCCTCCTTTATTGGCACAGAAACAAACACAGCTTATTTGATTATTATAAACAAGATTTGTTTGCAACATCAGCAGCAATGCCAAGCTTCCAGAGAGCCTTGTTTCATTTATGGAAAAATATTGGTTTGATTTGGGTTTATGATTTTTTTTTCCTCTGAGTCATATATTTGCAGCATGAGGAACAGCAAAGATTTCTCAAAGCAGGAAGAGGAGCAGATTTGAAGTGTGAGGCTGTGGAGTAAAGGCAATTTTGATATGATGCTGCTTTGTTGAACACAATTATTTTCAAGATGACGCAGCCTGAGAAAATGTATTTTTTAAAAAATAATGCCCAAGCACGTTCATGCCAGAAGCAGTAAGTGCACTAAGATAAAAAACACAAAAAATCTCTCCCAGGCACTTGCAAGTTTGTCACAACTCCCGAGGGGAAATCATTACTGATCCACCCAGAGTTATTTGCAATATGACAGTGTGATAACTAAAACCAAGATGAGGGCAGGATCCTCAAAACTACCTGTTATGCAAGTCTGGCCTCTGGCTTCAAAGTGCTTATGGTGGCAGGATGGACAATTGACAGAGCTTTTCCTTGCTGAGAAAGTCTGGGTGTTGGTAAAGCTCTAACTCTCCTCTTTGCATAGCCATGGTTGGATGCTTTTACTGATAATTTTCAACCACACATAAATATTTTATCTGAAAACTGTACAGCAACATCTTCTTAGCATGCAAGCAGGCATTTGGCAGCTTGCAAAATAGAAGGTGAGTGTGCAAGGGGGGCTGAGTGCCAAGACCTGCAGGGAGCTGGTGGGCAATGTCCTTTATTATCTGAAAATCCAAGCAGCCTCAGGAGGAGGCTATGGAAACCCTCTGGCCAGGTCAGGTGCATTCTCACAGCTGACAGATTGAAGAAAACTCTTCCATCTCCCCGTTGACCTGAGAAAAATGCATAACTAGCAGGGCCTGAATTTGGGTATCTATCATACAGTTTAGATCCTGAGAGTTTTGACAAAAAATGCAGGAAAACTTGACACAACGGCTCCAGTTCAGGCTCAAAATGCAGTATTAGCACACACCCACTTGCTATGTTGTCTAGTCCTAAATAATTCCTGAAAACTGAGGAGATTAAGTAATAGGAGAAGTGTGGGGGGAAAACAGATGCTGTTAGAGAAAAGTGACTTTTCCCAAAGCACAACATGCCACCAGACTGGTGCTTCTGCCACAGCCAAGTCTGATTACTCTAAAGGAATAGTCCAGGCAAATCAGGACAAGCAAAGCCAGGCTAAGCACAGCAAATGGAGCTGGCAGAGCTGCTGACAGAGGCAGGTGGGTCCCAGCACTGTCAGCGCAATGCTGTGCTGCAGTCCTTGCTGCAAGAGCTAAGCTTGCACTTATTTTCACCCTCTTTTATTTTCCTTCCCTTCTCCTCGCATGGCATGGTTTGTTAATCAGTGCCCTGTCCAGAAGGAAGGGGAATTAATAAGGTGTCAGCTTTTCCAGACCCCTGTTTTGAGGAAATCTAAATTTCCAAGCTCAGCCAGAGCCCTCCAGCGTGCCCACCTCTCCCCCTCCCCATCTGACCCAGCCTTTGAAAGCAGAGCTGCCTGGCTCCAGCCATTAGACTGTTAAGAGCCTGGCACTAACACTATAAATATCCCATATTCAAACATTATCATTGAGCTCCCAGAGAAGAAACTACCTTGATTGAAGAATGGACTCATTAAGGGAGCGAAGTGACAGCTCTGAGCAGGCTCTGTTTGCAGTTTCTAAATGCATCTGCTCTGATGGGATTAAAGATGTGTCCCCCACCGGGAGCAAAGAATGGCCTTAATGTCAGGTCTGCCTCTGGCTACATCATTAAGCAATAAGACATGACAGGCAGTGCATTTTCAGGGGGTTTTTTGCATACTCAGGTATGCAGTGTCACAATGGTCATAGCAAAGCAATCTTGGCCCCCAAGAGCTCTGCTCACTGCATTGCTACATATTAAACACAGCCCTCAGCCAGCCAAACAATGTGTATCTTCAATGCAATAATACCAGGACCAGAGAGAACCATTTTTTGCATGCCTAACTAGTTCTGGGTGCAATTCATCCCAGCTGCCTAAACCCCAAGCAAAGAGGCTTTAGATTAAATGCACATAAGTCGCTGTATCTATTAAAAAGGATTTGTGAGCAACCCTCATTTTAGAATTGTTAATAACAGGCCAAATCCTGGAGACTTCCCTGAGCAAGGGCCATGCCAAAATACCCACAGGTGGGTGTAGAGAGCCAGCAGTGACCCCACGGGGCTTTGACACATCGCTGAGCACAACTGCAGCAAACCAAGATGTGTATCCCCATGTGTATCACTCTCTAGGAGGCCCGAAAGAGTGGTGCCTACATTGGCAGGGGACTCTGCATCCTCTGCTGCCACCTTGATGTGGGTTTGCCCTCAGTTAACAACATTTCTGTGTGACAGTGCCACCCATCATCACCAGAGCAAATAGAATGGTTTTAGAGCAGTTCACCTTCTATTAATGAATACACAGGGGGAAAAAAACCATCATTTTTGTCCATGCAGGAGTTACAAGTGCAACCCCTACAACCAGGGAACGCCTACATCTGGCAAAGAGAGATGACAAATCCTGGTGACTGGATTAAGGGTGGTAAATCCACCTTAAAAAGAACAGGGTGGTCTTGAACCTCTCAGATTTCAAACGGTGGTGAAGAAATTAATGTAGCAAGGTCCATTTATAACTACTTCCAATGTGTCTGTCCTTTTCCACACATCAGGTCTGGCAGCTCTCCTTGTCTCTGGACTCTGAATTGCTACTGACTGCAGTTGCTTGAATGTATTCATATCCTGTTGCTTACTCAAATAAAATTTTCAGAGCAGAAATTCTCAAAAAATCCCTCAAGCCAGACACCTAAAAATGAAGATGCTAAAAAATACCTTCAAGATGCTTTCCAAAAAGCATGTGCACTTTCTTTTGGACTGCTATGACTGCAAAATGCAAGCTACATATTTCATATCTTCCCAAACCCAAAAGCAAGTCTGCTCCATATGCAGTTTGGCTGTGTGATTTATATGCCCTATGTGAGCAATTTAGGAAAGAAAACTACATTAAAAAGATAGTCAATGGTGAAATTATTTCTTAGCTCACAAAGGGCCAATCATATGATCAGACACCATACACTGAGAGAGTCAGGTGCTCACAGCTGCTATAATATTCTGACAGCAAATGTTCTCATCAAGCAAGCACCCTTACTTCAAATTGTAAGGGCTTATACCATCCCAGCAAGCTATGAAATATGTAGGGCTTCTTTTACAAGCCTGGGGATTTTTCTAAGTTGCTTAAATGAATGCATGTGGATGAGCTTAGGGCTGGCCAGCCCAGCACCACCTGCAATGGGCAGCTTTAAAGTCATTTAATACAGGAAAAAAAACACCTGAACTATCTGAGGGCTTAGTACTCCATTCCTGAGGGAGGTTCAGCCAGAACACATAAAGGGTATTTCTGTACTGGAGCTGAGATTTGTAACCAAAGTGTTTCCTAGCTGTAAGAAATCACATAAACAGGGAAAGAAAAATGAATTTGACCAATTAGCTGTTTTGGGGGTTTTTTTTGGATGGAGCAAGAAAAGCTTAGACCACTACCTGGGAGGGGCATTTCCATCCACACAGGTGATGAACTCAAATTACACCCTGAGAAGCCTCCTACCCTTCCCCTCCTGTGTGTTTTTATCAATCACCCAGGTTGGTGCAAGCTCCCAGCCCAATCCCCCACTGTAGTACAGCCACAGCCTCGCATTAAAGCATGAAAATTTAAACTCCTCTTGCTCTGCAATATTTACAAATCTATGAGAGTAATGCAGGCAAATGGCAGTTGTCTGGGGCTGAGGGAAACTGCTGGGACACTTCCCACCAGCAAATCTGTTCCCATCTTTTATTTACAGGAATTTAAGAGATTTCATTAGTCTTAGAACAATTCACATTTCAAGGCAAGTGAGGCCACACAATTGTACTGCACTCAGTAACTCCCCAAATGCTCCCACATTTTTGTAGGAAATGCAGAGGCTGAAACTTTTCAGGCTAGAAAACCCCAGGGATGAAACCCAGCAAACAACTCTACTGCAGAGGGTCCCACCCAGGCTGTGCTGCACAAACCCCTCCAAGTGCAGAGTGTCCAGGAGCTGGCCCTGCAAAGGAATCTGCCTCTGCACCATCATCCTCTGAAAACTTTGACAGTCCCTTCTCTGCTACATATTTCCTACTGGCACGGGAACCACTTTGCTAAATTCATATCTCTCCAACTTTTTCAAGATTATGCAATATTGAATAATCTTTCAATTTTAAATTGAGGTGGATTTTTAAAAAGCTGTTTGAGTTCTGCGCCACTCAAACCCTTTTTACACATTTGCTGTCATGTTCCTAGAAGCAGAAGGGCCACATTGCAAGAATATTCCCATTTCTTTTATTCACAGGCAGCTTTGTGTTACAAGATCCTTTGGCAAGAAATACCAGTAATATGCTTCCATCCCTGAAAATATTCATCTGGTGGGAGATGTCCCTACTCATTGCAGTGGAGTTGGGCTAAATGATCTTTAAAGGTCCTGTCAACACGAATTATTCTATCATTTTATGCTGGGACAGATTCTCTGCCACCAAATGGAAAAGTGATTTCCTTGATATGCCATCACAGCTCACACCACCATCATCCTTTCTGAAAATATGTACCCTTTAGGGACCAGGAATTGGAGAGAAGCTGATTCATGCCACAAGCAAGCTACCTTCCTGAAAATGCCTTGCTTGTCTCCATGCCATTTGCTGTCAGACAGGATAAAGAACCCTTTGGGAAGAGGATGCTGATGAAGAGAGCTACAGAAGCAATGAGATAAGTGTGTATTTACCAATAGTTTATGATTTATACAGGATGAGAATCCTCTTGTCTGAGGATCTTCAAAAGCATGAAACTCAGAAACAGTCACAGTTTTCCGATTACAGAAAACAAGAAGACTCATAGCTTTTGAAATGGATTGGTTTTTAATATTTCTAAATCCAGAATATATAGACAAGGCAGATTATGGGAACTCAGAAACCTCCTTAACTTCAGATGACTTTAGCTTTATTTATAGAATTACCAAAGCTGCTCTTCTTCCTCCTTGTCTTCTACATCCTTTGCCTCTTCAGGACTCTTCAGAAACATTTTGAGAGCTCAACACTCAGTCTCTGCAACACACAGTACAGTGAGCCCTCTTCTTGATTCACCCATAGATGTTACTGGAAGGAAACAAAATATAGCCCCTTCATTAGCATATGAGTTATTCCTGGAAGGCTCAGAGATTTTCCCATCAAACTTGGACTGTTTTGGTTTAAAAGGTTTCAGCAATGTTCTTCTGCCAGCTTTTCTCCAGCCCAGTCATAAGTTATTAAATGAAACTGCAAATCTGCTTTAATCACTGTTCCTTCCCCTCATTTCCTCCTCCTTAAGGGGTTTTAGAATAATCATAAATGTCTTTATTTTTGCTTAAAGCCTTAGAGCTGTTCTGTACCTTCCTGACATCAGAAATTCAGGTAAGCACAGTGAGCCTTCAGGAAACCATCTGAGATGGGCACAACTCTCTTGCCTCATCTTGGAAGATGCACAGAACAGAGCAGGCAGATTACCTCCACGGGACAGGAATTGTCCTTGGTTTACAGCCTACGTGTCCTTGGCACACTGAGCTCAGAAAATGCCAAACCCTGCCTCAGGCTTCAGCTTTAAAAAAATATCACCTCATTTATCAAAGAGATGCCTTGCAAGCCCTGTGGTATGGAGCAGAGCTGGCTGAAACCTTCCTCCCCCCTCAAATAAAAATTAGTCCTGCAACAGGGTGCACACACGCCATAGTTCTGTTGACCAATAGAACTTGGAAAACAAATATCATACAAGAGAAAATACTGGCTTGCTCTGGGAATATCTGTGAATACAGCAGCAGTCCTTGCAGCCTGGGAAAGTGTTGCCATCACTGCCTATCCCAGTGCTGTGGAAGAGCTCCAGCCCAAACACACCTGGTTGTTGTTCTTGATGGCAAAGGACACCCCAGCACTCAGCTGCTTGTGTCTGACACTGCCACCACACTGGGGAGGTGTCAGCCTCCAAATCAGGATGGAGATTTCAGAAGATGGGATTGTTTTAAGACTTGCAATGTGTCTGGACTCTCCTAGAAGAAAGCCTTCTCCCTTCACTCCTGTGTGTGCTGGTGGACTTCCTCATGAAGGTCCTAATCCATCTTTGGATTCCCCGTGCTCAGGAAAACTCAGCATTTCTGCAGCTGGAGCTGGGCTGGAGCTCAGTTGGCTCCAGCCAAACCTGGTTGCCAGAAACCACATAAAGAAGAGTTCTGGCCAGGGCCACTGTGCTTGAAAACACACACACAGAGCCAAATTCTGGCACTCACACAAGTCTGAAATTTGGAAGACTGGCAAGCCTGGCCTTGAAAACAATCATGGCTGATTAAAAATGAAGACACACTCCTGAGCCAAGTACTGAGGTGGGAAGACATTTCTGTTGGATGTCTTATCCCTTCCTGCACCCAAAGTGATTCTGCACTATTGGTTCAAAAGAAAAAAAATCACCCATTTTCTCTCAGTTTATCATTAATTCTTCAATTTGTTTACAAGGCAGCAAGTGAAAGATTCTTTCTACAAGGAGCTAAAATGCTTACAGATCACTGTGAGTTCAAAGGATGTGTCATGGAAATACATTGGGGAGAATTACTATTTCTCATCAGTGGGATAATTGCAGGCAATCCATCTGAAGGTTAGAACGCAATATTTGGAAGAAGTTATTGCTTCTACATTTCTTTATAGTCTGACATGAAAGATCTGAAACTTCTTCTGCATGTGACTCAAATATGAATAAAGCTCATAACAAAACATAATAGAGGAAAATGAAAAATTCCTAGCTGATATAGAGGCATCTGTGCTGTGGTTAAATTATATTTTGACTTTCAGCTCATTTGTTTATTCCTCCAGACAGCTACTGACCGTGTTCTAGAGGATCTTAACTTTGTTGAGGGCCGCTCGACTTTGCTGACTTTTAATTGTGCATCAGGGAGACTTTAAATAAATCAGCCATTGCCATTGGCAGTAATGAAAAAACATTAGAAGAAGATGAAAGCAGTATCTACAAATTGCTAAGGATATACACAGAGAGCTGTATTCCCCATCCATGGTGCAGGTAATTCCTCTGCAAGGTCAAAGCCTACCCAAGGGTCCTGGGCTATTTAAACCAGGTTTTCCAGAAGCTCTCACAACTTTTTCTGTGTGGGAGCTCCTGTGGTGACTGAACCAGCAGAAACATGGGCAGACTGTTGTTTTGCTGGATTCATAACAAAGGACCACAAACTGAACTTATCTGGGAAGAAGAGTAAGACAGTTTTTCCTTCTCACCCCAAGAGTTCACCTCTTTCAGTTCAGGTCTGAAAGTCCCTCTCTGGAAACCACTAAAAATATTACTGGCACTCATCTGAGCTTTTCATCCTTCCTACTTGAAGTATATGTAAGAGGTCTCTTCATCTTCAAGCCCAGAGTGGTTTCTTTGCTCAGACCTGGTCTCTGAGCACAGAAGTCCTCTGGAGTTCAAGGTGTCCAGAAGTCAAAATGCCAGGCCATGGAGAAAGCTGTATTTCACTGTCTGATGTCATGCTAAAGCCAGGGTGGCAAACAACAGTCAAGTACCTCAGAAATGCTGTCCGAGGTTTTGCAGATCTCAAGAAATGCACGTCCAACACAGCTGTGTTGGAAGAGACTTTAAAAATCTGACATCCTTCCCAGTCTTCACTCCTCAGCATTTATTGCTGGTAATTGGTGCAGATTCTTGCCTTCAGCAATTTCTCACCCAAGCAATGCAACTGAAGATAGTGACTCCCACCGTGCTGGGGGAGCACAGAACAGCCTTGGGCACTGAACACTTCCCAAGAACATCCCTGAGCAGATGGCATAAATCTAGTGAATTGTGGATGGGAAAGGGAATCCCCAGGAGATGCAGGGACAGCACAGACACTGCACAGATATTTTTTTCTGTGTCTTCACAATCCATTTCCATGCAGCTCTCAACTTTTCCCTACATAGTGTTTGGGACTTGAGCATCTCTAAGGAATCACACTTATTTGAGGCAGAGATGAGGAAGAGAGGAATAAACAGCATTTCCTACTCTTGAGGAGAGATCACTGAGACACCAAAGGCCTCTCTCTGCCATATGGGGTGGGAGATGCTGCTTGTGTCAGCATGTAGGTGCACCAGCAGGATTGTATTAGCAGCAGCAGTGAAACGCCCTGACTTCTGCTGCCTCCAGGCCTCAGTTGTTCACTTGCTTAGCTCCCAGCTCTGCACCAGATACACAGCTGTCTCCTAACTCCTCTGGGCTCTGCACACTAGGCTGCTCCAAGGGCTGAGATACCTCCAGCAATCATCATAAAGTACCTCTCAAGTACAAGATCACAGAGCAGGATCATAGCCATGGAAGAAAACAGCTTTCTGTGCCCAGCTGAACTACATCAAAAAACCTAGCTGCATGTAAAAGATGTTTTCTGCCCCTTTTCTGAAAGCCACTTTCTCATACCTCCATGCTCGTGGGCACAAAAAGCCCCAGGACATGAGACATGCAAGTCACCTGCTGGGCACAGAAAGCTGGGCAGGCTCCAGTGCTCCAAGGTCTGCAAAGCTCTGCCCATCCTGGACGTGTGCACAGCATCAGCACACCATGGGTCATCACATAGCACACCTGGGCAGGTATGACAAAGCAAGAGGGAACCTAACAGAAAACAATACAGCCCTCAGGATTAAGAGGAGGAATCCTTTCTCCTGTTAGAAATGTTCGTGGCTGGGTTACCAGACCATCTTGGTGAGTCATGCCTTTAAGGAACCTTTCACCTCAACCAAATGCTTCAGCATCCCACAGCACCAATAACCCCATCCAGAGTGAAACCTAGATAAATGACCAAAGGAATTCTGGCATTAAAGCTGGCACACTGAAGTGAGTCACTCAATTAGCAGCCTCTGTGCAATGTTTGGTAGCCAGAGAAGGGCTGTCCTGTCTCATAAGTGACTCACAACATGAAGAACATCACACAGTAGTGATCAGTCACAAAGGTGAATAAGCAGCAGTGGTTTTGTCCAGTGGCTGAGTAACAAACTCAGCTACACATCAATATGATCCATGGCCCTGCTCCTTTCCACTTAGCTAAAGGAGCACTACTGAGTGTAAGCCAATTGTATCATGCAGTGTCATGTCTAAAGGGTGGAGATCAGGAGCAGCAGAGGGAGAGGTTTCCACACACTCATTGTAACTTTACTATTGCCAAGCCCCTACTGCAAGAGTTGTCTGACTCCAGATCTGCTTCAGAAGATCACAGGAAAGGAACTGGGCAAATTCTACCTGAACAGAGACTTGGATCTACTGGGAAAAGATAATAAAATACAACTTTAAATCAAGATAGCATTTTTTACCATCTTTTCTGGAAAAAAGTCTGTCCTTTCTCCTACCCCTGTATGTTTCAATCCTGTTATAGAATGATAGGACTGTTTGGGTTAGGATGGTTAGCATTAAACACCATTTATTGCCAAGCCTCCTGCCATGGGAAAGTTGTACCAGACCACGTTGCCCAGGCTGCATTTAGATGGGACTTGAGCATTTCCATGGATGGGGCATCCACAGTTTCTCTGGTCAGCCTGTCCCAGTGCCTCACCGCCCTCCCAGTCAAGAATTTCTACTTAATATCTCATCTAAATCTACCCAACTTCAGTTTAAAGCCATTAGTCCTTGCCCCTCAACAATGCCTGTGTCAAAAGTCCCTCTCCAGCTCTCTCCCCACTACCTCTTACTCAAGAGCTGAGCAGCAACAGGAACTTCAGAACAGCATAACCAGGGTGAGCAGGGAAAACAGCAGAGTTTTCTCTCTTAAAAAGAGAAAGCTGCCACACACTTTCCCACACTGCAGTTCTCTCAGTGGTCCTGAAAGCTGAGGACAGCTGGACTTGGGAAGAGCTGGATTTACACATCAGATAGGAACCCACCAGGCAGTTGGACAGGTTGTGCTATCAAGGCATCCTCCAGCTAAGCCATAAAATCCTCCCTTTTCTCTCATTGTGAGGAGCAGAATAGCTTTAAGAGGCACACAGCATAATGGAAAGGAGAGGGGTGTCTGGGTAGGTGGGCACTGCCTTGTGAGGTACTGCATGTGTTTGATAACTCCATGCAATGTAGGAAGGCAGATATGGACTCAGTGTAATGTCAGGTCTCTTTGCTTTCTTGGTAAAGGAAGACTCAGGATTTCAACAGGCAATCAAATCCAGAATAAAGAAAAAAAAAAAAAGAAAAGAAAAAAAGTGGGGGGGGAAAAGCAGAACCCAAAGCCAAGTTCTTTCGCACTGAAAGTTTGACTCTACAACCTCAGTACCTTTACTTCCTCCTCTTAAGACTTGCAAATGTAGATAAAAATACTCCAATGATGCTGATAAAACCTTTACAATGCTGTATCTGGGTTGATCACATTATTCATAGGTTAGCAAGCTTTACATGAATAGCGCAGCTCATTTTCTTGATTTTTTATTCAACTTTTATACAGTGGTAGATAATGGCACAGCATGTCATAAACCCTTTAGAATTGTATTTTAATGTCTTCCCCAAATATTTCTGAGTTAGCATTACAACAGTTGCTTTCAACTCCGGAGACAAATTCTTTGGAATGCATGAAGGCAAATGGGCAGAACTCAGAAACAGCCTCAAGATAAACTAAGAAGCGAGAAAAATCCCTTTTCACACTTAAAGACTTAGCATTCACTCAGAATTTCCAGGGATAATGATGCTTTCTCCCTTTCAACAGCACACTAGAGCCAGATCCATCTGCAGAGATGCCATAATCCAAACCAGCTGATGTTGCAGTCTGGTAAAGAAGAAGGGAAGACACCTTGAGGTCTCTTTTCCACTCCCCCATTTTATAAATCCACTGAGATGTGAAGGCACAAGATAAGGGCTTATTAGGCTTTTTAAATCAACACATGGGGCAAATGAGAGTCTATAAATCCCATTATTTTGTTATTAATGCAGGAGTATTTTCACATTCAGCACTATGTTAGATTGGAATTTAGCCTGAACTCTTCCATTCTACATCAGTGCCTTCAATCTATTAATTAGACAGGAAAAACCCTAACTATTCTCCTTTATCCAGACAAGCTCTCACTTTGATAGATTTCTGAGCTAACTTTAAAGAGTTGCACAAAAGGCTTCCTGTCTATCTCACCAGCAGTGCCCAGTGTGTGCTCCAGACAGCACCTCACACAAAAATGCAGGCAAGAGACAGAATTCCAAACGAGCTGCCATGACCTAGTTTCATGTCAACCTTCAAGAGACCCCAATGTGTGCATTATTTCTACATTTTTACTTGATTCAGAGAAATCCAACACTTTGTTTCCAACACCAGCACAGAGGCCAAGGCAGTTTGGGATTACTACAATATAATCTCCCTATTAAGTGATGGTCTGAGTCCAAAAGACATTGGTTTTAGGGCAGCCTTTCCTTTGGCTGAGTGCAGAGGGAATCATGTCTATAACACTACAAACTCTTCTGTGCCTGTTCTGCTCAAACCCACATTACCCTCAGCCTTTGGATAAATTCTCTTCCATCTTTTCTCAGTGCAATGGAATCAAGCCCCAGAAGTTTTCAGCAGCCCATGCCTGAAGACCACTCGTGTTAGACCAGGATCTCTGGATTTAAACCATTCAAATTGTGTTTTGTCAGTTCTTATGCAGCAGAAGCATGTCAGCTGTTCTGCATAACAAAACACAGGAGCACTTTTCATATTGCAGGATAATAAGGCAGATGTAGAAAAAGTATATTTAAGCAGATTATCCCTAGATAGGAAGAGTTGCTCTGTATTCGGGTTTTGTTGGCAAAAGCAACACTGTACAGTTATGAAGCACACTCTTCCAATTATTTCAAACAGAAACAACATCATTTGGATCCCATATACCATTAGTCTGAGTATTAACAATCCCAAAAGAAATAAAAAGGAGTGTAACACTTGTGGAACAGCAGTCAGGCCCATATTGTACCAATTTCTTGTTCAGTATGAGACAAAAGTATTTGAGTCTTTAATGATTTTGTTATGTTAATTCCACCTTCAAAAGATCCTTAAACCACAGAGAGGAACACAGGGTACGCACATAATGCTGCAGCTTGAACATTTCAATCTCTTCCTTAACACAGGCCACATATTTACCAAAATGCAGTGCCACATCCAAAAAAAAAAAAAAAGTTTTGAGAAAAACCTCTCCAGAAAATGTTAGTCGCCTTACCATAAGTATATACATTTTATAGGAAAATCTTTAATTAAATAATTTTTTGTTCAACCAGTCCCAAGTATCCCAAATTTACACATCCACTTAAACAAAAGCTTTGGTCCTTATATGTTTATATCTCAGATCTAACAATAACCTTTCATAATTGCTTTCACTTTTTTAAAGATTTGAATAGGGAAAGTAGGTGTCAAAGTCTGAAGACTAGTTTGAATGTACTTTTTGCAGTGCTGTGGGAGGATGAAGTACAGAGAGGACCATGAATTTGTGCATCTCAAAAATAACCTGCCTGTTTGAAAGCCTTCATTACCTTGGCCACAGATCTTTTGAAGTTTCCACCAATTTTGAGTTATTGCTTTGCCTGTGCTCATTAGTTAGGAGGAGATCTCTGAGTCTGCTGAGAAAGAAAGAAAGAAAATGTGAGTTTCAGCTTTCTGCAAATCTGATTGTTGAACATTTTCAGCTGATTGCATTATCCCCTGGCCTAAGCCAACTAATTGCTTTGGCTCAATTGAACAATAATTGGATTGTTCCCTGTAGTTGTGGTTCAATGCCACAGCATTGTGCTGTCGATAATACAGTAAAAGCCTATTAAATCCATGGCCTTGCTGGGGAGAATTGTACCTTTAAAACAGACATTTGCTTCTATTGCTCATATCAATGATAATTTTCTTCTTACTTAAATCATAGGAAAAAGGCATTAAAAAATGCTATAGCAAGCTGCAGCAGAGAGAAAGAGCAGAAACGGTGCCCAAGTTTCCTTCCAGGCAACAGTTTTAGAAGGCCTTTTTCTAAGGTTTCAAAAGGTCTCAAAATTCCAAAGAGTTTCATAATTGTAATTTAGACCGTTTGCCTGGAAAACTGGTATTTAAGGAATTGCACGCCAACAGTTTTCCTGTTTCTAGTGACAGCAGTCAAAAATTCAAGGCAGAAAGGTCTCCACAGCTTTAACTCCAGCTAACATTTACCAAGAAGATATGGGTTTCCCTGGGTGCCCTGCAGAATGCAGCACACCCAGAGGGTAAACTGTGCTCCAGGTGAACATTGCTAATGGAGACTTTTCCATTTCAAAGGTGGAGAAACTGACTTTTTACATACGGCATTTCAGAGCCCAGGTCCTCACCCAGGTGTGGTGAGCAGGAAAGCTCTCAGGTGGGCGAGGGTGAAGCACTCCTTGAGAAGATGAGATGTAGCTTAAGTTGAAGAGCCACAATTTTGGGTGACAATTCACCCAGATTCCACAGAATTCCAGCCCAGATTCCACAGAAAACCCACCTGTGGCCTTTCCACCCTCCTCCCACAGGCTGTTTCTCCTTATCAAGATGCTCAAAATTCAGGCAGGAGCACTTGTTCAGCTCATAGTACCTGATCCTGACAAGGCAACATTAATTCTGGCAAAAAAGTTCTCAAACGCAGATAATTTTAATCAGAAAATGTTATGGATAGCTGTGAGACAGCAGGCAGCCTGGGACAGCCTTTGCCATTAAGTTTAATATAAGATCACCTCAAAAGTCTCTAATGCTTTACCATTTTCAGGAATCATCTCAAGGCAAACCTGCCTGGGTTCATTTCATGGTTGAGAAGTGTTTGCCTCTGTAATAAATGAGGACTTCAAACCCTCCTGCACCCCCCGAGATGAAAACTCCGAATTTCTCTTGACTCTGTTCACATGCTGCGCTTAAACCTGCACCTCTTCCAAGAGCAGACTCTGAAGGTCTCTCAAACCCCTGCATGAGGTGATTAATTGGATGATTATTCACACACAGAGCTTAATCCCAAACCCAGGGAGACCTGTGGGAGTTTACTGACTAACGACCTGCAAGTTGCTACCGAGAGACTCCCCAAAGATTAATTATGTGCCAGGTCTGCTCAGATTATGGGCCTGATTTACAACACTCTTTGGTGTTAAGCTTGCCCAACTCGTTCTGTTTTTCAGTTTAACACTAAATGTTTGTGCTGAAGGGTTCACATTGTTGCTTCAAGGAGCACTTCTGGAGAACGTTCAAAGCCAACCAGCTTAGTGGCTTCCAAGGAGGGGAAAAAAATTAAAACAAGAAAATAACGTAAAGATGTTGGCTTGGTCCCTGGTGCCAGACCTAGGGGAAAGGAAGGGATTTTTATTTGAAAATCTCGAGCTGCAGGATGTCAGCAAGTAGAAAGGGGGCTAAGAGAAAGGGGGTTTTTCTTTCCTTCACCTCATCAAGATCCACATTTGTGATTTTTGGTATTTCAACTCCTAAAATAACAAAAGACCCTGCTTTCAGCTCCCATGGAAGATGACACTGTCCCTGCCACTCCAAGTGGACATCGCTGTGGGCAGTTTCTGGTGTGGATGGGTCTGATGGATGTCTCAATCAATGACAATAACCTGCATCAGTATTTTCCTTCTGCCTGCACAGTGTGGCAGGAAAGGAGGTAAAGTTACCTCTGAAGGCCAAGGTAACTCACCAGGGCACCAGGTGTGTGTCACCTGGTGTCACACACACACAGAAAGGACACAGAGAGATGGCCTGGAGCAGTAAACCTCCTCTACATGAGTTATCTTCTCTCTATAAACCACTTGAAGAGCTGTCATTAGAATATTTCTGAGGGAGTGTAACTTTCTGACCAGCCTTAATTGGGCTGGTACAGCAGGAGCAGGATCAGGGCATTTGTTCATTTGTAACAGAATGGGTTCATGGCCCAGTGGTTTCTGCTTCAGCTTGTGCTTGGCTTCAGTCCACCAGCTGGACCATAAAATCCTTGCAGAGGGAGGATCCTGTTTCAGCGATCCCTTAGGCTGGAATTTGTGAGTGAAGGTTGCCATAAGATTATTGGGAAAGGTAAAAGAGCATCTCTAGAACAGAGCCTGCTTCACAGCTTGCACAGGTTCCAGCCTGTGAGGCAGTCCTTCATCCCTTAGGAGTCTGCAGTAGGGAGAAGTGTGGAAAGCCAGAAATAAATGCCAGGGATTTCCCTAATAATAGGGTTACTCATCAAAACAGCACAAAGGGACCAAGCTGGCTTCTTCTCCCAGGCAAGAAAAGAGGAAAAGTGAGAAGGAGGCAGTGAGCACACAGGTACAAAATTGAGGCTTCACCAAAGCTGCTCTTTCCACTTTCTGGGGGACTTAAATTTCATCAAGCCTCCACTTGCACTCTTTAACCACAGAATCCATGTCTGCAGAGCTAAGGGAGGCAAGGGGAGAACACCCAGGAGACAGATCTGTACTTATCCCCAAATAAGTGGCATAAGTCAATCCCCAAATAAGTAACAAGGCAGTGCATGGCAGAGGTAAAGGCCTTGCTATGGAAGACCACCTAGAGTGTGAACAGGATTTCTTTTGCTGTACAACACAGTCATATTGGGTCTATATCCTCCCACCAGCCCCAGGAGGCACAAGACAAAATACTGAAATTATTAAATAGAAGATGCTAGAGCTGTACAGTTCACATCAGATACAGCAGGCAAATACAAGGATCTGAGAGACCTTGCTCTTCCTTTGCTCTTCAGCCTAAATTGTCCACAAACCCCTTAGGTGAGGAAGGGCTGTTTCCCAGAAATAAGCTGCAGCATTACTCACTCAAGTGCTTTATATTTTCTCACACCATTTCTCAGCCTCTGCTGAGGGCAGGTGGCAGGACTGGGCAGACTGTCCTCAGCCAAGGGCATCCAGCCCTGCACAGGCTCCAAGCCCACAAATTAGAAACTGAACTGGGGAAAAATGTCTTTCCTAGATTGTCTTGCTGCTCATCTCCCTGACTTCAAAGCTCACATCTGTCTCGTGAGGTGAGGATGGTTTCTAACTTTAGTTGACCCAAATTACTTCCAGCCTTCCTCTGCAGCACACAGCAACACTGAGGCTTTGTATCATGCCTTTGATCACTGCACCTGGGAGATAAACTGGCCTGGTGTCTCTGCAAAGAAAGCTTTACAGGCAAAGGCATAGATAGAGGTGAAGCCCATTGTTGAGTCAGCTCTCATTAACAAAATGATTCTGCTTTGGAGAGGCAGCAGGGGGAACCTGAGCACCAAACACAATTTCCCTGGAAGGTGTTGAGTTTTTGGGCACTCCTATCACACCTAAGGACAGTTTCTCAGTTTAGGGGAGAGTCATGCTCTGGTTTTCCACAAGGGGGTTCTGCAGGTAGCAGAGACAAGCTTTCCTGAAGTTTTAATTAGTAAAAAATGATGCAGAGACCTAGAGCCTTCCTCAGGCCTGGAATAATTTGTAACTTCCTCAGGGATAGGAGGCTGGGACATTCTTCCTTTGTACCCTGAAATCTTTCCTGTCCTTCCTTCTCACAGTCTCTCAACGAACACATACACACTCTGTAAATGCTGAATTAACATACAGTTACCTATGAAAAAGATGCTTAGACAATTTATGACAGGATATTTATTATTCATCTTTTTCTCTCAAATTAATTTCTCTTGTACTTTGCAGTTGTATTCCTGCTGAGCAGGGTGATTCTGGTGGTTGCCCTTCAGTATCAGGATGATTTTTGGCCATCCTCTACCCTTACAACTTTGCTGACTTAGCCACAATAGCAAGAAAGTAGCTAAAATTCTCGGGGATACTTGTGACTTTCGCTTCTGTTATTTCAAAGAAAAATTAAACTCAAGTTAAAAAACGCAGCATCTCAGAAAAGGGCAAGGCCATTTTTAAACACCACAGATTAGCAGAACATAGCACAATTCAAGCTTTTGCCTATTCATAGACGTGACCCTTCTAAAAAGTGAGAAAGGGAAGAAGAGAATTTTTTTGTTTTTAAAAAAAGGTTTAAACCCTTAAACAGCAGGATATTATGTACCTGCTATTAAGCTCCATCTGGCACTAACCATGCAGGCAAGTGACAAGCCAAGACAACTTTTTTTGAGGAGGGGGGTGGTGAGGGGTGGGGAGTGGATGGAAAGACTCATTTTAGCAAAAGCTGTAGAACAAAAATTTGTTTGAAGTGTTTCTGCACAGCTTTTCGTCATGCACTTGCAACTTTTAAAACTATTTTAAGATACAGTGGTAAATGTGTTAAATAGGTCACTGTCTGTGTCCAGCACAGAGATAAGAGGCTGTTTATAACTCCAACTACAGAACTTTGGCTTTTTAAGTTCAACTGGTAACTGCTTACATGGCAGGTCCCCACTGCCTGCCCAGAAGGCAAAGCTACAGTCAGAGAAAATAAATAAATCTGACTGCTCTCATGTTCAGCCTTGCTCCAGCTCACCAATATTTCTATATA
This sequence comes from Sturnus vulgaris, assembly GCF_052056855.1. Lineage (NCBI taxonomy): Eukaryota > Metazoa > Chordata > Aves > Passeriformes > Sturnidae > Sturnus > Sturnus vulgaris. Next base: position 42,429,021 of record NC_142248.1, read on the forward strand.
TGGCAGCCCTGGAGCTCTGGTGCACAGGCACCACTGAGGAGCACATGATGAGTGGGAAAAGCAGTCCAAAAATGCTAAAGCATTAGGCAAGGAGGCAAAGTGGATGGTTTTCCAAAAAGATGATGGGAAGAAGTAGGTGACATTTCTGTCAAAGAGGGCTTGGATCCTGCAGCTTCTCCCAGAAGTGAAACACAGGGACACTGTTTGTTTGAGTCAAACAGAAGCTGCAGGAGGGGTCTGAAGGAGAGAGACACCCAAGAGACACGAGAAGCAGCATCAGCATTGATCCAGCACTGCCTAGACCAGGACAAAGCTGAAGACAAGAGTGATGTGACCTGAAATAAATGTGCTATTAACAACATGACCCACAGAACCAGGGCAGGCACAGCCTTGGTATCCACCAAGGAAAATACTCTGGCCGTGATGGAGGAGCCTGCAGTGTGTAAATGTGTTAAATGGCCCAGCACAGAGACAAAAGGCTGATTATAACCCCAACTGCAGGGCTCGAGAGCCCAGAGCCACATTTCAGAGGGTCTATGTCCTGCCTAAGTGTTTTTACATCCCACTGACATCATTCCTACCTCTAAGCTGGACTGAAGCCTCACAAAGGCAGTGATTGAGACTTTTAGAGAGAGGATTATAAAACAAGATCTCTGCTTTCTCTCCTCTTATGCCTCCCAGAGGAATTATTTAAAACAGGAGCCCTGAGTCCTGGTCTGGCCATGAAGAATCCACGACTCTCATGGCTTTACAAACTTCCAAGCCTTCATTCTGGTTGGTACCATTTTGTCATAGGCCAGTAGTGGACATCAGCCCATCCGTGGGCTGCACTGCACCTTGTTTGCCATTCAAGAGCAGGGGTTTCATCACCTCTCTGATTGCCCAGGAATTAGCTAAACCACTGCCTACCTCCTGTGTGGGCCAGGTGTACCCACAAAAAGAAAGGAATCCAGGAGGTTGTGTTACACCAAAGCTCTGAAAGCAACGCAGTCTCTGATCCAGAAATACCTCATTTAACAAATAAATCCTGTGGGAGTTATCGGGGAGCATAGGAAGAAATACTTCAGACACTGAAACTCAAAAGTTGCAGCTGATGGCTGAAATAAGCTCGTGAGATGCTTCAGAGAAGCAGGAGACCAAAGGATGTGGTGACTATGCAGGAACAAGGAATTAGAGCAATAAATCCTCTCGTCACATGCAGCCCTGCCTGATATAAAAATATTACAAAAAATAGCCAGAAGTAAGGCCTGTGGGTGGTGAATGCTGTTCTGGGTCTTCACATTTCTGCTGCTCCTCTGCCCTTTTGTTCCTGCTTTTGGGCACAGCAAAAGAAGTGTGGAAACAAATCAAGAATCAGTCATACACAGGAGGAGAAAAATCTCCGGCAGCAGCTAACAGGAAGCAGAACATATGTCTACTGTCATCTTCCTCCCCACATTTGAAAAGCCACCTCACTTCCAAGGGGGAGAAAAATCCTTTTGCTGAGTCCCTTGGAAGTGAGGAGAGCACCTCATCAGCTGGCTGCTGGCTCAGCTCTCAGCAGTGGCTCATTTTCCTTCTGTGCCACCCTCCCAGCGCTCTGATGGAGCCTGTGATTAATTCAGCTCTTTACTCGAGTTTAATGCTGTTCCACAGTCATTTTGTGGAAGTCGTTTCTCTCCCGTGGCAGAAAGCATCACATTTCCATGCACGCCTGTGGGTTGTTGTTTCAGATTGATGGCTCGTTGTGCTGTCAGTCACTGAAACATCCCTGAAATATGTGATAGATGCACAATCCACATCCTGCCCCGGGCAGGGGATGGCTCGGCCCCTGCTGTACAGGAGGGCCAGGAGCCCATCAGAGGGGTGGGACTGATCCAGGGATGTGAGACAACACAGCACCCTAAACACAGACCCCACAAACCAGAGCACAGCTTGCAAAAACACAAACCCACCTGCACATCATTGCCTGGGGAGGGAGAGGGAGGAAAAGGAAGAGTGAAGAGCAGAAGGAACAATTTTCACTTCTGACACTGTCATTTAAGCACAGACTGCTATATAATCTCTTTATTCCACAATCAGACTTTATCAACAGCCCTCAATTTACCCCAGAGGGGTGACCTCTCCTACCCAAGCTCACTGCATGCATCCAGGCCATTTGCACAAACAGCTTACTGGGAGACCAGGAGGTTGTTCATCTGTGGAACTGGACCCAACTGGAATTCATTACAGGCTGCAGCACCAGGAGGATTAAAATTGGACCATGCACAAACTTTAAGCAAATGACAAATTGCAGTTCTGGGGCTCCTGTGTATAACACAGCACGAGACACACAAAGCAAGGAGCACTTTTATGTATTTAATTCCTTCACCAAAAGTATAATAAATAGACCATGTATGTTTCCACCACTTGGTTCTCTGGTTTGTTTCATTTTTTTCCCAAAAAGTTTCCTTGGCCACAAGATGAAATTATCTGTGGAATTAATTATCCTAAATCAGACAGCACTGAGAAATGAAAGTGTAAAGCCCTGAAGTGCTTCAAAAATAGGCAAATATTAAGTCAATTTTAAAAGAAATGTCAAATTTATAATATTACAGGTTCAGACAAGGGCTACACTGTTCACTGTCACACACCAGTCACGCAGAGAAGAACTAACTCCCACAAATGAAAGGAGAGAATCTTTCTGAGGAGCCAACCTTTCACAAATATGGTCCATCCACGTTTTCTCCTGTCTGCCCCAAAGAGAATGAAGGGTTCCGTTTTTAGATGAGTGGTTTTTGCTTCATATTCTGGATACTTTTGTCTCCTGGGCAGTCCCATTTATCAGCTCCACAGCACTGCCATGGTCATTTCTGTGTGAAATCAGAGCAGAAAGTACAAGGAACATTTGGCATCATCAGGATTATAAAAACTTTCACACCTGGAAATTTATCTCAGCTGGAATAGGAACAACAGAGTCATCGGGACATCTTTTTGTTGTTACAGGAAGATTTCATGGCATTTATTTTATATAGAAGCTCAAATTGAACAGGTTTAAAAGATTTTCAGAGGGAGTAAGAGCACAGGATTAAAGGAAAAATAAAACCACCTTGAGCTGACAAATTAATGAGAGTATATGAAAGAGAAAGGAAAACAATATTTAATGAGTTGTTATGGGACATTGTGTTGTGCAAAACATTCATGGCCACGTGGTAACCATGATGTGTCACAGCCAACACATTCACTTGTTATGGATGTTTGGCTTCAGCTCACCAGAAAGATGGGAGATGTTCTCATTAGAAGGACCATTGCTAGGAAATGAAACCTTGCTAATTATTACAACTCACCAAGAGAGACAATTTAGTAGTGTAGAGTGGTGTTCTTACATTTATTTCTGAACTATTCACTTTTGTCTTGTAATTTCTATTATTTCCATAGTATCCAGAAGGAAATATTTCTATTTTATTGATTCTTTCAGAGAGGGGAAGCATGTCTGACTTTGTACTAACAAATACACAACCACACATGCTTCCTTTCTCCTCAGAAAAGCAATCACAGTTGCCAGGACCACAGTTCTGCCTTTGGCATCCCATATAATCTTCATATTTCTGGGGTTTGTTATTCAGTCCTTGACCTCTCCTTAATTTGGACTTTAAAAAATAAGTTGGCAGCCACAGATTGTTTGATGGCTTTTCTCTCCCACACAGGTTTGGAGAATCTATCTTTTTTTTTTCCCAGTGGAAGGCAAGGGAGTTACTAGGAGAAAAGGAAAAGGCTTTGCCTGTTTTGTTTTCGCTATAATTATTAAAAATCTTGGAGCTTTATTGTTACTATGTTTGAGAAAAGATAAACAGGAACATAAACCAGTAACCATCTGGAATGAAAGGAACCCTCCTGATTCTTAGAGGGAAGGTGATATCCTTCCTTGCATCTTTAGATTCTGTCTAGAGCATAACTCGACACACACCACATCTATGTTATGTGCCACCATAATTCTTGTTGGACAGAGCTTTTTCTCCCTCCTTGCATTTCTCCTTCATGCCCAGGATGAATCAGCCAGCAGCAAACCCATCTGCACAGACTTATCCATGGGACAAATCACCAGTGAAATGGTTTCTGACCTTCCCCTTGCTCCTGCATTCCCACCACACATCCCAGACCCCATCCCACCACTTGTCCTGTAAATCTGCACTACATCAGTGGAAGTTGGCTTTACAAAAAGGATCCAGCATGCCTTGACAGTTTGGAGTCATCTGAGTTTTCACACACCAGGTTTTCCATGCAGGCATGTTCTGGACAGCATTAGGGCAATAAATGGAATGCAATGGCATTCCAGGGGGAGCAGAACCAGCTCCTGGTACAGGAATCTGGATTCATTTTAAGTATCAGTGTGAAGGCAGATTGTCTCCTCATCAGTCATAGTGCTGTAAATATTAATCTAATATTGATTTAACAGGAATTTCTCCTGGTCTTGATCTGCAGTAGCAGCTCCTAGCATTGACTACAGAAGCACTCAAGAGTTTCTGAAGTTCATATTACAGAGTATGATTTCCCAGATTTGAGATTTCCTGGTTAGCACACTTAGGTGGTCTCAGAGAGCTCTGCACTCACTGTGAGAACGAGACTTTTGGGACCTGCATGGTCCCCTGAGCTATCACAACACTGTGGGCAGGATTACAGACAGCAGCTTGAGCAACACTCAAGGGACAACAAACTATTTAATCTGCCTCTTTTCTTTCCTATGTTGTCCATCCTTTTATATTTTTACCTTTTTTTCTTGTAATATGCAGGGTTTTTTTAATTCCTTTGTGGTAGAGGGGAAAAAAGAGATTTCATGTCATAAATTCTATGCTAGGAAAACATCATGTAAGGCAATGAGGAGCTGCTATGAACCCCAATATTGGTCCAATATAACCTTGACACCTCCTGCCCTGTAGCCATCACACTGGCACTTGCAGCAGTCAGGAGGAGTGTGAGGCTTCCCTGAGTTCAGAGCTGCACTCTCTGTCTCCCTGTCCCCTTCCTGCAGGTGTGTGTCCTTGCTGGGAAGGACGAGAATTTAACGGAGGACTTGAGAAAAGATAAACAGATATACAGAAAGATAAACAGATATACAGAAGGTTTTATAGGAATGAAAGCAAGTTTTGATATAGAAGAAAAGAATTGCTGAGCCAGTCTTACTGGGTAACTAGAAGACAAAAAGCAAGTGAGTTGGAAGGGGCTTTTATGGCTTAGAGCAAAAGATAAATCCACCTCAAACAAAAGATGTTTCTACCAAACAAAAGGATTTTCACAGGCAAACAAGAAAGTTAATGTTGCAAGTAGAGAAAAGATCTCAGAAATTTCCACTGCAGAACAAGTCTCAAAGTTTAACATGTAACTACTAACTCCCATGATTGGCTAGTCACTAACATGATATGGTAATTTTAGCAGTTTTGATAGGTTATATGTAAATGTAAAAGGTATTGTTTATGATTTAATTAGTAGTCATATATTAAGATGCTCTGCAATGAAAAATATATAATGTATTGTAACCAGAACTTCGGGGGCTTCAGGACACACGACTTGCCTGTGGCCAGCAGCTCTGGGCTCACCCACGACCCCCAGCTGCTGGAACCTCATCTATGCAATAAACAGAATTTTAAAAGCTGCCTGAAACCTCTGTCCCTCTGTCAGGCTCTTACATGTCCTTCCACTTCTCTCTCCAGAATGACCTGGAATTAATGAGAACAGGAAATATTCTGGGTTTGACAAAGGGAATCTGCACCTCAAGCCAATAACCTGTCTCCTGGCACTGTAGGGTGATCTATCCAGAATCAATTTTGCACCATAGAGTCCGAACCACTGAAACAAACATTAAAAAGGCAGGAGTCAAGAAACTGGATTAAAAAAAAGACTACACTCCATACAGGCCAGGAAATCCTTAATGCTTCATGTTATACTTTAGAAAATCACTTTATCCCAAGACTCACTCAGTGATTACAGCCCCATTTCAGGCCCAGGTACCCAAGTGAAGCTCTGATGGAAGGTTTAGAAAAGGCCTTTTAGCCACAGACAGGGAGATCAATCTGTTTAGTCTCAAAAGGGAGAGAGTGGGAGGCAACTTGATTACACTCTCTCCACAAGGAGAAGATAACAGGTGCTTAAAAGGGATCCTTCATCTAGGAGAGCAGCTTAACAAAGTGCTCCTGCCTGCAAGCTGAGTCCAGACTAGTTCCAATTAGAAACAAGACACTTGAAAAAAAGGAATTTAAAAAAAAATAGTCACATTTTTAAATGGTTGTGACCACTGGGACAGTGTACTTGGGAAGCACAGTCTCCAAACCAAGACTGGATATTTTCTGGCAGTTGCCCTTCTGTCACCCCTTAAGGAGCTCAAAACGGAAAGCCAGCTAAAATTTACCAAAATTTACCAAAATTTCACCTACCAGCTCATTCTGAGCTTATCTAAGCTCCCAAAATAGCTCAATTAAAAAGAAAAAAAAAAAAAAAGAAGAAGAGACCACCCAAAATATCCAGTCCAATACCTGTTTCCCTGTGTTAATACCTTATCCCAGCTAGTTCTTGCCTGCTGTCCCTTTTGGTGTATGTTTGAACTGGAAAAGAAGCTGACTTTTGCAAAAAAAAAAAAAAAAAAACATTTACAGCCTGCTGAATTCTGTCCTGCTCCCACCACCTCATAGGCAGGAAGGACAAAAGGGAGTTAACTAAATACATGCACATTGGACAGACTTGTATTTCTGCACATTCATAGGATTACCAAGCTTGGAAAAGACCTCTAAGATCATACAGACCAACCATCAGCCTAACACTGACACGTTCACCACTAAATCTTGACCCTAAGAACCACATCTACACATTTTTTGAACACTTCCAAGGATGCTGATTCCTTGAACAGCCTGTTCCAATGCCTGACTACCCTGTCAGTGAAGAAACTGTTCCTAATATCCAGTCTCATTCTGCTGTGGAACAACTCTAAGCTGTTTCCTCTTGACCTGTGGCTTGTTACCTGGGAGTAGACACTGACTCTCACCCTGGCCACAATCTCATTTCAGGGAGTTGTAGACTGTGATGAGGTCTCTTCTCAGCCTCCTTTTCTCCAGGCTGAGCCCACCCCCAGTTCTCTCAGCTGCTCCTCACAGGACATGTGCTCCAGAACCTTCACCACTCATTTATTCTGTTCAGTGATGAGCACTTCTGGCATTCCTCATGTCAGCATCCAGCATTACTCAGCATGGAGGGAGGTGCTGCCACCACTCACGGGTCTGTAAAAGCTTTGTGTGTCCCAGAAAGGGTTCAGCAGGAACCAACAGAGCTGCATGGCTGTTTCTCCTGGCACAGTCCTCTTGCATGCTGAAAAGAAAATTATACCATGGGTTCCCAGAGAAATTAAATGTCTCAAAGAATCACAGAATTATTGCAGCTGTAAGGAATGTAAAGACCACCTAGTTCCAACCCCCCTGCCATCAACAGGGACACCTTCCACCACACCAGGTTGCTGAGAGCCCCATCCAACCTGGCCTGGAACACTCCCAGGGCTGGAGCAGCCACAGCTGCGCTGGGAAACCTGGGCAGGCAACTGGGCAAAAAACTGTGGAAATATGAATGGCACGAGATTTAATTTAATTTAATACAACTGGTTCCCTTTCTGCAAGGGTTTCAAAGGGAGCAGTTTGGTGGCTGACCAGTGCCAGATTCCATTAGTGATTCTGAAGTACAATGCTGTTTGATTTATTTACCAAAGCTTTTATTTTCAAAGGAGTCTAAAGGGAACCCAGTCATCTGGGAGAGGAGAGAGAGAGAGACAGAAAGGTGCAGAATGAAGAGATCACATCTAGAAAGGCCTTTGCAAAACCTGAAGTTCTATGAAAGACTTCTTTAAGAAATCCCCCAAAGCTTTCATTGAAGCAGTTACACACTTCCCTGTCCCAACTCCTAGCAAGAAGCACCAGCACCAAGGTGTAGAGGGATTTGTGTGCACATGCAACACCTGCAAGCAATGCAGAAGACTTTATCCATGGAGCACTTTCCTGTGCTTTTAACCTGGCAGCCCTTCCTTGCTTGCTCCGTTGTCTTTTCAGGGGAGAGTACATACCTACGTGGAGGAAAAAAAAACAACTTTAAATTTCACACTATAGTCTGGAAAACACAAAGCACAATTTTCCACCCCGGGTAGCTTCTACTGGCAAACAAACACATTTCCTCGGGAGTCTGGGGAGAAGAGCCACAGGTACAGCAGCTACCCTGGGTGAGGAATGTGTCCCTGCTGTCACTTGGTCCCTGCACTGGAGCCCCATTCTCTGCAAGGAATTTCTCCAACAGAGCTGCCGCTGCTAAAATAAGCATGAGATGAAACCTTCTTGGGTATTCTGAACGATTTGCTGCCCTCTGTAGTCCAAGCAAAGCTTTATTCCATCCACGACAATTCAATCCACATTACTGCTCTTAGCTGAATTCCTCCAGCAGCCCTTGGAAGTGAGAGCTCAAGGCGGCAGAAAAAGGTGATGGGTCCAACTGGACAAGCACAAAGTCACTGTGCCGAGTGTGAATCTTCACCGGGGCAGTCTTCCCAAGGGTTTCCCATCCCCAAGGGAGCCCTGCCTGAGAGTCAATCATCAATCATCAAACTTCACAGCACCACCCCGCAGTTAAAATGGGACAGGCACGGCTTAAGGCAACGCCTGCCTTGCTGTTCCTAGAGGCTCTGCTGCACCTCCAAGCTACAGCAACTCAAAGCTAGACTAGAAATCTGCAAAGTCAGTGTGAAGCTGGAAAAAAACACCTCACAACAGTCTGAGCAGAGAGCCCAGGAGAGGCAGAACTCTTCAGAGTACTGTAACACATCTGCAGATAAGACATTTCACTTGTCAAGCTCCTGCTGCCCAACTGCACCTTTAATCCTGAGAGTTGAGCAGGAAAAGAGAGCTCAGCCCATTGCCAAGCTCTGCAGAAAGCTGATCCCAAGGGGACTGAGAAGGGATTGGGTTTGGAGACCTGAGGGGCTGAGCCTCAGGGAATCACTGTCCAGATCAGGCACAAGAGAGAAAGAGATGGCTGGAAGTAAATTCAGGAGTTCAAGGACCTCTTCATCTCCAATGACCCTAATATTTAATTTATGAAAGAAGGAACACAAAACAAATAAAGCTCCTATTTTCACAGCCCTGCCTACCTGAAAAAAATTTCCCCTTCCCTCCCAACCCATTGCTTTTATTAGAGCTAACCACAAAGCTTCCAACAGGAAAAAAAAAAGCGCTTTCGCTGCAAACCGATTAAGTTTACAGCCAGATTTCTCCCAAAAGAAAACAGTTTCTGCTTTTCAGCCTTCCCCAATTACGCTGGCACAACACATCTCTCAAAGTGACAGGTGCTCTGGGTTTAGTGTAACCTAAATAGAGTCTGCAGGTAGATGCAGCCCTCCAGTGGTGAAGGGAAATACATGCAGATATGCATTTTTCTGTGTGTGTGGATAGAGACACAGTCATAATGGGCAAAGAATTCTTCTCTCTCTTAGTGGCCTTTGGAGTGCCAATGCACAGAAAACTAAATCCAGACCCAGCTCCAGCTCAAGACATCACTGCCAATTCCCCCTAATTGCAGCCAGTCTCCCATAACCTTTGCAATGAAATAGAGCAATATTGATGGTCAGACAAGAGATCTGGGACACCTTGGTCATCCAGGAGTCAGGGAAGGCCATCATTCCCTTACTGCAGGGTCTATTTCTGACCTGTACAGTGTAGGGATCATTTGCTGCTTCTTCAGGTGCTTCGAGAAGTGAAGGGGAGGGGGAGCAAGAGCCCAGAAAAGTCAACTTCATTCACACATTTTGGCTCTGGCCACTGCTGTTTCACTTTATATGAGCACCTGGGCAGAGCCTGGCTCACACTCCCATCCATCTTCTAACCACCAGAACAAGAATGGAATTGTCCCTTGTAACAGCAGCTCCTTGTGTTTTGTCCTGCTCACATCAGACCTCTGCAGAGCTCAGCAAACAACACACACTTCTTAAGAGAACAGAGGAGAGAGTTTACATCAAACTAGCAATACTTGGACATTCTCTGGGGCCAAAAGCTAAGGAAAATCTCAGGATGATGTTGCCAAGAGGCAGCCTTGTTTGGGCTGGCCTGTCCGTGGGCAGCAGGGCTCAGCCAGCAGCCACCACTGCACCCACACCTGAGCTCCCTCTGCTGCTCTGCCTGCTCTCCCACCCAGCTCCACGACAGCAATTTTCCAGCAATCCTTCAATGTAGCAGTGCCATCTTCAGGCACAAAACCTGCCCTGCACCGCTGGGGGAGTAGCGACCTGCCTGGGGAACAAGGGACAAGGTGTCCCACAGGGCAGGCTCACTTCCCAGGGTACCAGCATTTGACTTACTATTGCCCTGTGCCATCTGCAGCTTGCCCTCACTTTCCAGGTGATCCCAGCCTTAAATCTGCAAATGTAAGATCCATGCGGGCTTTTTCAGCTTTATGATAAGTCTCCCTCCCAACACTGATTTTTTTTTTCCCAAGTGGAACTAGGGCAGACACCTCTGAGCCAGTGCATCAGCCCCTGGTCATGTCTTCACTCAGATGAAGTGTGACCCATCATAAACTCAGACCCATCTCCCAAAACACAAACTACCAGGTAAAACAATCTCAGAAGAGGAGTAACTCCTTGGTAGCAACTGCAAGACTTTTGGGAATTCAGAACTTCTAGTTCAGGTTTTTTGTCCTAAACCAGGTGCTCCCAAACCAGCCTCTCCATTCTGCAAACCACCTGTCTGAGCAGCAGCCAGATACAATCTCTGGCTCTCCTCCAGGGCAGATGTGTCTTCACCACAGCTATCTGTATATGGACCTGTGCTCCTAAAGGGTACCAAGATGCCCATTAGCCTTAGATCCAAAATTTTGCTGGAAAATAGCTGTTTACACTAATTCTGTAAGCAAGTGACCCAACTCATTTGGATCATCAGGAACAGCACTCTGATTCTGTTATCAAAATGTGGGATATCACACTCTACACCTGGCTATGCAGGACCTGCATTAATACCTGCTAACACAGTGCAGGACCTTATGGCACTGTCACAGTGGGTGCATTCACAGAGTCCCCCCCTGCAATTCCATCTACCTACAAAATCCCAATGTTTCCCTGGATAACACCACCTCGAGATGCCATCCCTGCCTGCACAAGAGAGCTCTGGGAGAGACCCTGTCTGCCTGGGGCATGGTGCATCCAGCCTTTTGGAATGCTTTCTGTGTATGGGATTGATTATCCCAATAGAGATAGGTTAAAAAACTCCTGTGACTCCCCCCAGCATCCCAGCAAGAGCTGTGGTTAGACACCCAGACTGTGCTGGGCTGCTCTACCCTGGCATTGCCAGCCCACATTCATGGAGCAGCTGGCACAGAACCCAGGGAACCCTGTAATGGGATGGTCTCAGCACACCTAAAATCTCTACATGGCCCTGAGCCTCAAACACAGGAGAGAAATTACAGCTTCCCCACTGTGAACAGGGGATTCTGGCACCCTACAGGGAGAAAGACCTTTTCCTTTCCAGCCGTCCTTCCTCTCCCCCTGACAGCAGATGTTACACACAAACCTCTTTGAAGCAAATGGGCATTGATTTCCACTGAGCAGTTTATGTCACAAAAAAAGGCTCCTTCAGCCAGTAAGAGCTACAATTTGGCACCACTCAGCCCAATGGGGGGCAATTTCCCATCAGTGGCACATCAGCCAAGGCAGAGCAGACCTCCCCACTGGACTGGGAGTGCTGGGAGGCTGCAGGGCTCTGCACAGCACTGCAGCCAGGACCTCAAAGCATCACCTGGTTTGGCCATCAGCGCTGCTTATCTCGGGGCCTGAATTAACTAAACCCTGAAATGCACCAAGGGTGGGATGTAATGATGAGTTACAGCTCTCAGCTGGGTTCCCTGGGTCCTGTGCCAGCTGCTCCGTGGGTCTGGGCTGGCCCTGCCAGGGTAGGGCAGCCCAGCAGCTACTTCAATTCAAAGTGGCTGTAAAGAGCTAAAAAGAAGATACTGCTGAGTGCAGAGCAAGCCCATAATAGTCTGGCCATGGTATTTTCATCACCTCCTTAAGCAGCAGAGGAATTGGCATAGAGGGCCTCACCTTAATTCTGCAGCTGAATGAGCTTTGTGGCAGGATGATCCACATAATTTTGAAAATATCGATAGTGGGAAATATTTGCCTGTGTTGGACAGCACAGTGCCTCTGTTCTGGGAGGTGGGAAGCTGCTCCAATGCCTTTTGTTTCCCTCCCCAGCTGGGCCAAGAAAGCCTCAGCATATCTTACCAGCGTGGTGAATCCTAAGAGCTGGCTGCTCCTACCAAGGATCCAGGAGGAATTTTGGGGATTTGAATATATATCTCTATGCCAGGGCTATGTTACCTCAGAGACCCTTGGTCATTCACAAAAAATATGGGGGGAAAAACAGGTTAAAACTTCAGACATGCAGCAAGCCCATTCCTCTAAGTCATGCACAGCCCCAGGCCAAGGTCGAGGTATTGTTCTTTGGTTAAAATGAAGAGTGGTTCACAGACAGGTAAAGGACTGTGTCTGACAAGGAACATCCCAGGATTTGAGTGGTGGCTGCTAATCCTGGCAACACCACACTCACATGAGGCATGTAGGGGGCTCAGGATCAGTGGTTTCAGAGCTGTGCTCAGGTTGGAACATCCAGCTGCTGTCTCCTGATGCAACACCTTCAGAGGAGGTGACTGATGTGCTGTGTGCCTATGACACCTGGTGGGGGTGCTCAGTCTTTACAAAACTTGGACCTGCAGCCCAGGTGGTACCCAAGTCCTGGCTGGAGATGGGAGCTGAAGCACCTGGCCCTGGAAGGTATTTCCTTGTGACTGCCTCAAGAGGCTCCTGCCACAGGGGAAAGCCCATCCTTCTGGAAGTATTTCTCCTTTTCAGCATCTCTTAAATATGTTCAGTGTTTCACTTCAGCTTCTTCAAGAAAATAATGCCAAAGATAATTCCTGAGGATAAGGAAGATGGTGATCTTTCCATCATAATCAGGATTTTTAGTTAAAAAATCCCATTTTTCTGAATGGCTCCAGAAGCTAACTATTTTAACTTTGACACTTCTGCAGCATCTGGAACATGCCCTGCAGAACATCATTAGGAAAATTGTTCCTTGCAGATTTTGAAATAAAATACATAAACAAGGAAAAGAAGAAGGGTCTTGCAAGTCCATAGGCAAGTTGGGATGCAAACAATGGGATCAGGGCAGGACAAGTAAATGACACAGGAGTTACCCCAGGTTCGCCCTCTGATCCAGGTCCCTCAAAGAATCTGTGGTTATAAGTTTTTTAGGGGATTGATGGAGTTAGAAACTTTTCTTTAGAAACATTGCATGTTAACTTGTAAACCAAACAGCATACAATCAACAAGAGTCCATCTGGTTCAATAGAAATAGATCTTTATTAATAACATGCACATCATACGTATATTTAAAATACATATACATTTTTTCTACTATTCACTTTAGAAAACAATTTCATAAAAACCTTCAATCAGGTCCCAGGTAATTTTAAACATTAAAAAGCCTTTTTTTTTTTTTTTTGTTACAGAACCAGTAGGTATTATTCCAATTACTTGGTGTACAATCACCATATATTTAACATAATGCAGGCTCATGCATTTCAATAGAAATAGGTGTTCCCTTCTCTGCTTTGTCAATCGTGTCAAATATATGATGATATACTTGACTACACCTGCCACAGTTGTTACATGCAGCTGTGATTCCCTCCTGGAATTCTACAGGTGGTGTTTAAAATCTGGAGACAACTTTTTTACAACTTTCTGAGTTCCTGCGAGGGGCTCTTGGCGCTGCAGGTGGCCCAGAGCCCAGCTACGGCAGAAACCAAAAAAACACAATTTCATGAATGTCGGAGAAGAAAGCAATCTGAAAAAAGAAAAGAGGGAATTGGCAAATCCCCTCTGTGCTCATGGCAAACTGAGGTCAGGGTTGGGTTTCCCAAGGTCCTGCCAAGAACCAGCTCAGATCTGTAGAGAGCGCACAGAGATTCCAGCCACAGACGGTTTGCGGATGTACAGAACATTTACAAAGGCTCATACGAGGATGGGACTTTAAGGCACAATAGTCCATATACTCAACACATTCATTGGAAAACAGAAGTCCAATTTACAGTGCAATAGAGATGTATTCAAGAGCTCAGGCTGCAGCTCAGTGGTCGCCGTCACCGCTGGCGCGGCGATTGAGGCGGATCTCGACTGAGCCCAGCCCTGCACAAGCTCATGCACATGCTGAGCATCAAGCACATGAGGAGCCTCCCGGGCTCCAGTGGCAGGGTCTGTGCAAGGAAATCGGGTGATAACCCAAGCATTTACAGGATCAGGGCCCTAATGTCACAGAATCATGGAATGGTTTGAGTTGGAAGAGACCTTAAAGACCATCTCTGGTTCTGACCCTCCTGCCATGGGTGGGGACACCTTCACTAAAGCACAAACTCAGTGTTGGGGTTCTGCACCCCATCCACACCCACAGTGTGGCCCCCACAAAGCCACCCCCCTGCACCCTTCACCAGCATGTCCAGCCAGAAATGCAGCACAAAGAAAACTCAACTCATAGAAACTCTAATTACAGCCAAGTGTGCTGCTATTCCCAGGTGAAAATGAATTGTCCTAAGCCAGTCATTTTCAAAATGATCAGCTCTCCTCACCAAGTCTGTCCTTGTTACCCAGCTCATCTATATTCTCTCTGATGAATATTCTATCTCCTAGGCAACTGAGTCAAAGGGAAGCAAGGACTTTCTTTACATCCAGTGCAAACATAGCCCATATGTAGGAGTTCCTAATGCAGTCATAATAGAACATATATATATATAAATCTATCTCACTGAAAGTTGACCACCTACAGACGATTCTCACATCAGAAGCCAGAAGAGCTGAACTGTAGCTACAAACCCACAAAAGGAAAATCACTGTATGTAGCTGTATTGAAATGCTGGTACCCAGTAACTTGGCAACTAAATGTTAAAATCAATATAAGTATATAATTCAAAAGGTGTCAAATTAAATATTTCAAAAGTCACTTGCAATGTTATTGCACATTTGTACTTCTTAGCCACCCCATGCTTAAACTATTTTTAAGCACTCAAGTTGAATTTTTCAGACCCACTTTTCAGCAGCACCAATCACTGGGCAAAGCAGAAGGCAGCAAAAACTGAAGCAGATTTAAAGCATATAGAATAGCGAGCCTTTGATACAATTCCATAATAAAAAGTCAACCATAAAAAACCCAATTTGTTCTCTAGAAAGAAAAAAATCCATTTTAACAGCTCCTGGAGCAAGTTAAAAGTAAAACAGAGACAATGAGTTTTGTTCAAAAAAACAGCACATGAGAAAAACATGAGTCAATTATCTTTCCTAGCCCAAGGAGTTTTGTGACCTGATGCAGATTTTTGTCTGTTATATCTGTTCAGTTATCACAACGCCTTCACAGAGAAGCTTTCAATAGGCAAGAAAGTATCTGCCTCTTTCAGCAGGCAAAGAACCTCTTCAAAGGTGAATCTGACAGGGTCAATGTTTTTTTGTTCAGGAGAGGTTAAAGACTTTGATCCTACAGAGCTTTTTAAATTTCATTGAAATGTGTCTAATTTTAAGTTAAAGTTTTGTTTATTCAAGCCAGAACCAACCTATGAATAAAAAAAGCCAGCCAGCGAGAGAAGCATTTAAGCATTTCCTGTACATGCTAGATCGTTATGAAATCAGGTGAAAACTGACATGAAGAGAAAAAAAAACGCATAAATCAGACCACTTCAGAGTGGAAAATTACATGGTTTGAAAAATTAGAAGACAGGAGCAATTTTCCTTTACCATTCCCCCTGGCCTGGGGTGGCACGAGGCGTTCCCGGTGCCGCAGAGGGCAGAGAGCTCCTGGGGGACAATGGCACCTCTCAAACAGCAACTGGGCTCCTACTGGTGGCACTGGGGCTGTCACACACCTGATCTGCAGCCTGGGCTCTCCCAGCCCCCTGCTGAAGTGGGCATGGCCCCTTTCCACTGGAGATTTCTCAAACTGGAGATTTCTCAAACCTCACTGAAACCATTTCTCAGATGGTGCAATAGGATCAGCTGCATGATTTTGGGCTGGTGCAAGCCCAGGGGCGGCAGGAATTAAACCACACACAGCCAGGAAGCACTGAGGCTGAACTGCACTGGCTGAGGAGTGAAAGACACCCTTTTCTAAGAGACAAGTAAATATGACTTGTCTGAAAGCAAAAACAGAAACCTGAACATTCAGCATGACTAACAGCACCTCCCAAACAGCATTGCCCTGTTTTTTCAGCCTTCCCACAGTATCTGAGATGTTTATATTCTCCAGTTTGCAGGTTATCCTTGTTTTGAATTACACTCTTGACATCTATTTTTTTTTAATTTAAAAAAAAATCTGGATTTTACTGCTTCCTTCTGTCTCCTAAACCTCTACTGACTTCTAACTACTGATACCAGAGTTAACTTTGTTCTTCACACCTTTTTGCCTTTGCCTTTCTGCCTTTTCTCCAGCACTAACACGGGCCTGGGTTGCTGTGACGATATGTGCAACACACACAACCGAGATGCTCTGAGCAGGGTGACAGGAGGAATCTGACACAAAAAGCACATTCCTGGCAAGCCACGGTATTTGTTCACACGATATAATGCTTCAGAAATAGCATCAGCCACATCTGCAAGAGCAAAGCCTTAAAAAAAAAAATTAAGTTCTTAGATATATATATATATATATGTATCTATATCTGCCTCCAGCTGAGTGTGCGCTATTATTTACTTTGCTTTAAAGCTTTAAAGTGGTGATAGCCAGCGAGGCAAAGCCATTTTCTTCGCTGCAAGCCAGCAGACCTTTAGGACTTTGACAGGCTTTGAACCATCTCGAGTATTTGTTCAGCAGTTCTGGGCTGCAGGTCCCCCGCGGGGGAGCTGCGAGTGTATCGCTAACAGCTCATTTACAGGCTCGTTAATCACATTCCCCCGGATTATAGTGCAATCTTTGCTTCTGACCCCATTGCTGGAGCATCATCTTTTCCCTAATGTTACTCTTTGGTATTTTCATGACGTAGCTTTGGCAGCTATGAAACTTTCCACTTGTAGTCATTCCGTTTGCTGAACATCCCACATGCCATAGCTTGTGAAATATATGTATTTACATATTTTAAAGTTAATTCCCAGATTGAAATTAGACATTTCACTTAACCTGAAACATAATTACTAATGCTGAGCAGTTTCATCAGGAGAGCCTCTGAGGTCTTACCAGCATCTGTCAGATACATTCATTCTCTATCTATGAGAGTTATCATTGTTTTTCTGCCTTTTATAGTCCGCATAAAAAGAAATTGCTGTCTATTCCCTAGCACCAGTGTGAACCTCGGGCCAAACAGCAAATTAGCATGCAAAGAAGTATCAGGGAAACAGCTAGGGGAAGAGGCAAATGAAGTTAAGGGAACACCGATGATGGGCTGAAGAAAAAATCTTTCCTGTGAGTCATTCTGGTTCGTATTAAAATAGCAAAGTAGATACCAGCTAAGAGATAATATAAGTAAAAGGTGAATGCAATTATTTTTTAAAAAAACCAACCCACAAACCCTTGCAAATCTCAGTTTAGAGTGTCTGTAAGTAGCAAGCGAGTTCAGTCTCTGAAAATCCTAAGCTAAAAACTGATTCCTTTGGCACTGGCTCCTTCATGATCAAAGCAATACTCAAAGAAACTTTCTGTCTATACTTTTACAGCAGATATCTTGTGTTTTACTCCTCACTGTTAGACTACTCCACTGCTTCGGGGGCTCCCCTTGCACCGGGGATGGCGTCATTTAACTGCGAAAGTGATTTGGAGCATCCGTATCTACACACAGGTAACTTTAAGTGCAGCTTTTGTTTCTACAAACCGCCTTGCAGGCGGTCTCTGCAGGTTTAGGACCTCTCTGTGTGCACAGCAAGGTGCTTCACACCGGGGTTTTACAGGGGGGCTGCAGAGCATCATCCAAAGCACCTTCCACTCAGCTCCCGGCGCCTCCGCCTCCGATCGCAAACACATCTGCAATTTGTGCCTCACCTCAACACCTCCACAAGCAGTTCAAGCATTCAGAAACAAACATCAGTGGGTCTAACAGCTACTTTAATTCATTTTATAAATAAGCAACTGAGAATTTTGCTCCAGGTGGCTGCCCGTGTAGCCCATCCCGTAAACGGCGTTCTCTGCAGAGTAAGGCACGATGCGATACGAGTGCAGCTCTTCATAATAGAGCGACTGGGAACAGCACTCCTGCACCATAAACTTCAGCCGTTTTCGTGCGTCAGAGTAGGCAGTCCTATAGCACGGAGCCTCCTTAAAGTATTCATAGCTCTCCCTCTCTGTCTCTAGGTGAATCTTCCTCAACAGATTGTTAATTAATACAGACCTACGCAGATAGGCTTCGGGGTCGTCCAGGAAGCGGAGTTTCTGGAGAGATAGTTTTAGGATACAAGTCCGGTCCTCTGGTAGTATCAGGTGCTGGGGAGTAAATGGATGGGTCTTTAGCACCAAGGAATGGAACCAGGGGGAGGGTGGGAGCGAGAGAGGTACTCACTTTTGGACAATACTCATGGTAATCTTGATGTAAATGTTCTTCTTCTGCATATTTTCTCTTAAAGTAAGCTACTTTCGACGTCGTTAATGTCTTTGGTAGGCCCCGATCAGATCAGCTCTGCACAAAAGAGGAAAAAGAAAGTCAGTAGTGCTTGCTGCCAGGGTGGCTGCCACATCAGAGTCTAGGGTGTGCAGGGCAAGGAGGGATCCAGGACAACACTCAGCCTCAGCCTGCTGCCCTCAACCCACTGGAAACACAGTAGAGAGGCTGACAAATGTGAAGCTGTGTCTGAATCAGCCATCCCGAGGCTTGCCAGCATAGCAAGCCCTTCTCCCCTCTCTGGCGTGACCCCCACAGCACTGGGCACAGGCAGGATCTCCTGGTCCCACAGCTGAGTGGGGTGTCAGGGCCAGCCACAGCCCCACAGAGCAGGCAGGAGATGCCCTCCGTGGGAATGTCACCATGCCCTGCAGGAGACACCAGGATGGGGCCACCTGTGTGCAGGACAGGGGACCCTGTGCCCTCAGTGTGGGCCGAGGATTGGGTTTTTATTTGCACACATCATGCACGGAGCTCGGTGGCTTCCCTGGGAAGCCAATGCAGAGTGTATTCACTAGATGGTAGTGTTGTCTCAGAAGAGCAGGAGAGCCCCGGTTCAGTGGGAGGGTGATGGAGCTGGTTTGTTCTCCGGGTGGCTTCAGTTTTTCGGGTCACAGAGGATGGAAGCTCAACATTTGGTATAAGAAAAGGAAATATTGGGTTTTGTCCTGTGGCAAGAGCCCAGGGGAGGTTTGTTCCTCCAGAGCTGAGCCCTGCAGAGGACCAGGGCGCTCTGGGCACCTGCAGCCACGCCTGGCTTCCTGCTCTGAGCTTGGTCATCGCCCTGGAAAGGTGACATGGTGCTAATTCAGCATTTAATGAGGTCCATAATTCCAGTGGTACTCAGCCTGGTGAGCACTGGGTCCCTGTGAGAGCCAGGATTGGGTTTGGTTTGGGTATTCACCAGGAAACACGAGGAGCCATGTGCATTTCTGGGAGGCACAGTCTCCTCCCAAAACCTCCTTTTTATAAGAAATTTCTGTTATTTGCTTTTGAATGTACTTTTAAAAATAAATAAATAAATAAATAAAGCTTTATTATACTGATGTCTAAAGGCAATCCAGGAAAAGAGAGTATTCAGAGACACTTCATAGAATAACTCAAAGTCAGGTCCTATGGGACCTCTATTTTCTTCCCTAGACTGGGATCTCCTTATGGGAGCATTTGAAACTTAGGTTTTCTGAAGAAATAAAGAATTTGGTTCTGGACAGCTTCCCCGACACAATAGAAAAGCCAAAATGCATTGCACAGCCAGAACACAGACCTCATGCTGCTGGAAGGATCCTTCCATGGGGCATGAGGGGCTCCTTGAGTCTTAGCTGCTACCCACACAGCCATTCCAGGGGCTGACAGCATCTCTTCTCCACTGGCAGGAAGGTGCAATGTGTTCTCCCTTCATTTTTCTACATCAAAAATCCACCAGAAGGGGCTGAGGAAGAAATCCCCTCAATGAGAGGATTCTTGCATTTTCTCACTGAATTTCAAGTCTGTGATGATGGAGGATTCTCATGAAGGATTCTGCAGATCTATGCAGAAAACTGACTGGTGGATTAACACCTCATTTGGAGTCAAGACCCCTCAGCCCTTCTCTGGGACCCATCAGGATATGGATTGAACTTCAGAGCAGCATTTCTCCAGGAGAGGGACTATTGCTCTTACAGTGGGACAACACTGCCAAGGTAGTCAAGGACTGCTACAGGGTTCTAGTCGCCCTGGACCATCACACACACCAGAGATGTTCCCAACACCCACCTCAGCTCTTAAAGGCAAGGGCAGAGCTGTGATCTTCACCACCCCACTGGCATTGAATAGCTGCAAACACAGGTTTCAATTCATATGCAGCAACCTTCTCTGCTTGCAGGTTTTATTCCAATATTTGAGTTACACCAGAGCCTGGACAGCCTGGGTATTTAATTACTCTGATATCATGTTCGCCTAGGTGGAAACCCCACTGTGCTGTGTTATTTGAGCACAAAACCAAACACATTTATCTCCCAGTGCCATGGGATGGGAGAACATTACAGCTTTCTTCACACTGCTCTGAAGAAGACAAAGGTACAGACAGATGAAGTGACATACCCATAGCCACCCAGGCTGTCAGGGCTGGGAAAGGAGCCAAACCCAGCACACAGGTAGAGCCTTTCCCTCAAACCAAACCTCTAAGTGCTAAAACACACTCCCTAGTGTTTTTCAGGCAAAAGGCTAGAAGCACAGCCCTAGCACTGCCTGTGTGCAGTGGAAGCAGAAAATCATACTGAGTGTAGGGGCAGCACAGACAAGCACAGCGTGCAGAGCATCTCAGCTCAGTCCTGCAGCTCTGCCAGCTCCATGCAAAACTCTCCCTTCCTGCTCCTGGCCACGGGAATTCTGCTCCCTGCCCCAGAGATGGAGGGTGACTGAAATTCAGCATCCCCTGAGTACAGGTGGTGCAGGAGACATCAGGGAGCCGGGACAAGGGAAGGAGCACTGGCAGCCTGTGGCTGGGAGGGAAGGGGGGCTGTGGTTTTGCACATGCCATGGCTGGGGGCTGGTGCTGGCTGGCAGGAGCAGACGGAAAAATTGTATTTTGCTGAGGGACACACATGACCATCCTGGCAGTGGGTTCACTGAGCACCCAGCTGGCATCCCCTTTCTGGGGTTATGCTCAGCACCAGCCTGGGACATACCCTTGGTTGGCTGAATTTAAATTCCTAAAGACCTAAGACCAGCTAAAGCAGCAAAGTTGTCACAACCCCCTCACCCCGATACCCATAACTTAGTTTTGGAGCAAGGAAGGGAAACAGCAAACACTAAGAGCATCTCTAGGCTGTAAGTTTGGTTTGAAATATGTTCCCAGCTTTAAATGAAAGACTACACTCGAGGAGCAAAGTAGCCCCAAGCTGCTCAACACCATCACCATCTGTCAGCACATCCCAGCAGCTCCAAATCTGCAGAGCTTGGAGCACCCAATTCCCCAGGTCAGGAGCTCCCATGGGCTGTCACAGGTGGCTCAGCTCCCCGGGAGAGAAAAGGTGCTGCCGGCACACCTGCAGGGTGAGACAGTGAGCTGAAAACACACAGGTCCTGTCCCAGAGCCCAAGAGAAGCTCAGGGTCTGCTCTTGTGATCAGTGCAGCTGCCATCCCACCACCACTCATTTCATCACCATCATCTTCGTGGCTGCTGTGGTGCCCACACATCTGTCTGCAGGTTCAGGGGAGCAAAGCATGAACTGTGACCTTGCACTGTGCCCTCAGCACCAGCACCGATGCTGAAACCCTCGAGGGACCCCTCTCCATGCAGGAGGCTCGCAAGGACCAAGCCTTTCTCTAACACTTATTGGAAGTCAGCACTCCACGGCTCTGTGCGTGCCTGGGAGCTGCTTGGCCGGGGTTACAGCCATCCAGGGCTGTAGTAATGCCGCAGTGAATCAGACCCTGAGTGTTTTGTTTAAATATAAACATATTGAATCAGTGCTTTTTGTGTAGAAGGCTATTCTCGCGAGCCAAGTGTTTTGACAGCTCCAGCAAGGTGGTATGAGTCACTGCCTCTGCCTCACTCAAGCTCAGAGACGGATACATCTTAATCACATTACGTTTTCTCCAGCGCTACACCACCAGTCAAGGCACGGGGCCAAAATCTCCCCGCGGGGACCAACCAGCACAGCGCTGAGTCCCGAGCCTGAGGTTTGTCCTTCCAGCCTGGATGAGCGTCGGGAAAGCGCATCGAGCATCCCGGCAGCGCTCAGCCGCCAGCCCTGCGCCGCTCCCCAAGGGCTGGGTGCGATTCGCAGCTGCCCGGTGTTTACAGCCCCGAGCCTGCCTGCTCGGAATGCGCAGCGCATCGGGGCACGGCGGCGGGAGCTGCCATTAGCGCTAATGGAAGTTTGGGATATAAATCCCACGCGCGGCAGTGAGGGAATAAACGCCTCTGTCTCAGGGTTGGAGCTCTCAGGCTCAGCTCCGCAAGGGCTTTAATTGTACTTTCAAACAGAGCAAAATGTGTCCGTTCCTGTTTATTTCTCCAGGAATAATTATGGTGCTCTGTGGCGTGGTACTCGCAGAGTTATTAGGCATGTTTGGACAGAGGGCTGTTTTATCTAAATTGGATTGGAAATAGATTTATATCATGGCAACTTCCCATTTGAACTGCAAATTGCAGCAAAGTGACTTCACCTGCGCTCCTGCATCGCCCCAGTGACAGCAGCCCCTCTTCAGCATGAATTAATGCCGGGCGATTTCCACGGGGCTGCAGCCTAGCCGAGACAGGAGCTGAGACGGAGTTTAAAAAATGATTGAACGTGCAGGAAAAAAAAACACTTGAGCTTGTGCTTTTGCGTCTCGGACAACACAGACCTGCAAGCCCCGGCTCTGTACAGCAGCCCCGTCCCAGAACTTGTATACGAACCCTTGGGAGCATCCCCACACCTGCCTGCTCCTTTCCTCGGGAAGAAAATCCCTGCCTGCCTGCTCAGCGCTGCAGTGAAAGGGCTCGTCCGAGTCAATAGCGTTTGGTTGTTGATGCAGACATCTGCAGGGGGTGAGCACGGAGCCGGCTGGCCGAGCCAGCCCCGCCAAGCTGCGCACCGAGGTGGTGACTCAAAAGTGCCGCTGCCTGCAGGGCTCCTATCGCAGCCTAAAGGACAGTGATCAATATGCGAGCTACAGCTGCCTGAGACGGAGACCTTCGCTGAGCATCCCTTGCGTGCTCAAATACAAAACCTGAGGCTTCCGAGCACACAGAAAATGCCTTTATTATCAGCAGGAGACGTGACTTTGACATGGCGGGATATCACCGTGTCCTTGCTGTCAAACTGCGGTGATGAACTCCCCCATCCCTAACCTTCAGAGCACTCGCAATTAGGGGGTGCTCAGCTGAAACGTGCTCCTGGTTTCACATGCTCCGCTGCTGCTTTTCTCCTCTCCTAGGGCAGCGTAAGCAGCTGGTCCCACCGTGGGATTCCCAGCTGACAACGCAAAGCTACCAGACCACAGGAAGATGAACATGTGGATCGAAAACACATGCCAGCCCCAGGATTTCACGCGGCTGCCAATCGATGGCAGCCCTTCTAGCACACCGAGCCTTATCAGACCGAACAAGCCCCTTTTCATTGACCCACGGGGAGGCGGGGACCCCCAGCCGCACTCTCGTCTGCTGCCTTTGCACTTTAAAACCGCCTTTTAGTTTGCTGATTGCTCTGCAGAGCTCCCTAATTGCAGATTGTCCCTGGGCACACATGTGTACAAGGCACAAAGCATCTGAATCGCTCTCGTGAGGGCATGAAGGCATGAGACTTAATGGCTGAGAGACCGTTCTGTCTCACTCCTTACAGTCCCACTGCTTTCCTCAAGAGAATAAAATAATAATTCCAGGTTCACCCCCTCTTCGGCATTAATCCCAGTAAATTCCCGCACTCAGCCCAACCAGCCGAAGTTTGCAAACTTGTTAGTTACCTGAGGATGCGGAGTCAGTCTGCAAAGGGTCTTTCCGGGGTAATCTCAGCAGTTCTGGTAAGATTTCCCCCTCGCACGGGCTCAGCGAGCATTTCTGGCAGCACGGCACTGCTGAACGGTCACCTGCCGGGGTGGATCAAGGAGAAACACACATGGCTCAGGTGGCAAAACCAGGACAAACACTGCGAGCAGCTGGACCACAAGAGGAGAAAGTGCTATTTCAGCATCCCCCATAGGGCTTAGTAACAGGGATAGATAAGAGTTCTGATGTTACACCCCATTCTCTAACTTTGACCTTGCTTCCTGGAGTCCCTTTCACACATCAGGAAAGTAGATAAAACATTAGGAAAAAACATTTCAGTCTCTCACTGGCGTAGCTGTAATCCACTCAGAGCAAATGCTGCAAAAATACAGCTTGCTCCTCTAAATATCTGGATGTTTCTGAAGCTAGAACATTAATTCTGTCCCAACCACCTCTTAAAATGGCACATTATTTTCTCCATTAATTCTTGTCAACCTCAGAGGAAAGCTAAGGGGCTACTATTAAAACCATGCCATTATTTTGAGTAGCAGCATTAATTTTCTATCATACACACTCACACTGCCTGCAGAGCAGTACAGGTCTGAGAAAGTCAGATTCCAATTTCTCTTTAACAGGGTGCACATTTCAGAGTTTGCCTGACATACAGTACATTTTCCAGGCTAGTGCCTTGCCTTCTGGGTGAAGTATCTGGCACACTGTAGTAAGAACATCTCCCACTCTCAGGGGGAAAAACGATCACAGATGCATGTGTATACCTGAACTCTGCACTTTTACATGTGTGTGCCAGAGGCACTCAGACTTTTTGAGTACATGAACGAAATTAGACATGTCTAAATCCTGTAAGAGAGAAAGGAAAAGAGAGCTCGTATGTGTCCGTACTCATGTCTCGCAGCTATAAGACAACTATATTTAGACAGTTGTGTCATCCCAGAGGATGACAGCATTAACAGGCGATGGAAAGAGGAGCTATGGTTACTTTTCAGAGTTCAGCCCTGACTGTAAAGAGAGGACTCTGGTCGAAATGACCTTTCGTAGAGTCCGGCAGAGCAGCAGCACCTCTGCCCGTGGCACTGCGGGACGCGCGGAGCCTCCCTCAGCTCTTTCCTCTCCCACTCTGCAGCAAAGCCACGAGAGCTCCCAAACAAACACAAAACTTACTCCACGCCGACAGCCACCTGCTAAACCCTCTGGAGCAGATCCCACCAGCAAAGCCCCACACCTCCCTGTCCCCGCGGGCTCAGTGGCACTCACCCAGCGAGCCCCGGCTCCAGAGGGAGGGCTGCTCCGTCCTTCCCTCGCTGCTCCTGGAGGACGAGGTGGCGGCGGTGCTGCTGGTGGTGGCGGCGGTGGTGGCGGCGGTGGTGGCAGCTCCTGCGGGTCCCTGCAGCCACTGAGGAGCGCATCACCTCCCGGCCGCAGCCCGCGGAGGTGGGTGCCCAGATGTTCCCCGCGCGGATTGGTCCAGCGGGAGCAGATGTTGCCCGGTTGCTAGGAGCGTTGCTAGGAGCGCTGCTAGGAGACGGTGACGCTCTCTCCATCACTGGCGCGACTCGAGGCCGCGGGGAGGGAGGGAGGGAAGGACAGAGAAGGAGGGAGGAGGAATAGGGGAGGAGGGAGGAGCAGGTCTCGCCACCGCGATGCTCCGCGCCGGGCCGGGCCGGGCCGGGCCGGGCTGCGGGGTGAGCCGGAGGATGGAGCAGGTGCCGCGGCTCAGAGCTGGACAGGCGGTGAGGTGCTGCCTGGGGCTCGCGGCAGAGGATGGGGACGTGAAACGCCAGAACCGGGAGGGGGGAGCAGCCCCGGGAGGGGCGGGCAAGGGGAACCATAAAACCTCTCGTCAGAGCGGGCTGAAGGATGCGCGGAGCGGGTCGGCAGCCGCGGAGGTGCCCAGTGCTCGTTGTGGCACTGAGAGAGGGAGAGAGCTGTGCTGGCTTCAGGGCAAGGCTGGGAGAAACACAACCCAGTGCCTGGAAGGGCTGGGGGGAGAGGAGTCCAACTCGGTCCTGCTGGCACAGAGCCAAGCTCTTCTTCTCTCTCACTGGGTCATGTTCCCCTTCCCCCCTGGTTTATGACTCTCCCTTTTCCCTCCATGCCCACCATCAGATCCTGGCCCACGTTTTCCCCCTGAGCTTCTGGGATGTTCCACCACTGTGCCCTGGGTCCCACCCTGGCACTTACACCCATGATCCCATGGCCAGAAACTGGATTGCTGTAGCAAAAAAAGCTGCACAGCGAAACAACACAGATCTCCTCCCAAATAAAAGAGCAGGACAACTCCTGCATCTCAGCCAGACAGTGGAATTTTACTGCTGAGCACCCTCCTTAAAGCAATAGGTAGGATACCAAGCTCAGCCTACCCTCACAACCAAGGGTCCACCCAGAAAGGCCCAGAAAAAGATCAAAAGGAGTCAGTAAAATCTTAAAATCTTACCTGTATAATACAGTGTGCAGGAAGAGAAGAAATCCCTTTCCCTGAAAACTTAAATCTGTATGTAAATACTGGCAGATAGGAAGGTTAAAAAAATTAAAAAAAAAAAAAAAATACCAGCTATGTGTAGGGATCTTCCCTGGAAGAAGTGGGTCACTCCCAGAGTGAAAAGGAGTTGCACAAGATGAGGATTTCTGGACAGCTAGATTGGTGCCAATGGCTGCACTGGAGTTACTGGTACAACACTGGCTTAGATCAGCCCCAAGCACCAAGCCTGGACTTTGATCAGGGCTTTTCTCCAAGAAGAAACATCTCTAGATAATAAATTTTCCTCTGCACCTGCCAGCTGTGGCCATTTCCTCACAACTACCATGGATGGCACAGCTGCTCCTGACAGACTCACGTTCATGCCACAGCCTCCCTATCCAAGCAGTCACTCAGTCCAGCCCATAGAATGTCAGGATGGTTTGGGTTGGAAGAGACCTTAAAGATCATCTTGTTCCACCCCCTGCCATGGGCAGGGACATTTCCCACTACACCATGTTGCTCAAAGCCCCATCCAGCCTTACCTTGAACACTTCCAAACCAAGTACTGCCATCTCCCATCCTGCTACTAGAGGTGACTCAAAGGCTCAGACAGTGCCATAAACAAAGCAAGGTGCAATGGGAACATTTTCATTTTGACAGCATTTGAAGCTCCTGGGCAATTCTCTCTTCTCCTGTGATCTGTAAGATGTTCAATGCATGTTCTATCTGGTCATGTCACTGCTGGAAGGACACAGGGACTTCCTCTCCCTCTGGCTGCTTCATGAAGGTTCTGCAGAGGATTTTGCACCAGGCTTTGTCCTCCTTCTTCTTAGACAGTGGGAATGGAGGCACACTGCAATTGGCATTCACCTGGATCATTATCTCACCCAAATTTTAACAAACTGGGTCTTGGCAAGCCTGAGACTCAGCTAGCACATGTCATTGCAGCAGGCTCAGATCACTTATTCCCTTGACTTGGATCACCTGGCTGCATTTGGTACTCAGTGTGCACAAACAAGTGCACACATGGCTCCCCTGGTCTTTCCAGCTTGAGGAAAGATCACTCACGGCCACATATTTACTTCAAATTATCTCTGAAGCTCTGCTTCTTTTATCAAGAAGTCAAATGAAACTCCAATTAATTTCAAATTTGAATTTTCTAGGACAATAGGAAGGCACTAGAATTTAATTGATTTTGATTACCTGCCTTATTATTATGCTGCCAGTAGCAGTAGTTCAGGTTGGTGTAATTTTAAATTTACTGTGAGATGAATCTGACATTTCTCTACTGCTGAATTGAGGACTTGAGCGATTCTTCAGCTCTTCACAAAGATGTTGTAATTAATTCAGTAACATCACTTCTGTGAGCAGAGATAGAAAAGGAAGACACAGAAGCACCTACTCCATGCCTAAGAGCTGAATGAACGACAGCATCACTCACTCCAACCTTTGTGAAATTTGCTGTATTTTTTTTAGCATTCTACACAATTTCTACTGCAAAGACACATCTTCCCCTCTCCTGTCAGCACACAAGCAGGACTTACTAGCAGGCAATAATTTACAGCCAAAAGGTCAGCTGTGTTCCCTCAGCTGGACCCAAGAGGTGTTTCCATCCCCTGGTCACCCCTGAGGAAATTCTCTCACAATCCAAGTGTAGCTGCTTTTCTTTGCCCACTTTCCAAGGGGGCAGAGTGCAGGGAAGCAGATGCCCTGCCAGTGTAAACCAGAACTGCTCTGCTGGCTCAGGAAGAAGAGAAGATGCTCCATCTCACCCCACCCCATCTCCTTCCTCCTGCCATGGAAGCACGAGAAATCACCTCCCCTCCTTGTCTGGAGAGGAGTTTTCCCCTCTGCCAGGGATGCCTGGTCAGGAATCACTGCCCAGCTGACTCACACAGTGTTTTAGTGCAGCGGAAATTAAACAGACCCATGAGCTGGGACCAAAGTCTCTATTGACAGGGATATTATTTGAGAAGATAAGATTTTAAATGTGTGCTGCACAAGATAAAACCTGGACAGGCAGATAATAGAAGAGCAGCTTTTTTTCTTTTATTTTAGTCTTTCAAAAGCAGGATTGCCTGACATATTCAGTTTTATAACAAATACATGTTTTTAAATGGTTTAGAGCAATTGGAAATATTAAGCCCCAGAACATTAGCATTTACTTTAACTCACAGAATTAGAAAAAAAATCAGTCCCTTCATTTCAAAGCAGTTATGTCTACTCAAGTCAAGTGTTAAAGAGAAATGAATTAAATTAATGTGTTCTTTTGAATTCAAGCACCAAATATTCAAGACATGTATATAAAAGCACCAGCCCTCCCAGACCACATATACCTACACAGGTGCTGCATTTCTAATCACAGCATGCAGAAGGTATTTTCAAAAGATAAAATGCACCCAAAATGTTCTGCATTTGTACCTGAGATGAAATTTCAGATGTGAGGAGCTGCATCCTGGGCTAGGTTTTATCCTTGGCCTGGGCCACTCAGCTGCCTCCAGCAGACACAGACCCTCAAAAGCTTTCCCAGCCATTGGCTTGTCACAGCAAATGAAGATGAG
The DNA here is from genome assembly GCF_052056855.1 of Sturnus vulgaris. Taxonomy (NCBI): domain Eukaryota; kingdom Metazoa; phylum Chordata; class Aves; order Passeriformes; family Sturnidae; genus Sturnus; species Sturnus vulgaris. The sequence continues at coordinate 42,458,159 of NC_142248.1, forward strand.
TAGCACCAGTTTCTGGATTCTGTTCATGCCTCCCAGTGGTTGGCCAGCCTCAGAGAGACCAGATGCCTTGGGAGGCTAATCCTGCCTCCATCTAAAATGAAGACCAACTATTTCTCTTTCTATTCTTTCTGTACTAGAATGTTATTTTTCTTCTCTATCCTACAATTCATTGTACAAGAAAATCTGTTGTTATTTTAAATTTTTCTTATTTTTCTTTTACCTTTTTACATGTGAGGAAAGTTTTTTAAAACCTTCTGAAGAAAGCTGGGGAAGATCAGAAAAAACTAATTTCATTTTCCTACATATCTGTGCTCTTTACCCCCTACACTCTCCCTACATCCCCAACCAAATTCCACCATGTCTCCCAGTTCAACCAGAGGCAGCACATGCTGGAGCTGTCACAAGGGAGCAGCTCACCAACCCTTGGCCATCAAACCCACTCCTTTCTGCTTCTCTGGAAATGATCCTCTGCCAGCTGACAAAATTTGTAGAAGCATAACTGTCTTTGAGACAGTTACCCTGCTCTCAAATGTGATTGAAATTGGCCAACCTGTTAAAAAGTGATGGTGGTGGAAGAGAGACTGGCGAGGAGACAGATGGCAGACAGCTCAGCTTTAGCCTCCACTGAGCTGATTGAGAAGTGGGAATGCTTTCACCCTCTCGTGAAAAATGATATCACTCTTTCGCTGAAATTCAAAACTTAGTTTCCTGACATTAAAAATGTGACTTTTCCAAGTGGTCAAAATTAGGATTAAAAAAAAAAAAAAAAAAAAAAAAAAAAGATGTCTTTACAAAACAGCACTTGGTGCTTTGCCAAGGGATGAAGTCATTCTAAAGAATTAAAGTGCAGCTGGAGGAAGGACAGGATAATCAGAACGATAAAACACAGCACAGCCGGAGCCCGGCGGGGCTCACGCGTGCTCGTGCTGAGCAGTGGGGTCCCAGCAGGAGCAGCAAGTGGAGTGACAAGCCCTTGCATTTGCATGGTGGTGTGCTACACCAAGCACACAGAAAACCTGAGATTTTACTACCAAATTTATGGGCAGCCTCGTTTAGGCTGGGCTGACCAAGTGCTGGCACCAAGACTTCTCCCCAGTCGCCTCTCCCCGAGCTCAGTGCCAGCAGCTTCTCCTGGTGTGTGCTGAGCTCACACGGGGTCACAGGCTGGCTGGCTGCAGGAATGAAACAAACCCTGTGCTGGTTAGCCCTGAACCAGCCTGGGAAAAGGCACCTGAGGCTGAGGACACTCCCACAAGGACAGGTGAGGAACAGCAATGCAAGCGTGGTGTTCCCAGCAGTGTCCCAGTCCCCCAGAGCCATCCCCAGCACCCCTTGGCACCGGGGCTGCTGGGCAGGAGCAGGGTGAGCTGGGGGGACAATTGAGGCTGGTTGGTTGGACAGGGAGAATTTTAAGTGTTTTTCAGACAATGCATAGGGTGAGGCAGTGTTAGGATAACCAAGCCAGGAAAATGCTCTCCTGGCACCCACTGAGACCCTGGCAGCAGTGCCCACCTGAGCTCCCAAACCCTGAGTGAATTGCAGACAGTGCCTGGCTCTGCAGATCCCCCTCTGTGCCTGGAGGAGCTGCTGGGGGACTGCTGCAACCCAGGGCAAAGCCCAGCCCACCCTGCAGCCCTGCCAGCCCCTTCAGCTGAGCCTGGTCACCCATGAACATCAGTCCTTAGCAAAACATGTATTTCATCCCCAGTTGACACCAAGGAGGGTGAGTTTTCCCAAACTCCCTAATTTCTCTCTCAGCATCTCCCATTTCTCCACTGTGTTCAAGATGAAGGGCCCTGGGCTGGGTTTTCTGTGTCCTCAGACATGTCTTATCTCAACTGCCTTTGCTGAGGTTTCCAAGCACTGAAGCTACCAACTGTTGCCAGAAAAAGAAACTCTATTTCAGGGCTGGTCCTGGAAAGCCAACCCTGTGGGTGCCAGCAGGGCTGCAGAAATCGTGGTTTCTCAAGTCTCCCTCAAATCTGGCACTGCTATTCTGAGAGGAACAAACTAACCCCAGTTCAAAGTCACCAATCTGGGAATTTTTTTAGCTTCTATCGTTCTCCATCTTAATGTGGGCAGGGATTAAAACTGCAACCTACCAGAAGCAAACCACTCACAAATTCATCATGACCAAAGGCAGATGCAAACAGAAGTAGCCACCAGATACAGACACACCCATTGTTGGCTCAATTTCACCTCTCCAGCTCATCATTTGAGCTCTTACCTTTGTTTCCACCAAGTGGCCACCCCAGCTTCGATGGGGGCATCCCTCTGTGTCCCATACACACTGGAATTCAGCAAGGCTGGTACACAGCAGGGACACTGGTGACACTGACTCCCCGTGCCCTGGTGCAGGTGCCAACACATCACTGGTGTGTGGGAGAAATGCTGAGTGCAGGGCACCACCACAGAGGGAACTGGGGGGCTTGTCCCCAAATTTCTGCCAGGGTTGGATGAGAGAGCAGGGAAGAGCAGATGTCAAAGGCATAGCCAGAACTTTTCCTTCCCCACACAGATTTGGCTGAATGTGTGTGTGCAGAGGGAAGCAGACACATGATGGTGATGCCTTAGGATTTAGCTTTTATGTTTTTCAGATCCTGTACTGCTTTAATGTAAAACTCCAAAACTCCATAGTCTGTCAGCTATTTCTCTCCCATTTTATTCAGACAAAACAACTCCTCTCTAGGCCTGAAACTCAAGGACACCTTATTGTCTCAGGCTCTGAGAGATGCAAACAGTGAATTGTGGGGGCAAACTTGGAGTAAATTACTTCATTACCTGAAACTGTGATTGGAGGATTAACCTCTAGTATGTAAATGGACCAAACTTGTAACTGTATGAAAATCTTGTGACTGTTGTCCCTGTTAGGTGTTACCCCTCAGAGGCTTCTGGCTGCCCAAGGTGTACCTAGTGAAGGCCCTCAATAAATACCCACCTTTGTACTCTTAATTTTGTCTAGCCTCTGTTTCAGGTAGCCACTCCAAGGCATCAGTGGGACATGGGAATCTCTTCAGCCCCCAAAACACCCCAGCCTGCTGCCACAGGGCCCCTGTGTCTGTGTGGATGGACAGGGGGACCAAGGGCAGGGCAGATACTCCCCATTCCTCCCAGTTCTGCATTATGCACCAGGAATCTGCATCCCTGCTCTGAACAAAACACATCCCCCTCTCCTGGATGCATATTCACTCTGTTCTGCCACAGTGAGAACAAAAAGGAAAATATGTTGGGTTTGCATGTCTACATGAGCCATCTGCTTCTATTTTATTGATAAAACCTGTAACAGCAGCATTCTCTATAACAAAATAAGGCTGTTCCTAAGGTGTGGACAGCTGTGTGTGTGCAGGGGTAGTTTCAGCCCAGAATTCTGCAGAAACTGGGTTTAATGCTGACTTTTTTCCAGTCAGATATCATCTAGACATTAGTATTCCTAACGCAGCATATAATTAGCAAGAGGCAATATATTGTATGATCATGCACGTTAGCACTTAAGTAGAATAAAAAATGTTTCATTGTCAACTACATGAAAAGCTAAGAATAAGCCCATACTAGTTTTCCAGTTGAATATCCAAGCATCTTTTCCTTGTATTTTTCATCTTTTTATCACAGTTTTGCACTCCAGATATCTCTTTCAATCACATACCCAGCAAGTGAAACAATGCTCACACCACCCCAGTGGCCTCTCACCAGTCAATACCAATCATTCAGTAACGAGATTCAAGGTACAATTTTCAGTGCAAATCTTTGAACTTTACGAAAGTGAAAAGGACATATGAATTTGTTTCTTATAACCTTCACAGTAAGAAAAGTTCTCCCTTTATAGATTTATTTACCATAAAAATAATTCAACAATCAAAGCAAGCTCCAGAAGCCTTGCTTTTGCACCAACAGAAGTTAGGGATGTGGCATTTTTATTAATTTGTATTGTTATTTTTTAAAGTAAACGATTTATAGATAAATGTTGTGCTTGCCCAAAGAAGTTGTGGATGTTCACCCCTGGAAGTGTTCAAGGCCAGGCTGGATGGGGGTCTGAGGAACTTGGTCTGGTGGGAGGTCGCACATGGCAGGGGTTGGAATGAGACAGTCTTTGAGTCTTCCAACCCAAGATTCTGTGATCTCAGGCTGGGAAAGGGGAGTGAGATCCCCATTGCTCCTGGGGCTCCCTCAGCCACGGGGCTGAATCACTCTGAACACCAACCAGCTCTCTGTGCTGAGCAGAAGAGAAAGGAGAAATATTACATATTCCACTAACACCAGGAGGGAGGTGCAGTAGGAGGCTCACAACAAACCCCAGGAGCGATGTCTGTCCACCCACAAAGCTCCCGAGGGGAACAAATCCCACCTCATGGAGCACAAGGAGAAAACAGGACAAGGACACACCTCAGTGTTCACAGTGTCCAGCTGTGCCCTCAACAGGGAGACAACAAAACCCTGCCAGGGATGGTATATTGCTCCAATATAGAAAGAAGTCAATACACACTAAAAATAACTTATTACATACCGTATATTTAAATCAACAGTCAAATATACATTGAGATGTGCTTCATGCAAATGCCCCGCAGCACTCTGCCATAAAAAACATTTTTATATATACACACACATATAAATGTCACGCAGTATTTAAATGCTAAGTCTACCAAATGATTACTTCATTTACTCTTCTTGACAAACAAAACTCTCTGCTGGGAAAAAGTCAATGAAGTTACAGCTGAGAATACAGCCCAGCAAGACAAAAACCATGGCAATGCCAGCAGAGGAATACAGAAGAGATGTGGTACCAGCTTAATTGGAAAATTTGTGCTTGAGGTGTCACGTAGTGACAAGGGATCAGAGGACAGGCTTTATCCTGAGCACCATGAACATAAAATATTGCCACCAGGCACTGACCTGGCTTGGACCAGACCTATGTAGATATTAATGAGAGGATGGGAGATGCAGTGATGGAGACAGCATGAAGGAAAAACACCTGGAAAGTGTTAACAAGACACAACAGGGGTGAGGACAGCTGGCAAAATTATATGATTTTTTTCCTAGTTGTTAATGAAGAGAGAAATTTGCAATGTTACCCTAAGAGAAATGAAGGGAGATGGAAGTATTGGGCATGATGAAGTACCTTCCCTGGAGGTCACAGCTAATTAAAGGTTGTGGGGCTCAGGAAGAATCCTGCTTTCTTGTGAACCCTGAATCCTTGTTCCTCAACCATGGCTAATATCAACTTTTTGTCTCTTGTTTCTCAGTAAGATCAGCTCACACTGGGAATGACATTAGAGGAGACAAACATCTCCAGGGTATTTGGTGTCTATTTGATGTCCCCCACTTCAGCCAGAGGAAACACAAAAGAGAGGAGGAAACATCCTTAGCTCCTCACACCTGCAGCTGCCAAAGCAGCTGTAATTTCTGTTAAAGCAAAAAAAAAAAAAAACAAACTTGCTTTCCAGTTTCCTTGAGAGATGAGCAAGTAACAGGTCTGAATGGAGTTTCACAGCTCCCATCTGGCTTTTGTGTTTCTTCCTCAACTCTTTCCAACCCCAGCTGACTAATACTCACTGGGGGCAGCCCAGTGACCGTACAGGTTTTGGTGTGTGAGATCACAGACTATCACAGCCTAGCTGCAGTCTTCCTTCTGTTCCAACAGTGATAGCTCAGAGGATTCAGGGGTTTATGCTCCTGTGATAGGCAATACCCAAATCCTATGCAGGTTCACAAATTAAAAACAAAAAAAGTCCCATCACTCGAATTTTGTCTGCCTTCTGCAAGAATTAAGTTTTCCCTGCTCTGGGTATAAAGACCTAACTAGTGGTAGAGTTTTGCTAAGGTTGTTCAGCTTTGCAGAGAGATCTCAAAATTCATCCACCCAGATGAAACTCAGGAGCAGAGGAGAGGGGAAAAAAAAATCTCACCTTCAGTTTTCTGTTTTGGGGGAGCAGCACAGAGAGAGCTCAGCCCAGAGCTCTCCTCTAACCCCTTCATTTGTACAGAGGGTTTGTGTGGAGAGGAGAGGGATTGCAATGCCAAAAGAGATGAATGGCATCTACCAAGGTTTTTTATTCAGGCTGCAGTATTGACCTATATCTGCTTTATAAAGGTGAAAAAACATGGATAGCTGTGTGGGTTGAGCAGGAGCATCTTCCTGCTGCCAGCTGGCAAACAGCTTGGGGATTACAGCATGAGGATTAATAGCCTTTGTCATTTGTAAGTGCAGATGCTAACCTTACTCATATGACAGACTGATCTTCTTTGGATTCTGTGCCTGTTTGCTGTTCCAGAAAGATGACCTTGGGCTGCTGTGAGAGACAAAATATTTACACATTCATTTCTTAGGGCCTGCAGCGTAGGCTGCAGGAAGACACAAGCTCACTCTACACTGAATAAAAAAGCTGTATGCCTTCAGCAGATCTGGAACTCAGGAGTCATGCAGAGAAACTGGGTTTCAGCTCAGGCTCGATGCCACTGCAGCCCGGCTGTGCTGCTTTCTGGAGTAGGCAGTGAGCAAATTCCCAGCTCTACAGCAGCACAGCACACCAAGAGCCTTCTCTGCCACCACCTTCCCACCACTGCTTGGGGTTTTCATTTCTTGCATGACAGCTTGTTAAATCCTCTCCAGATCCCAAATAAACACCCAGACCAGCTCTGTGGAATTATCTTGGATGCCTTTCCAAGCTTTAGGATCTGTCAGCTTCTGGCTGCTTGTATCACAGAAGCAGAGGAGCTCAGAGCCAGCACTGCTTCCTGGGATATGAGAATGTATTTGTTGGGGTATCACATGCTGGAGGGAAAAACCTGCCTCATTCAGAGTGTGAGCTTCTCTACAAACCCTGGCTGCTTTGTTTCTTCCCCTCAAACCATAGCTGCAAACATCACACTTAGCACATTTTAAATGGAAAGAGGATGTTCCTGCATACTAATTCCTGCAGGCTCTGTTGTCCTTTTGCAGAGCAGAATGCCCATGAGAAAAGGAAGAAAGCAAATACAGAACAGGTTGTTTCTGATGTCATTAACTTGGTCCACATTGAGGTGAATCGGTGTCACTATTCTGTAAATATTTAAGTGTCACAGCCCAACCAACAAACTTCGAACTCCACAAGTGGGCAAGAGAGCAGGAAGGCAAGGTCTTGATCAGGAGCATCACGACTTTGAGATGACCCCTCTGGGAGGGGATAATATGATGGAGAGGGCCGTATTCTTTGCTCAGCCTTTCAGTCCACTTTTCGTGCTGAAGGGCAGAAGGCAGCTGAGAGGCAGGGAGATGAAGTGCTGTGATCACACAGATTAAAAATGATGATAAATATGGGAGTGGAAAGCAAGCTCTGCAGGCACGCCAGCTCCAAGGTCACTGCCAGCTCCAGCTAAGGGGAAAATGAACTGCCACCAGAGGAAATGCCTGCTCCTCTGCCAAGCTCCCACCTTCAGCTTTATGCTGGGAAAATGATCAATAGCAGCTGGCAGCCTTTGGATCTGTGCATCCAGGAACTTCTAACGACATCCATGACTGAAGATCAGTCAGCTATGTAAAGCACCAAATAACTCCTCGGGATCTGCAGCTGCTAAAAATACACCCAAGCATTGTCCAGTACCCCGGGAGCTGCACAGCCCACATTGCCCCTGAAGGGAAAGGCAGACAAGGCAGAGCAACAGGAACGAGCAGGCCACAGCAGGGTCCAGCTAATTAAAGACGCTGGCAAAAAGGAAACCCAGACAAATCAAAGGATGTAGAAGATCATCCAGATAAAGCCTTTGCAAATGGGCACTTCAGTGAGCGATTGCTGCGGCTCAGTGGGCTAAAAGGGGAGCTCATTCCTGCGGGCATCACTTGAAGATCACCATTATTATGGGGAGTACAGACACGGTGAGATCACCCTGTTCTGTTGTCGATAAACATTAAAAAAGAAAAAAGAAAATAGCAGCAGAGAGCTCAGCAGGACAGGGGCATGCTGGCTGGGGAGAGAACAAGGAAACTGCAACCAGCTGAACGATGCTGTTCAAGATTCAGAGATCTATCCAGGGCACTTGCCCATAATACTCTGGGACAATGCAGTTAATCCCTTTCCACATTTTCAGGCCTTTTAAAAAAAATAAATAAATAAATAAATTCAAATAAACTATAGGGGGATTAGAAACAGTGGTGTCAAAAGGGAATGAGTTATCTTAGAACACATGAGTGCATTAGGAAATATCCATAATCTAGACCTGTAAGTTCCCAAGCATCCCAGAACCAGGTTATCCATTCCTATCCTGCTCCCTGAAATCCCCATGGTCTTCTCACAGCTCTTCTCCCCACCTGGAGCCCCACAGAGGCAGAGGCAGCATCCACATGGAGAAGCCAGTGGAGCACAGGGGCCATCAGCCTGCCAGTCAAGTGAGAGTCAGGATTCCCAAGGAATAGAAAACTCCCTGGAAATTTAGTCTTGTCAGCCTCTTCCGAAGAGAACAAGGGGTTAAAGCAATGACTAAAAGGGCAGTGGTGTTTACATAAGAAGGACCATGAGCACAAGCCCAGCCTGTATCAATATTAGCAATGACTAATTCAATCTGTCAATGAGAAGAATTACAGGAGCTTTGGAATATGCCAGAGCTGCTGCAAAGCCTCCTTTTCACAGACAGTCAATAATGGAAGGAAAAGTAAACCACAGAAGCAATAAAAATCCCAAAATATAGCTACCAAGCACCTCCAGCACCTTGTTCATCCCAAAATTCCTAAATTTCTCCATTGTTTTAGTAGGAATATAAGGAACCCCACAAATACACTTCTCAAGGCATGGATGTGCCAAGAGTTTTGGCAGTATCTCCAAAAAACCCAATGGCACAGCTCTTGCCCCCTCCTTCCAAAATTTTCTGATAAAATATAAGGGTAAAAGGTGGCAGCAAGGATACAGCAGCCTTCTTCCCTTGAACAGCAAAGTTTTAATACATGCTCAAGTATTAACTTACTCTAAGTAAACCGTTTTCACTTGCTTTCCTCTGACTCCAAAAGCTCTCCAATGAAATTATATATTAAAATTCAATTCCCTTAATGCAATATCTTCAGAAAAGATCTTAATGTGAAAACAGCATGGAAGTCCAAACCCAGTGTGGTTCATTGTTTTTTAAAATTATCTTTTTCATTAGGTTTTTTTTTAATCATGCTGTTATAAATCTGGGCCATCTCCAGTTCACTGCTGAAATGTATTATGAACTTACACTTTTTCTTTAGCTAATCATGAAGCACAGGCAAGACTTTGCAGGTTCAAGAAGCTCTGAAGAGAATCTCAATAAGTTTATTACACACACACACACACATTCCAGGTAATAAAATTAATTATAAACACTTGCATACACATTTTATGCAGTTCAGGACAAAAAAAGATGGAGAGATTGGAAAACAACTGGATCAGCAAATGCACCTTTTGAATTGGGCTGTTTCCTCTACTTTTTTATTTTTCCCCAGGAGAAAAGTGCATGATAAATAAAATCCTGTTCTGCTGATTACCACTCAGATGTTCACTTTTTCTTGCATTGGTAATACAGCAGCTTTAGCAGTGCAGTCAAGAACATATTTATTGGATGAGCTGCATTTGGGTTACACCCTGTTTTGTATTACAAAGGCCCAGTAGTGCAAAGCAGGCGTGCCAGCTTATCTAGACAGTGGAGGAGAGCCCTCCTGCATAGGATATCCACCAGTCTCCCTGGAAAAATGATGCTCTGACAGGTGATAAGAAGATACAAGAGTGTGGTCTGTAGAATAACTTGTATCACCTGTACCAGAAGTGCTTCCCTGTGCAGATTATTCTGTCTGCCTCCTGAGGACAGACAGAGCCTCTGTGTGACACCCAGTGATAACCTGTGAGTGCCACAGCACTGCCCTCAGGGCCTGTCTAGCCTGGGTGTGATGAAAACCAGCACCAAGGACCAATTTTGGTCAAACAGCCAGTGCCAAAATTTGCATTAGTTAGATTTGCACAGCACCGTTGAAGAGAAGGAAGTGGCTGGTGGTGCAGGAGGAGGCAGAATTTGGTGCCAGGTCTCTGTAAATGGCAAAAACAAACCATGAAGTGATTCAGTACACACAAACCTCTTCAGCAAAATATTTCCTGTGTCTTGCTGTCATCAGCAGGAATGGAGGAAAGACAGTCCTCTCCTAGAGAGTGTGGAGAATGGGAGATTGGGCAGCTGATAGCATTTGGAGATCTCAGCACCTCACTGGCTAATTCCACTGAGGATGAACATCCTCCTTTGTGTCACACACAGCTCTGCAACAACAACCACTTAGGCAAGCAGCAGACTGAGACATATCCTCTATCCATCATCTCCATGACTTCAGCTTACAGAGACAGGAAAAGAGATTAAAATGGAAAAGGACAATGTAGTCTGAAAAGCAACCACGTGACAGTGTCATCACCTCATCCAGCAAGGCTGCTCCTTGCATTGCTTTCAGTTGGAGGCAGGAAGCACAATTCTTTTCTCCAGGGCTAGTTCAGCAGAGCCAGTAACCTCTCTGGATCCTATTCCTGGCCTGCAAGAGAGCTCCTTCCCAAGGTTAGGTGACATGGTCTGGCATCCTCTACTGCTCAGCATGCCAAAACCAGTCCCCTTCCATATCCCAAGGAGTTACTACAGGATAGCCCAGGAGATTTGAAGAAGAGCCCTCAGAAAACTGAGTAGAGCTTTGCTGAATCACAGAAAAAACACGGGTCTGAAGCCCTCTCCTGTAATGCTCACAGAAATGCTTTTCTGAATGAACTTCACTTCTAAAAATCACATTAACACATGGGCAAAATGATGCAGAAAAGAGTGATTCAGGCACAAAGGTGGCTGTGCAGTTTCTTCTGGTCTTTTTTTGGTATTTGTGATGACAGAAGCCATAACTTCAAGTAAACATCTAAACATGCATTGTATAATGCAATATAGAGCAGATGCTTGTTATCTCTTGTGCAAATCTATGTCAATGCAGGCTAACAGGTGCACAGGGTGCCTAATTAAAAATACCAGTAGTATTTAGTCCTTATATCAATTGTTAATACAGGAGAACAGTAGTAATGTTTAGGCACTTAAAAGTTGACAGAGAATTCAAGAGTGCTTTCTCATGCTGCCTGAAAAATACATCATCCAGTTTACAGTGGTATCAAATGCTTATTTCTAGGACTTAGAAACACGATAATAAAAGGGAGAGGATGTGATCTGCATGCAGGTTAGCTTTTCTGTGAGCTATCTGCGTGGCAAGAATATTTGCAAACTTCATTAATATAAATAAGGGAAGAGAGGGAAATAAGAGTCCACCCCAGAAGAAAACAGCATCACATCAGAATCAGTCCGTGGCGATTAAGCCTATGGAAAAATGAGCAAGACAATGACCAAGGAAAGGGTTTTGCAGGTATTCCCACTGCTTCTCACGAGGGTTAGGTGGATGTAGAAAACGCAGGGCAAGCTGGAAAGGCAAGAACTAAAATTGCTTCCCAAGCCTCGCCACCTTTGACACCCACAGCTGCTGACGCTGAGCGGGCAGGTCAAGCTGTGTGCCCAGAGATGTTTTCTGCTGGCAGAGAACAAGGCGAGACAGCCCTTGGTCCCAGGACCTGCAGGCTGCCCTGGCCACCACTAGGACTCCAGCAGGGTGTGCCACCTGCAGACCTGTGTCCCCTGGGAGTCCTTCATCTCCTGCCAGTGGCTCTGCTCCTCCTCCCCGCTGCTGCTGTGGCCCATGGAGATCCAGCCCACCATCTCCTTGCGCTTCATGCTGCGCCTGTTGTAGATGGAGATCAGCAGGGTGACATCAGACAGCTGGAAGAGGGCGACCTGGAAGATGAAAGTTTCCTTGTAGACAGGGTTGGGCTGTCCCCGGCGGATGGAGGTCTTGCAGCGAGACATCTCCTGGCCCACGGAGTTGCGCAGGCAGAGCTTCCCGTAGGTATCTAAGACAAAAAAAAAGAGGGAGTGGCATGTTTGGTGCGGGTGACAGGCTAAAATGAAAGTCCCAGGCAGACAAAAACCAGCCCAAAAACTGTCCAAGTAGAGCAGTTTAGTCTGCAGTGAATAACAGAGGAGGGCTGGATGGCGCTCCTTGGTAAAACCCATGGGATGAGAAGAAGATGAAAGCACATCTTGGATTTTTCTCATATTCAGCTGGGGAGAAAAGAAAACTGATGCATGTGTCAGCCTCACTCTCATGGAAAGAACAGGATATCAGGTATCCAGTCCTAGCAAACCTAAGACTAACCAAAATTATGAGTATCTCTACAGATTCTTCACTTCAAACAGTGTCTCCACCTTCCCTTCCTCTCCCTCACAATCAAGCTTCATTGGGGCTGCCTTACCCAGGCTTCCCTTGGCTGCCCTTGCCTCTCCACCACTCTCTATGATCTGTTGTTTGAGATATCAAAAAATAAGGGTCTTGAAAAGGAGGGGGAAAAAATCCTGCATAAACAGTGAAAATATCTGATCTCCAATTATAGTTTCATATTTTTTCCAAATTCTAGGTTTTTTGCCTTGTGGACTCAATGTCAATTTTATTTACAATTTAAGTCCATACAAGGAGTCCATACAAGGAGTAAACATGCTTAGCAAATATAAGGAAGGGATGGTCCAACTTAATGCCCCTGTAAATCTAGACTTGAAATTCCTACTGCCTCCTGTATTAATCAGCTCTCCTCTGTTACGAGGTTGCTAATAGTGTGGTGTCAGAGCTCCCAGTGCTCCACAGACCCAGCTCAGTGTAAGTTTTCACCTTGCTCTGCACATGACAGTGACAGATTGCTTGGCTAGACAAGTCCTCTGCTAACCCCTCCGTAATCTGTGCCTGGGTTCCTGCAAGTGAGTATTATTTCAGAGTGTGCTGAAGATGGGAAATAAATAACAAGCCTCCATCTCTTGTCTGCAGCATTTCTATCCTCTTCTGTTCCCGTTTGATGTGCTATTTTACGCACTTATCTACTGAGCAACACAAGGTGTGAAATTGCACTTCAGGTGTGAAAACACTTCCATGTCTCCAAAGCAGGGCTCCCCGCTCCTCTCAAACTGTTCCACTGAAAAAGCTGTCAGGAGGCTGACAGTCAAGGAGCAAATTGTGAGCCTGCACAGCTGTACAGATATCAAGTTACTGCGGGGAAAGTTCAGCCCAGTCATTAGCTGGAGGTGCCAGCTTGGCTCCCAGCGTAACTCTGGGGATGAAGAGGATCTTGCCAGCAAAAACCAACTTGTCACACAGAAAGGCAAAGCTTTGATTCAATTTCCTGATTGTGTCTGGGAAGGAAAAAAACCACTTTATTGAAAGGTGGACTAATTTCCACCTTAATATTCAGTGTGGAGGGACTGAAATCTGTAACAACTTCAGACCCATCAGGGACACAAAGCCAAGAGAGGACCCTGTGCTCCAGCTTGACTCAATGTGAAACCAGACACAACTCCTACAGTATTTGTAGGGATGTCACTGTGCTTGGCACTGACAAGCCACAATGTGCACTGAAGCATTCCTCATGTGTAAGTCCTGGCTGCTGGTCTAGACTGCAGGGAACTCCCTGAAAATAAAGATAAGTAGGGGGTTTATGAATTTTTTTTCCTTTTTTTTTTTCCTGAGAAGGGCATTTCAAAATTTTGGAAGAACTCCACCAGGCTGATTTTTAAATATGAACAAGCAGGTAGTTAGTACAATTCTCTGTTTGAAGTTCAAAATTTTTCTTTCTTTTCACAACCAACCCAACATTACCTCCCCCCTATGCTACTTTAGGGAAAAGCCCCCCTAAGAGGCCTGTGTCTCTTTTTCTAAGAAGACAGGGAAAGCACTGAGGTCTAGATTTAACCTCAGTATACCTTGCTGTCATCCTTCTTTCTGACTTTCACCAGTACTGGCAGCTCAGGTGGGATTCATCACGCCTAACTGCAGGCACATTCATCTGGACAGCGCCCCAAGGAGTCAACCAATTCATAATCAGAAAAGCAGATGCCATAATTCAGCAGTGATCAGGCAGACAGTGATGCCATTACAGATGATTTAGGTGTGAACACTAAAGCAAGACCCACAGCTAAAGCACCTCATAGGATACTGTTTCAGCAAGTCCCAGTTAATTTTGCAGGCAGTGAATGGATAAGTGTCTTATAATCATAAACTCTGGGATGTCACATCCCTGACTGAGGCCTCAACTTTTGCAAGTGAGGGATAACACAGCTGGCTTTGAGGAAAAATGAGCAGCACACCACCAATGAGTTCAAGTCAGAAAAGTTGGGTTTTTCTTTAATAGACCTCATATTTCTACATAATTGTGCACCAAGACCCTCTCTGTTCAGTACCAAGGTGGGTGGAGATTCTGCATGCAGCACCTGGATCAGGCTGGAAGGAGACTGTGCTCAAGGCAGAGCTAATACCAGGAGCCCTATTCACCCCCAAGAAAACACAGGCACAAAACCAGAGCAAGTGACAACTAAATCAGGCTGCTCATTCTCCTCAAGTTTATTCCACTGGGTGCATTTTACCAGCCAAAAGAATCAAGCTTGCCTGAACAGAAATAAAAGAGTAGGTGTGGATCATATATTTAGCATCTGAAATTTGCTTTGCAGAGTTGGTACATACGAGGCTGAGCTGTTATTCTGCTTCACTAACTAAATTCTAAGATCGTAGTTTTTCCTTCCTGCATTGTGCTCTTTGCAGCATCTTTTTAGGTTTCTCATCAGAAAACACAGCTTTTCTTGTGATCCAGTCTGGTTCTCTGGGGTGGAAAGCTCTCCCCTCCTGTTGACTTTGCCAAAGAAAATCCAACCCCAGTTTCACAGTGAAATTAGTGGAGCTACAGCAAGGATGAACTTGATGATTTACTGAGGAATGTATGTGTAAGAGCATCTATTCATTATGAAGGCAAACATTTTCCATCTAATTACATGCTCAGGTTCAGTAATGGCCTCATTACCGTGGTGTCTCAGCACTCTGTGCTCTTCAGAGTGTTTACTTTTGTGCCACCTCCATCAAACACAAAAGGAAAAGAGATTAGAGCTGACATTCTTTAAAATGCCTAAGTGCTCACCTTCTGCTTAGGCACCCATCTCACTGACATGAGGAAGAGTGAGACCTCTTAATATCTGGGAGTGTCTGAGACTGCAGCTTGCCCACGGTTACACAGAAGTCTGTGAAGATTCAAGAACAAAGTCTAATTTTGCCAAGACCAATTTTAGCACAGCATCTACCAGGCTCTCCTCTCCATACAGGTTTTTGAACAGAAGTTCTCTGCAGATCATTTTTACTCTGAACTCATCTTGCCTCTCTGGTATGAGTGGACTGGACAATGTTCATGTATACATAAAATATCAACATCTCTGCATTAAATGGCAGGATGAAAAGCACTGAATCAAGGAATGCTGTGAGAAGCCAGACACATTTTGGGCTAGCGCTGCATCTTCTTACTCCAGAGGGTTGGGCAAAGCTCTCGTCGTGCAGATTGCTCTGTCTCCATCAACCATCAAACACCTCTCGAGAGTTCATCTGCAAAGCCAATCAGTTTTTCCAGGATTCTTCTAATGACCCATTTCTGTCATGATTCTTCTGAGGGAACTAACTGATAATGACAACTCAGGGGAATAATCAACTGTAATTTATGCGTTCCTGTTTTTGGAGCAGGGACCAGAGCCTGCGTTCTGCTTTCACTTGCACTGAGCACCACCATTATTAGCAAAGCTGACCCGTGACCAAGAGCACTGCAAACACAAAAGCATCCAACCCCCTGCCTGAATTTATATTTAGAAAGGAAGTAAACAACCAAAGACTCCTGACCCCTCACGTCTGTGGACTGCAGGGTTCCGCACAGCGCCGCGCGGACTTTCCCGCCCGCGCTCCAGGCAGGCTAGCTCATTTCCAAAAGCAGGATAACCATGTCAGCATGCTGCAATCCACACTAATAACAGCCGCAGCAGAAGAAAGCCTTGGGCCTGGAGCTTAATTTCCCCCAGCTGGCAAGCCCACGCTCCCAGCCTACATAATAAACGGCAGCGCCGCGTGGCAAAGCAGCCCCAGAGCTCGGCTCTTTGCTGCTCTGTGCAGGCAGCTCAACGTGGGGGCTCAGTTTGAGGCCCAGAAGACCATTAGTCCTGGCTTTGCCTCCCCTTTCAAGCAGCAGTAGGGCAGAACACTGAACATTCACACTCTGAACTGGGCTCACTGCAGCTGGATCAGGAAAATAGCTGGGAGGAGAATTAGACCTAAGCTTTTGATTCCAACTCCAATACCATGAAAGTCTGGATTAAGGCAGTTTATGGCTTACTGTATAAATCATACAAGAGCTGGGAGCTGCCTACTACATTGCTGAAAAGCCAACTTTGCTTTCCCTGTTCCACCACGCCTCTTCTCAGGTTCCCTCTCCTGGGGCTGGAGCTCTCTCACAAGGGAGAGGCTGGGATCTGGCAACCTTCACAACATGTGAGTCATCAGAGAACAGACCAGCAGCGCCTTCAGTTTGAAATGCAGCAGAAAAGAATGCTGGCTGCTCCCTGGAAGCACAGTTTGGCCTGAGGAGAGGGAATTGCTGGCATCAGTGACATGCAAGAGGGGCAGGAGATGAAGGCTCCCTGGAAGCACCTGCACAGGTCTCTGAGGAAGGAAAACTCCTCCTGGAGCACCTTGGAACTCAGTTCTTCCGTGATCCTCCTCTGCTGCCTCAACAGCCCATGTCCACTCCATTTCACAGCACCAGCCCTCTCCTGGGACACATGTCAGGCTGCAGAGCCAGTTCAACATCTGCCTGCCCTCCCCAGCCCTGAGGAGGTGCAGCTTCAGAGCACAGACACCTCTCCAGATGCACAGCGTGACTCTCCTCTATAATAGGGGCAGTTCTACCCTTTTCCACATTAGTGCATTGCTGCTGCCTCAGAGAGGGGCTTGGAGCTTTACCAGAGGAAGCAGGGATGCACAGTGAGCAGATCAGGAAGCAGGGATCCACACCTTCCCAGCAGCAGGAGGAGCACGATGTGAGGATGCTTAAGCCTGGCTTTTGTCACCTGCAGCAGCATTGCCCACGGGCATGGCTTGGTTACACAGCCTGTGATCAGATCTCCTGCTCCGTAGTGCCACTGCAGATTCACACTAAACATTCAGCTCCAGCTGAAGTTTTGGAATTAGGATTGTTCCACTCTGGTAGAAAAGACTTTTTTCTTCTGCTTGTTTTGGGAGGGGAAGAATTTTCTTGTTCACAGCTATGGGGCAGGGAGAGCATCTCCATCCGTGCACTTCAAATGCAGTCCTTTGATTCAGAGAAAACTTCATTTCTGTACCCAGCAACTGTATCATGGACTATGCTTTTCACAGACCTTTTAGAAACCTAAAGCTGTGGAAAACATTACTGGATAACCACTCACTATCCCTGGATGTCTAATTATTATGGAATATCCCCCGCAAAAATCTCACAGTCACTCCTTGAATATCCATTTTTCACTTGTTTTGACTGTGACACTGGTTCTCCTAAGCCTACTCAGTCCCAGGTCCCACATGTGGTGGGAAGAGCTGTACCCAGCCAGCCCATCCACCCAACAGCACCTAACAGCACCACACACAGCAGTAAGTCCATGACAATACAGCATATGCTGGTTCTCTCACAAATACTCTTGAATCTCCAGTGATTTGTGACTCAGGAGCTTCCTCAGTCAGAGGCTTTGTATTTAAAAATCCTTTGTGGAAATTTCTCTGTGAATTTCCCCTGTGCTGCACAGAACTGAAGCAAGCTTCCAGCATCCATGACATTCTGCAGTGAGGAATTTGACAGCGTAGGTGAAGAGCTGTCTCCTCTTCAGAACCTCCCTGCTCCCTCCTCGCTTCCTTTTACCATCCTTTAGTTTCCTATCAGGAGAAGACAGCGAATGATTGTTGTCAATTCACTTTCTCAATGACACTTAGAGACCTCTGTGAGTCCTCCCCCATCTCCCTTTGTTGTAGTACCCTTTGTGTAGGAGGCATAGTCTATTCAGCTACAGCTCACTGGAAGCTGTTCCCATTCCCCTGATTGTCTCCAGCTCTCCTCACCACATCTTTTCAGTTCTGCCATATTCTGTTTGAACAGAGGAAGACAACTGTACACGGTGCTCATTACACCAGCGACTGTGTATTTACAATCAAATACCAATTTTCTATTTTGTCCACCTTAAATCTGGGGGGTTTTTTCACTACTATTGGTGACCCTTGAGTTGACATTTTCCTGCAGTTATTTACCATAAGCCTAATAATTCACTCCTAAGTGGCTCCGGGTCCATCCAGATCACATTTGAATTCCACATGTGTCCCCATGCAATACCTTACACTCATCCACACTTCCAGTTCACTGCCCACCTGCTCATTACTGAGACATCCTCCTGGGGCTCCTTGCATCTGGCCTCATCTTTTCCACCCAGAATAAAGCTTCCTTAGCTGTTCTTATTATAAGCTTACTTCAGCTATATTCATGGATGGGCAACAAGAAGGTGCAGAAGGAGAGGTGCTTTTCTACAGTCTTGTCACTAACTGGCAAGCACTCAGCAGCAAGAAGCTTCCCAGCACATCCACTGCTCTGTTATCCAGTGTCTGGAGGACTGAATCCATCTCAGCTTGACCTGGCACAGATCCCTCCTCTATTACTGATGACATGAGAACATGAATCACAAAGCTTTAGGAGCTCAAGCCAGTTCCCTGTTCAGAGCAAGATATGCAGGTTAAAAGTTAATTTCTTTTATTCAGCTTTCTGGCCTGCTTTGAAGTAATTAAAGGAATTAACCTGTGCCTTTGTTCTCCAGGAACATAACAGGGATTATAACTTTTCTTTCCTCAAAAATAAGCTGATAAAATAAAATCCACTAATGGCTTTCAAGCACTCTGATCCCAGAGCAAATAGGATCCTAATTTAAAGATCCTAATTTTGCTATGGGAACATTTTCTATACTTACTGGCATTGTTACCTGTGGCTCAGATGTTTGTTTTCAGACAAGTCTTTACTTCAAGAATTTCTCCTGTTCCCCATAGAAATCCCGATAGCTTCTTCTCTCCCCTCCTGTCTTTTCCAGCACCAGTGCTATTGTATTTGTTTAATGGGGTTAATATGCTGCTGGTATAATAATGATCATGCACGGATGCAATTATTATGTGTGATTAATTCTGCAGCTGCTGAAAAGCTTGGAGGACTTTTCTTAGGCAAGGGAATAACTTCACAATAGTTCTTCTCACATTGCATTACACACAGACATAAACCCCAACAGAAATGCAGAGGGGAACAGAAGGAAGGCTGGATTAGAGGAGGCAGAGCTGCGCCCAGCAGAGCAGCTGATGAAGGTTTAGCATCACATGGGCAGACACATTTCTGTGCTTTGTGCTTCTGCACTGACTAGCTCAAATGATTCCTGGTCCATCACTGTGATCCCAAGGTATTACTTCAGTGCACATAGTATGTAACTGGTTATAAATTTTTAAAGACATTTCTGCTAGTGGTGTAGGCTTCTCTTGTTACTTTTTTCTTTTAATAATAAACACCCTTTAAACGAACACGCTGCATTTTGTTCTAAGAAAATACAAGACCACAGACCAAAATATGAACTCCTACAAAATGCTAGCACAGGTTAATGATTTTTACAAGAAGAAAGGACAATGAGGTACACAGCACAAGTCATTAGCACTAAAATACCAACAGTGTCCACATCTGACAAAACTGTAGATGCTTTTCTGCACAAGGCTTTTTGGCACACCCAGATAATTTACAGTCCAGTGCTGGAGCCATGCTCTTGAGTGCTCTTAAGTGCTCTGAGTGATAATGGATCTATTTGTGTGATCAGGGATTGTAAGCTTAGGCCTATAACCCAGCATGTTCCCCAGAACAATACCTGGACACTTATCCTTGACCAAACTACTCTTAAATCCCACATATGTGACCTGGAGACACTGCCTGCACGATTTAAGTTTCCCAGCTGTTTTCTAGTCCATTTATTACCCACCTAAGCACCCATGACTTTGACATTTACCTCAGTTTAAAGGTTTAAGCGAAGGAGAAAATGTGCCCAGGAAACACTGAGACATGCACCATCTCCCTTTTCTTCTCTAGAAAGCCACTTGTTTCAGCCTCTTCAGTCTTTAACACATAAAATCACCAGTGCTCCAGCCCAGTTCCTTCTTCTGCACACAGGGAAATCCCTGTGCAAGGACGCCAAGAAGGCAGCACACATGATGTGGGTCTACAGGTGGCAGAGAAGAGGGTCAAGGTGGGCAGAAAGCACAGCTGGAGACTTTGCTGTTGTGCAAAACTCCTCTGGCATTCCTAAAAGCTGGCAGGATCCCATATGGGTCATGTATAGGGTCTGTGTATCCAGGGCTGGGAATGGGGAGGGATTCTGCTCCTTGGCTTCTCTCAGTCTGACTATAAATGGCTGCCCTGAATAGCAGTTTAGGCCCGGCATTTAAGTGCTCCACAGTGCTATTATATCCAAAATTTCCCTCATACTTTAAAGAAATCATCCCTCTGAGCCTGGAACAACAGAACCTCAAATAGCACCTATTTAAGAAAACACAAGGGCTCTTTGCTCACCCTCCAGAAAGGGGCTCAGCAGTTTTAGCTTTCACCTTGTGAAGGATTTATTGAGCATCTCATTCAGCCAGCAGCATGTTTCAGACTGCTCTGCAGTGCCTGAGGGGTTATCAGTGAAATGCTAC
Source organism: Sturnus vulgaris (assembly GCF_052056855.1). Lineage (NCBI taxonomy): Eukaryota > Metazoa > Chordata > Aves > Passeriformes > Sturnidae > Sturnus > Sturnus vulgaris. The sequence goes on from NC_142248.1 coordinate 42,478,767, forward strand.
TCCAGCACCGAGACAAGGGCTGGTTTCCTTCCTTCTTTTTAATTTCTTTCGGTTTCTGCTTCACGGGGTTTTCTTTTTCTCACCGCACTACTGGGGGCTTTACAGGCACAGAAGAACAATTCAGAAGGCAGAAGCAACAATGTGACTTGGAACAAAAGAAGTAGATTTTCACAGGTTCAGAGTTTGCCTATGATAATTTATGGATTTCTGTGTTTCACCTAAAAGTTGATCTAGCACTGAGAAACATTAGTCTGACACTAGTCTGTATCATCTGGGTACAGAAAGGATAAAATTTCATTTACAGAAAAAAGGAGTGGGCATTACAGATACCTGAAAATTAATTTGGATCTATATTGCGACTACTTTAATTTGATTTCTGAGAGTAAAACTTTAGGATGTATCTACTCTGCAGCATATATAAACAGGAGAGCTTTCCTGCTGGAGCATGGTTGCCTTAGTCTACCTCTGTTTTAAAGTACTAAAAAAAGATCCCAACTTAAAACCTTTTATTAAAATATGTACATGCAAACAAGAACATGCCTTTAAGTAATCCGTGTCACAGCTAACAAAAGACATGAGGGCTGCACAGGCTGGGGTCAGGTGTTTTACTGCTGCACAGACTTGCCCTTAATTCTCCAGGGACTGACTGATAGACTGTTTCTGTGGTTTAGTGGAAAACCTGAGTTTTCACATCCATGTACTGAAATATTTCATAAATATTTTCCTAGATCTGAACCAAAGAGCGGAGCATCTTGCAAAAGCAATTTTAGTGTTTTGCAGCTCAAGACACTCTGTCAGATCCAGAGAAGGCAAGGAACTGTCAAAGGTTTACCTGCTTTGACAAGCAGGCACACATCACAGAAAGCAAACACACCAACAAACAAAAAGGTTGTTTCACATTGCCATCAGCTGCTGGTTTCAGACAGGAGGCAAAAGGACAGCAGGAGATGAATGAAGCTGTTCAACCCCTGAATGAGGCAACCCAGCAGCAATCAGGTGGCTGTGACTCCATCTCTATCACAGACATTACCTGCACCATCCTCCTCAAGGACTTACTGCAGCTCAGGCACCAACTAAACCTACTTTAAGGAAATTTCCATTTTTTTCCTTTTGGACTGGAGGAAGTGAACTCAGCTGTTGAAACAACTTTCAAATCTCCTTTCTGCAGCAGATTTCCTTGTGCAGCAGTGGAGAATTCACAGCAGGAGGGTCCCCAAAGGGCCCAGAGCACCAGGTGACCCAGCAGCACAGCAAGGGGACTAAACCAAGTGTAGCCATGGGAAACACTTAATGGCACCAGGCAGGGCCTCTGTGGGTCATATGGCAATATTTAAACACTTGGAAAGTGCTTCTTGCTTTTTTTTTTTAATGGATCTGTTGGGAATTACTCTGTGCTTTGGGTACAGCAGGACTTTTGCCATATTCAGATATTGTGAAGGTATGAGCAATAAAGCAGACATCAGGTCTTACTGTCCCATCAGCTGAGCCTTCATATGACTCCCTCCAATTCCCCTGTAATATTTATCAGCACATGGATCCAAAATAACACTTAATTTTCAATCAGGTGCTCTGCAAGGAAACCCAGCTCAGAAACGCTGTAGTTGAGTACCTTGAGGAAGAAAATAAAAAAGCAACTTTTGGCTCACCGGCGCTATTTAATAGCAAGGCAAGTACTTACCAGGCGGCCTATTAACTGCAAGGTTTCGGAAATGACTGCCTTTGATCATCTCCACTGCCAGCCTCCCTGTAGTGGCATTGTATGACAGTCCCACGAGCAGCTCTGGCACCCCTCCATGCGACAGGGACTGTGTTGAGGAAGCGCTATCACTGTGAGAGATTGCTGACAGACTCAGCTGAGAATCTGCACTCTGCAGGGAAAGAGCACTGAGAGAATCATCAGGACATTCACCACCCCTCCCCCCCTTAATTTATATCTTTTGGCCTTGTGTAGCAAGATTCTCTCTTAAGAAATTACAATAACTGAGAATTAATTATGCTGGGGCACCAGAAGAATCAGAGCGTCACTTTTACAAAAACACATCTCTGAACTTTCTCTTTAAAGATGAGAAACTCTGAGTAAAGTGTTATCACGAGTGTAAATCAAAGCTTGTGAGATAAGCAAACATCCTACTACACTAATACTCTGTACATCTCCTTGATAATGGCTTTTGGATGGAATACACTTTTCAGTTTGGCAGTTTTTGGCCATGTACCGTGCATTTTCTTACTTTCTCTCTTTGCTACCACGACACTTTCACTATTCTACACATCACCTGGAATAGGATATTTTATTCATTTCACGTGCACAACCTCTCTCCGAGATTTTTGCAGACAATGAGTCATGACAGAGCTCATCTCCACAAATTGATTGGCATAGCCAGAGCTGGATATAACTGTGATGTGCATGGAAAATTAAGAAGCAGCACAGCCAGTTCCTCTTCACATGACCCACCTCTCCACTTCCATCTGTTATGTAGAGGAATGTTACTAAGCATTTCTGGCAAGATGGAAACTGCACAGTGGAGATCCACAAGCTGGTTTTTAGGGCCAAATGAGGTAGCTTCTGCACTGGCAGTACCAACACAGTGGTGCACAAGAACCACTGCCCTTATTGAAATTGAGAGTAATTATGCCTTGGTGGTTCCCAGACAAACCTTCTGTACCTGAATGGCACAGCATGTGGTGACTCGTGAAGATGTAGTAGATCCACATGATTTTGTGTAATGCCCTATGCTTCCCTATACTGATAACTTTTGAAGTGACAGCAGGTCAGATTTGCCAGTCACTGACAGCCCTGAATGAAAGACTTCAGGAACACCATATTCACCAAAAACCCCAACAATTGAATGAACTCCCTCTGTCCTTCATCAAACTCACACTCAGGTTACTCCTTGGCTCCAAGAGCAGTGTCACCTTCACCTCCCCGTCCTGGCTGATGCTGCTCAGGTAGAACAGCTGCTCGCCCATCATCTTCTCCCCAACCACCTTGTGCACGGCGTAGAGGCGGAAGCGGACGGCGTGGCTGCTCAGCTCCTGTGGCTCCAGCTTGCTGAAGGTGATTTTGTCCTGGAAGATGGGGATGGGTCCTCTCTGCACACTCGTCTTACCCCTCTGCTTCTTGCCTGGCATCAGGACGGCGTGCACTTGCCAGGTGTTCACGCCACTGCGGTCCTTGTCCGGGATGTCCCTGGCCTCCAGGACCGTGGCTATCAGCTTTTGACTTGAGGGTTTATAGGTGAAGATGACATCCAGGTCACCACATTTGCAGATGGGCTCATGGGCACCATGATGAGCTGGAACACTGTTCACTTCATTGTGCTCCTGCAAAGAGAAGGAAGAGGTAAAACCTCCACTGGAGTTCAACTGCCTCTCTGATTCCAACTCCATTTAAAAAGAAATTTTTCTCCTCACTTGTGCCTGCAAGTATAGGCAGTTGCTGTGTGAAATATGGATCCCACTGTTTCTGGAAAGGCCAATGATAGTTAATTGCCTGATTTTGTGTAATAGTCCCCATACGCTCTAGTAAGCAACGGAACTTGTTGAAATATTTCCAACAAAAAGTTTCATCAATATTTAAGTGTTTTGCAGGAGATGGTTAATTTGGCAAACATTCTACATAGAGGAAAAGTAAACAAAGGGATTTTTACATTTCCTTCATGTCAATATTGAGGCACTAGCAAAACAATTTGACCTACTTAACCTGTTACTTTGAACATACACTGAATTGTTTTTCAAGGTGGATTTTTTTACATTGTTAAAATCAAACAATTCAGCTGAATCTGCTAATTTTTTTTTTATATTTTATTCTGCTAGAAATTAAAAACAATTAGAGTCTGTGTTCAATTTGAAGAGGAAATCACCATGTCAGAATTTCTTGTGGAATGGAAATTCCATTTCTAGATACTAACCCATAATTCAATACTTTTCCTACAGCTAAAGCAATGATAATGGGGAAAAGCAGTCTGATTAAATATATATTGATTCTTTATACCCTTCTAAAATCTCCCAAGAGAAGCATCTGTTCCTTCTGTTCAGTTTGGGTACTAATACATTCAGAATAAAAATTTAAAATAAACAATCACATGTGCAGACCAATTCGCACACAATCTTTTACCTACTTTTAAAACAAAAACCATCTTGATAAAACAAGATAAAACCATGGATGCTCACCTTACCTTTTGCTGAGTGGGTGTGTGGGTTTCTGTTCAACAGTGCTTTTTTATCTTAGAGCTAGAATGTGCTTCGTATGATAAAGGGGTTGCTATAGTGATCAATGATTTGTATTTAAACATGAGTATACACTGTACTAGGGAAAGATTTTCAGTTAATAGCCAGAAGGTGAATTAAGGCCTGTCACCAGCATCTGAGTCACCCTCCTCCTCAAACATTTATCTTCTTTTCACATTTCAAGTAACACTTCTTTCCAACACAGGAATCTTTTTGTTCAGAGAACAGATGATGGGCCACAGGACGTCTGGTGTTGAGTCCCTTCAGAAGTGTCTGGGGTGGTGTGTCTCGAACAGGGCCACGGATAAACATCAAAAATTTTGTTTACTTCCTGTCAATCTACTTTTGAAGTGCTCAGATTCATTTGCCATGACAAGCAAAGCTCCAGATTTTCACATTTTCAGAGGTGTTTAAGACTTGTGCACATGAACGCAAAAGTCCAAGTGTGCAGATTAGAGACCTGCTGTTGTATGTCTGACAGAAGTAATGTCAAAGGGAGAGCAACACACAAAATTTCTGGCTTGGCTACAGAAAAACCTTTCTGTATGAACAGCAGGCTGCTAAAACAAAATGCAAGGCAGGCCAGGTTACCTGGAGAGAGCATGGTGTTATGAAAATGTTAAGTGCTCCTGTGTAGCAGACAAGTTATTTCTGTCTGGTTGATGAAATAATATTAAATACCAGATGGGATTGTGTTTGACTCATATTTCCCTCCACATTTTCACCCCTCCACACTTTTATCTGTGCATTTGTTGTTGAAGAGATGGAATCAAGGCACATTTAAGGACTGCTGCTAAGGTGTGGAGACAACAGTGCTTGAGGCATAACTTGGCTTTCATCTACATGTCTGAGCTGGAAAATGTGAACTCCAGTGCATCAGCACAAACCTACAGGAATGAAAATCCAAGAGACAGCTTCCTGCCCCAGCAGGGCTGAAGATATCACCTTCTGGCAGTGTGTAAGGCAGACTGAAGGTCAGACATCTGCATTTTGACTATACAGCTAGAAAAGATTTGGATTTCAGGAAATCTCACATTGGGCTACTAGAGCTGTGGCCAGATCCTCTGCAGAGAAGACCGTATGAACTGGAAGCAAAGAGGGAAAGAGAAATGCCAAACTCCTTGTCAGCAGGCTTTCCATGGGAAACCAAAGCTTTGCAGACCTCACAGACTGGCCCTTTCTGAGAGCATCGTTCTGCCCAGGATTCACCCATGTGCAGGTTTGCTGCACATCTCAAATCCTCCTTCTGTGGAAGTCGTTGAGAGAATTCCCCTCTGTTATGGGTAAAATTTGGGTAGTTTGTTACGAGTTAAGGTTGTTAATTTTCTAAGTTAACTGTTGTCCTGGGGTGATTTTATGAAGAAGCTAATTGTGTTTCAAGTCAGTTGAAATGTTACAGTAAGTTAAATTAATGTTTGTTAAAATTTAAAGGAGTCCAGGATGGCGTGGGGGTTGTTCCCGAGGGGCGTGGTGACACCTTGGGAGTGAAGCCAGCGCAGGGACATCAGCGACACGAGACGAGATTGGCGGAAGGAGCGGTGCAATCACTCGACGCCCCGAGAGAATAATTGGACAGGAATGAACCGTGTTAAGGACCAATGAAAGCCCCAAAAACGGACTAATTATCACGAGGATCCAAATCCCACCAATCCTGGACCCAAGGGGGACACAAAAGGGGCTGTTGGGCTCCTGCTGGTCGCTCTCCTGAGCAGTTCGTTTCCGAGGGAGCGCCCGGTGTGTCGGGGGCTCGACACATTTGTATCGGTTTCCCGGCTTGCTGCGAGGGCACTCGGGCTTAGCTCGGGTCCTCCGTTTTCTACAGCTCATTTTAATAAACGAGTGCCTCTTTTACAAGAATGTTTTTACTCTGTTTCAAACGACCGGGTGGCTTTCAGCTGAAAGCTCTGGCCTCGTTCCTTGCATCACATTGGCGGCTCGTCCGGGATGCCACGCCCAGAGACGGTCCCGGGCTAGGACAGGGCTTGGAGACGCGTCCAGCCCATTTTGGCTGCCGAGGGCTGGACTACAACGGGACCGAACAAGGGTCCGCTGGTTCTCCCGAGGCTGGAGAGGACACAGCGACCCGGAAGGTGAGGGCCCTCCGAGAGGAGCGGGGCTCACAGCCCCAGGTGAGAGGTGTGAGTGGGGTTGAAGGTGCAAGGGGGTGCGAATGAAAGTGTGTGAGTGAGACGGGAGCTGTTAACACAGACTCCCGGAGCGAGTGTGGATTGCGTGTACCCCTAGGGACCCTCTGGGACGGGGAGTGCCCACCTTCCACCACCCTTACCTGCCTAGGCTCCCGTTCCTCCCGGAGAGCTGGAGGCTCCTTGGGGTGATTTAAACCGTTGGCTCCTGGTGGGGGTTAATGGGTCTGCTGGAAATAGGGGCGCAGCAGCTACCCACTAGTTTAAATCACCTGGAGGGTGGTTCCCCAGAATAGGCTGAGGGTTTGCCTATTTTTCTGGGGAACTAGGACTTTAGGGCTGGGAGAAAAACACCTACCCGGGGACCACTGTGTAAGGTGGCCACCGGATAGGCGAGTGCCTCTTCTTTGGACAAGGGAAAAAGGAGGGTGCCCGCCCTAAGGGAATTTAGGACCCCCGAGCTAGGAATCCCGCTAGGGGATTCGTAGGGGGAGAGACAGGCTTCACAGCTCCTGGGTCGGGTTCGGGGGCTGTTAACGCCGGTGCTCTATGGTTCGGTGAGTTCCCCAGAAAAATAGGCAAACCCACCACACCTCTCACCTGGGGCTGTGAGCCCCGCTCCTCTCGGAGGGCCCTCACCTTCCGGGTCGCTGTGTCCTCTCCAGCCTCGGGAGAACCAGCGGACCCTTGTTCGGTCCCGTTGTAGTCCAGTCCTCGGCAGCCAAAATGGGCTGGACGCGTCTCCAAGCCCTGTCCTAGCCCGGGACCGTCTCTGGGCGTGGCATCCCGGACGAGCCGCCAATGTGATGTAATGAACGAGGCCAGAGCTTTCAGCTGAAAGCCACCCGGTCGTTTGAAACAGAGTAAAAACATTCTTGTAAAAGAGGCACTCGTTTATTAAAATGAGCTGTAGAAAACGGAGGACCCGAGCTAAGCCCGAGTGCCCTCGCAGCAAGCCGGGAAACCGATACAAATGTGTCGAGCCCCCGACACACCGGGCGCTCCCTCGGAAACGAACTGCTCAGGAGAGCGACCAGCAGGAGCCCAACAGCCCCTTTTGTGTCCCCCTTGGGTCCAGGACTGGTTGGATTTGGATCCTCGTGATAATTAGTCCGTTTTTGGGGCTTTCATTGGTCCTTAACACTGTTCATTCCTGTCCAGTTATTCTCTCGGGGCGTCGAGTGATTGCACCGCTCCTTCCGCCAATCTCGTCTGGTGGCGCTGATGTCCCTGCGCTGGCTTCACTCCCAAGGTGTCACCACGCCCCTCGGGAACAACCCCCACGCCATCCTGGACCCCTTTAAACTTTTAACAAACATTAATTTTAACTTATTGTAACATTTTATCTAACTTCAAGCACAATTAGCTTCTTCATAAAGCCACAACAGGGCAACAATTAACTTAGAAAATTAATGACCTTAACTTGCAACAAACTACCCAAATTTTACCCATAATACTCTCTGCTTTTGGAACCCAACTGGGCTCTAAGTGATTTGTGAGTATGTTGGTTATACAGACACTTGAACTGGAATCCAAGGAAAGACTGGGGTTTAGATGCTTCATCTGAATTTCTTTCTTTCCCTCTTCCCAGCACGGTTGTTGAGAGGCCAAGCCAAGTATCCTGATTGATACTGTACGTCTAAGCCGGTCATTCAAGACAGCCAACATCCACTTCACTAAGTAAAATCAGTCCATTTCTGCCAGAGAAACCCGAAAGAGCAGCTAATTATGGACAAGGCTTGAAATGGTACTTGTGGTTCCACTGCAGGGGCATAAAATTACCATTTCTGTCTCTAAAGAGAGGCCCTTTGAGTGGAGCATAATAACACTTGGACATTTCTGGCATGTCAGAACATTTAGTTCCTGCAATAAAAAGTCTTTCATTAATCCACACAATACCTTTGAATGAGAAGCTGCTTGTAAGAGATAAACTGTGTCTTGGGCATTTCTGCTCCAGTATGCTGGAATCCTTCTTAGCATTTTTAAAATGTAGACACCAGGAGCAAAACAAGCCATGCAAACCAAAGAAACACAAGAGGACACTGGAGGCACTGCGGCACACGTGAACCATGGCAAAGCACATCCAACATGGAAAAGGAGAAACGAGCCTCAGATGGGCAGACAAGCTGTGTGTGTCAGAAACACAACAAAGAGAGGGCAGGGCTGCTGCCACACACAGCTCCCGAGTGGTGTGCAGTGTTTTGAGGGACTGAGTTGTGCAGAAAACCAAAATGCTGCTCCAAACACCCCTTAGGGCTGGAGCATCTGCACCAAGGAGCTGCCTCCCAGCTTTAACTGGCTGCAGGCAGCCTGCTCCCGGGATAGGGACCTTCCCTCAAAGTCTTGTTGTTCAGAGGCTGATGGAGGCATGAGTTTTCACAGCTGTCCTATAAGTCAGGCAGAAAATATGAACCTCTGTGCTGTTCTTTTAATATGTCTGATGCAAGCTGATATTTTTCCAGAAATTTAATCCTGAGGTAAGATAATGAAAATCAACTTATCATGCAGAGAGATTAGGAGAGAAAAGGGGGGTGCAAAGTCATCAGGTGTTTATAATGCATTAAAATCTGAAATATTTCCTCAAGGATTTAAAATTAAACTGCAGAACTAAGGGAAAGCAGACTCAGGTTCTCTCCTTCCCTAAAAGTTTGCCTGGTATCAATGGGGACAAGATTATGGTCACTCAGCCAGGTCACAGGCCACCCCCATCGTCTGCCTTTAGCTTTCCAGATTATTTCTATTGTCTAAGTCATTGAAACTACCTGGAAAAATACACAGATCTAACCCAGTGACCACATAGCACGTCCTGGCACACAAACCCTGCACAGCCAGTGACCAAGCCCTGGGCCACCACAGAGAGTTCCTTGCTAAATGTCAGTGAATGCTGCTGGGTAGCTAAAGTTCCAATTTCAGTTCAGAGACTGCAGTCAGAAATCAAGCAATGAAAGCATTTCTTTGAATTAGTGTTAGCAGCAAGAGGTAAAACACCAGGAAAAAGGGGAAACACAAAGGCAGAGGTGTATGCTCATGCACACAAGCACACAGGAGTACCATCCATTATCCTGTACTGATCAATTTTTCACTTTATTTCTCCTCTAACCTTTCTTGGCCCCCAATATCCTTCAAAAGCTTTCACCATGTGTAATAAGTGACAATCCACCATACCTCAGGGCTCCAAGCTGATGAGCTGTCTGTAGCATCATTTACTTCCAATCCCTGATTGGCAAATGCTGTCTCCATTTCCAGATGTCTTTCCCTGTGTGACTGGCTGTCACCATCCCCAGTTCTGGGCTCCATCCTGGGCCCTTTGTGCTGCCCAGTGCCCTTACTCCTGGTTGTTGCTCTTGAATCAACAGATCTGTGGTCATCTTCATGACAGGAGATGTTGTCTTGGTAACTCAGTTGGCTTAGTCCATCCAGATCTAACAATTTTCAGCAAGAAAATAATTTCAGAGGGATTAGAACAAATTCCTCCCACTTTCAGAATGTGCCTTTCTCTCCTTTCTTTTATTATTATTTTTTTAATTTTCCCTAATCCCCAGTGCTTACAATAAATGGTTTCTCTTTCCTGCAGCACTGAACCTATAAAATAACCAGTCCTGTTAAAATCAGCATTTGTTAGAGGGGACATGGCTGTTTCTCACCCTATCCTGAACTGAGAAACCTTTACTTTAAGAAATTATCCACAAAATGCAAGTATCAGTGGAGTGTCTGGGATATTCAAGTGCAGCCCCAAAGCAATCTCTTCCGTGAAAACATAAATCAAACTACAGAAAGCACAGCAGAGGCCTGATGAACAAGTATCACAATTTCCTCCTGCACAGGAGGAGGAGATAACAGGAGTTAGCATTGTCCTCAAGAGCATGGGGCTGGTGAGGAAAGCAGCTTCACAGACATAACACAAGACCAGCATTACCCTCTCACCCATCCCTGGGAGCTTAGATGAGCATGACCAGCTCCAAACACCAACTAGAATCTCTAAATCCTGTGCTTGGGCTGGATTGCCCTCCCGAGGACAACTGAGGGGAGATGTGTTACCTAATTTCCTAACTGCTTTTATTGGTTTTAATTCATCTTGTCCTAACACACGTAGTCCATGGGCTAGAGCAAGTTTCATTAATGAGAATAAAACAATCCTCTCTGCTTCACACCACAAATTCCTTTTCTACACCACTGAAATCTCTATTATGAACACAAGGCACTTTTCTTGAAAGCACCAGTGAGAGCTCTCTGGATGGAGCAGCACAGATAATTACATGTCCAGGGACACAGATGAAAATAACATCATGATTTGGCCTGGGATGTGTTCTGCAAGCACTTTCAGAAGAAAACCAGGGACATTCCTCCTCCTAATGCATCTCACGATGAGCCTTGCTTCAGGAACATGGAAAGAAAGATTCTGCCTCCATCTCATTCAAAGAAGCAAAAAGCAGTCACAGGGAAAGAATGAACTGTGCTTCCAGACAGCTGATGACGAATGAAAACATAACAATTTCCTTTGCCAACAGAGCTATTTGGGATTCCACAGAAGGAGATGAGGTTGGGAGGGGCCTTGGAGGTCATCTTGTCCACTCCCCTGCTCAAGAAGGGCCATGTCTTTGTTCCTACAAAGGTCACTACTAAAGAACAATCTTTTTTTCAATTCTGATCTCAAATTCAAATTTTAAAAGATAGTAACTGTTAGTTTGCTTTTGTTAAATCAATCAATGTTTTTATTCCCTGTCTGATAAATGAGATTGAGAATCTGGTGGCAACTGACAATGGAGGAGGCTGAGGTGCCCAACAATTTTTTCTGTCTCAGTTTTCACTGTCAGCTGCTTGTCCCACAACTCTCAAGACCCTGAATCTCCAGTCAGGGACTGGAGGAATGAAGTCCCACCCATCTTAGGAGAAGACCAGGTTTGAGACCCTCTGAAGGACTTGGACATCCACAAATCCACGGCACCTGATGAGATGCATTCCAGGATCTTGAGGGAGCTGACTCATGCAGGAAAGACATGGACCTGTTAGAGCAGCTCCAAAGCAGGGCCATGAAAATTGTCTGAGGGCTGAAACACCTTTGGCATGAAGACAGGCTGAGAGACTTGGGGTTGTTCTTCCTGGAGAACAGGAGTCAGGAAGACCTTATTGCTGCTTTTCAATACTTGAAGAAGGATTACAAGAAAGATGGAGAGATACTTTTTGCCAAAGCCTGTAGAGACAGGACAAGGGTAACGTTTTAAACTGAAACAGGTTAATTTAGATTGGATAAAAGGAAGAAATTCTTTACCATGAGGTGGTGGGACCACTGGAACAGGCTGATCAGAGAAGCTGTGGGTACCCCAGCTTTGGATTGTTCAAAGCCAGGCTGAATGGGGCTCTGAATAACTTGATCAAGGCAGGGAGATTGGACTAGATAAATTTCAAAGTCCCAACCTGAGCCATTCTATGATCCTTTACACATCCCTCTGTCTTAGAACAAAAAGCCCAAGTCTTTGTGAGTAGAAGAAATTCTATGTTTGGCCTCAACAGCAAATATACTGCTTCTGATGCTTATCTACTGTACACACACACAAAATTCCAAGGGCATACTCAGGAGACATTTACTGCAGGTGAACAGAAGTCCTTGTTCCTGTCCTTGGCTGCTCTTTCAATTTAAGTACTCAGAAATTAGGAGAATAACTTTATCCCCTTTCTTCAACTTTCTCCACTCTCCCTCCCAGTAAAATGCTTCAAGCACAGGCACTTCAACCAAGAAGTCTGAGAGCATCTCACAGCTTTGTAATTATGGTCCTCTTCCTCATGGCAGATGGTCCTTCAGGAGCAAAGAGGGATCCAAATTCATATCTCTCAAATTCCAGGTGAGTGCTCTTCTCACTCCTTTCTGAAATGCAAAACCCATCTCTTCTCCTCCTCCTCATCCTCCCATCTGGCAGACCTAGTTCTGAACTGAGAGCCCTCATTGTCTCGCCTCTGCCCTGAGCTGAAAGTCTTGAGTGAGGGTAAAAAGTTATTTGATTTTTTTTGCCATTACTCCCCTTCTTCTCTACAAAGTCAGAAAACAGAAAGAACTCAAGTAAGAGCATAAGCAAGAAATAAAATAACAGAAATTCCACGCATTTACTGAGACTGAATGGATACAGGCACTCCTTAAGGCATTTAATTAGCAAGCCAATGTCTAATACACATTTAAACAGTGGGTCATCCATCAAAGCACACACCACACAGCAGGCTTTCAGAATAAAATGCTTCTGTAGTAAGAAATTATCCTCATACAATTGTCTTGTGGGTTTGACTCCTGCTGGGATAATATCTAGATCAATAATAGAGGAATTTTCAAAAACTACATTAAAGCCATAAAAGTCTACCCGTAACAGGAGAACTCCAGAAATATATTAATAGAGCAAGCCATCTCCCTGAGACTCAGGCACAAAATGAATGTGTTAGGAAAGCAAATGTAGTATTCAGGGGAAGTAAAGAAAAAGGTGATTCACCCAAACCAATCAGTGAAACAGTCTGGCTTTTTCTTTAAATTTAAAGCATTTTGGTAGGAGATAATCACGTATAAATACCAGTATTAGATGATCATTACAGGTAATAGACCAGCTATACAGACTAGAACAACTACACCTCTTCAATTACATCGTTCCAACATTATATTCACAAAATAATGTTGAAAACAAAAGTTCCTCCTGTAAAGGAAAAGGTCAGAGCAGTAAAATGCTTGTAATTTACCTGAAAGATCTTTAAGGAAGAAAATGTCAACCGTCTTTTGAATACCTGACGTGAATAAACAGCACAGCATCAGGGACAGAGGTTGAGCCAGCATTATCTGAACTTTAATTAGCCAAGAGTCCCTGCAGAGCAATAGCAGACAATTCTAAGATTAGGGGAGATAGAACTGTACAATGAAAAAGTGTGATTTTTCTCAAGAATCCTGTCTCCCAAACTTTCCCTTTCAAGTCACATTTTCACAATCCAGGAAGGAGGCAAGGGGGACACTGGGTAGCAGAAATCACCAATAAATCAGAAAAGTCTATGTTCAGGGTTGGAGAACTGGCTGTGAGAATACTGTCAGATGAAAGGATGAGCATGACCTCCTGACAGAACCCTAACAGGAACTGGGATATAGGAGCATCTCTCCAAAGACACAAGGAATGCTTGGCACATCAAACAGAGAAAACCAGACTGGAAAATATTGTGCAGTGCCTCCTCACACTGGCAGGCAAATGTTCTGGCTAATTTACAGTATCTTTCTTTTTTTTCAATGACACACAATCTCTCAGTTCTATGAATCATATTGTGCCAAAGAAATGCCCTGAGAGGTCTCATCACTTCCTAAAACTCACTGCCAAAATTAAAAGATGGGGACGGGTAGATCTTGCTAAATTAACACCACATAGTTCATTAACCAGCAAGAAACACAGATGAAGAATTTATGTGTGCCTGTTACCTGTGTTGACCAAGGCTGGGTTTGCTATGTGAACTCTAAGGAATCACTGTGCTTCTATGGAAAAAAAAATTAAAATTAAAAAAAAAAGCACGTCTTTTCTTTGAAAGAAATTAGATGCCTTCTTTAAACTGTACATAAACTCATGATAAAAATTAAGAACCTGTTTAAATGTCGTCCAGAAGAAGAAAGGATTTCAGTAGGGACCTAGGTAGCTCTGGACTTGAAATCCTCCTAGCTATTTTTCAAACTCCTCTTCCTACAAGACAGCAGAGCTGTGGCTTAGTGGGCCTGAGGCACATTTGCCCTCACACAGCAGCAATCCCCTTGCCTGGCCCCTGCTACAGCCCCAGTTCCAAACCACTCTGCCCCCCTTGCACTGAGACAAACCCACAGGGACACCAAGCAGTGCTCCTGCCCCCGGTTATTTTGAGATTAGCCACCAAAAGTGTGCTAAAAACTTCCGAGAAGAGCCTCAAAGGAGCAGAATCATTATCTAATTACAATAAATCTAAACAAAAATGGCTTGTAAATTTTAGGGGTTAAAGAGAAAAAGGATCTTAAATTTCAAGTGACATTATGCAATCAGGCCAAGATTGTTTAATTTACCACATGCTGGGTAATAGTCTGAGAAGGCTCCATGTTTCCAGAACTAAAATAGGCTCTTTATTAACAGGGTGATTTGCAGAGAGGCTGTGGGCAGAGCTGGCTTCCAAGCCCGTTCAACTCCCCAGAGCATCCTCCAAACACTTCCTCCATGCTGTGTGCACTCCAGGATCTGTTCAGGTTACTACAAAGATTTTTTTAACAGGTGAAAAGTTGAAGCTAAATGAGTCCAAAGTGCAGACTGTCACGACAGTGAAAACAGAAGCAGAGGGTCAAGGAAATTCTCCTGTAAGAACACAATGTGAGAAGACTCTGCCATATGCCAAGTCTGAGTGGGAGAGAATTCATTCAGGGCTCTCCAAGATGCTCAGCTTCACTCTGTGCCCGAGTTTGCTACAGGTTTTGGATTATGTAAGAAATTAAAACTACCAGCAGCGTGTGTAAAAGGTCTGTTAGGAGTACACAAGGAGAAGAGAAGTCTCAGGCAAAGTCTGAACATGCCATGATCCCAGTCTGGACTCAGCACTTCCAAAAGGTCCTGCATCCTTCCCACCCAGAGGATCAGTGTGTGATACACCCTTGGGGCACAGTGATGGCTTTACATCCACAAATCTTTATGTTTTGTCATTGTGGCACCAGCTAGGTACCTGTGAAAATAGAACTAAGAGCAACTCTGCACCATGTTGTACCAGAAGAGTTTGATGGAGAGACACATCTTCAAATGATCTAATTGGAGGCTGCATTAAATTCAAGCAATTATATTTCAAAATTAAAACACTCTATTGAACTAAGAACAAAGGGCACTTTTATGGCTCTTCCCTCTAATGAACTTCTCTAGATTTTAGAATGTGTTCAGGCCAATTTTCTAAATAGCTATGTTTTTAAATGCATTTCATCTCTGTTTGTATAAAAGAGTCATTACATTAGTCCATGGAAGATCATAAAATTCTTCCCTTCTGTGCCATAAATTTTTAGTTTCTGTCATTGCCTGACATTTGGCGTATGCACTGGCAAATGATACAGCATAATTCATTCAATGTTCACCTTGTGTTTGTGAAGTTGTTTAAAAAGGAGACATTCAGCTTCTGAGATGAAGAGATGATTTATGTGGCATAGATAAAAAATAATTACAACCAAGTCCTGGAATCTTTACGCTGGAAAAATTTCCAGTAAAAATCCATGAGAATCCCCGTGGGTTAAGGAAACAGAATTCAATAGCAATATGCAATTAATGAAAATATCTTAATGGACTTCAGCAAGTCTTGGACCTGGACACTCCCCTGCAGGTAAAATCAGGAAATCAAGTTGAGGCTACAGATCTCAGACTCCAACTTTTTAAACCTTTTTCCATGCAAGCAGTATCTCTGCATCCAGACACCTCTGTCCTGTGCTCCTTGTGGCTGGAGGGTAAGGGGCTAAATTTGGGTCTACACTCCACACCTACATTTTATTCAGATACTTCTGATGAAAAACTTTGTGACCATGACACAGAGGTCTCAGACTGTTTAATCACATCGTGGTTATTGCCTGAAGATGCTGCCTGTTCATCCTCCTCCCTGTATCCCTTCAGTAGGATAGAAACACCACTCAGGCTGTAGACAGCCTGCTGCTCCTGGCCAGGAAGCCAGAGGACACAGCACACTTCTGACTCTCAGGTGAAGCCTCTGGGGAGAAAAAGTGACCAAGAATTTAGGGAGGACTGGAGCATGAACTTGGGAATCACCTGTCTTTTCAAACCTCTGGAAAGCTTGGTGATGTCATATGTCATACGTATGATGTATCAGCATCATTTCATATTATTAGACCCTGCTCAACTCTGCATGTTAACCTATTTTGGGTTTTTTTAATGAAGATATTTAACAGAGCAAAACACAAAGTCACGACACGCAGAAGAACAGCTTGTAAAATCATTTGCATGTGCAAAGACAAAGTAGTAAACAAAGGACTTGGTAACTTTTTCATGCTTCCATTCCTCTTCAGCCCCTGCTAAGGGGAGAAAACTTCTTTTGTGCAAAGAATGCAGCTCAGATGTTACCTGCTCAGGGTAGTGCCATGAACCCATAAATGTGGCACGTGGCTAGCAGGCACTGCAGGCTCCATGTGCCAGCAGCAGGCGAGCTCTGGAGACCAGTGTAAATTATAACCTTTAGCAGTGAAGATTTGAGCACATCCCTGCGCTGCCCTCGCTCTTCTGCTCCATCACGGGCGGTGCATGGGGGATGGCTGTACCCTCACCCCTGCTGAGTACCCTCCAGATGGGGTAAGGAGGGCTCAGGACATGCTGTACATTCCTGGCCTGGCTTGGTCAGGATGGAAACACAGAGGCATTTTGCTCATGTCCCTGGAAGCAGCAGCAGGATGTTGGGAGCGGTGGGATGGCACCAGTCGCTGTGCACGCACAGATTTGTGTGTGCACAGCCCAGGTTTGTGTGTGCACAGCCCAGGTTTGTGTGTGAACAGCCCAGCTGTCCAGTGTGGCCAGGCCACTGCTCGTTGTGCAGCATACAGGGCATGATTTGGTTGCCAAGACTAACTTTGATAATCTCCATGGCAAACCCCAGCAGCTGAGCAAACGGGTGGGGAGGGAGGGAAGGCACTTTCCTCCACCTCAAACATCAGCCTCAGGTGAGGAAAGTGGGACCTGCTTTTACACACTCTGCTAGGTCTATTAAAAATCTGCAGTATAAACTGAATGGCAAGTGCTGCCACAGCTCCATAAATCTGCCTGCTGCTGCAGCACTCCTCTCCAGGGCAGAGCACCAAGTCCAGCTGATCCCAGCTGAAGCCAACTCCTTTCGTGCCACCACACTGGCAGGTTTGACCCTCTGGTCTGGTCACATTTTGACAACAAGCCTGCTCTTCCTGCTGGAAAGCTGCTCTCAACTGGAGGAAAAAAGCTGTGTTCCTACTCTGATAAAAGTGAAAAATTTTTAAGCATTAGTTTGTAAATGGTTGGTGACCAGCTGTCGTAAAATCTGATTACTTTTATGTAAGCTATTAAAAATAACCTTCTTTGAAATTTTCTTAGATAAAAATTATTTCAAGCTGTAACAACTCCATGGCCTAAATGTGATCTAGTTAAATAATCAAAATACATAAAAATAAACGTTCCTTTTCAGCCTAATACCTGCATTTCTACCTGCAATTAATGTAAGCTCTACAAAATTTATCCAATTTCTCAGCAAATTCTATAAAGTTCTATTAATATGTGTATATCTTTTGGGTGATAAAGATAAAAATAAAAAATTATCCCAGTTTAACCGAAAGTCCACATTTCACTCAAACAACTTTCTAAAAACCCTGTGTAAAATAACATCTTTAATAATTAAACCACACCTTTCACCATTCTCTCAGACAACGGTTACATCAAAATCTTGGGTCCATGGGCACGAGGCTGTAAACTTAGATAAATGTGCCTTAACATAATGTGAAATTCTGATTATTACAAGAAATTTTGCAAAGGCCAGGTGGATGCAAGACTCCTGCAACCCCCTACAAAACACAGCAGAGCCCTTTTGCTAAGAGAGGAGGAGAAGGGTGCAGGGATGGAGGAGAGAAGCTTGGCATGGTGTGATTTATTATTGGCTGCTTGACTTTGATTTCAGCTTCCCCAATCCCCAAGGCACGGCTGCATCACTTGTTATGACAGTGGCTGCTATTCCTCACAAACATTTGGAAGCACACAGGCTAATTAAACGCTGGCACTGGGGAATCTGCAGCAAATGCCTGATGTGCCTGCTGCTGAATCGCTGCCTGAGCAGCCGACAGCTCCCTGTCAACTTAATATCTCTGTATTAATAACAGTAACTTAACCCAGGGGAGAGGAAAACCATCACCATTCAAACACACAAGTGGCCTGATTAGCAGAGGACAAGGGGGAAGCATTTTCTACATCACCATGGAAACTTAAATAAAGGGCCCATAATTACAATCTAAATTCTGGAAAGATAATGAATACATCTTGAGATCTGCAGATGTTGTGTAGCATATACATATTTCCAGCAACTTCAAGTCAATTACTTCTATGCAGCATCTGTTTTACAAATCAACTTCCCACTGCTCGTAAGGAGGCATGTGGGATTTTTAATTTTTTTTTTCCCAGAGGAGACAGTGGGGGAAGAAGAAGGGTGACCTCTTTTTTCTGGCAAGGTATTTCAAACTACCACTATTTATTTAGAAATTTCAAACACCCAGTCAGTTACAAAGTTAGCTTACAGGCATCTAAATACACCGAGCTAAAATGCATGAAATAAATAATTCAAGAATTCTCTGCAGTGTTACCAAGTAGAAAGAATAACTTATGATTTGCTCCAAGCTTACCCAAGAAAAAGAAATACCAAATAAAATATATCATGTAGGTGTGAAATATAGAGATACTGCACACATCCTGTCTGCCTGCATGTTAAAAACCAGCAACAAACAGAAGTCATTTTGTCTGAGCAATGGAAACTTTCCAAATGCCAAATTCCTGGTTTTCCTATACATTTAATGCTGCCTTTGTGTGCCCACTTTCGTCCAAGGGATTTTAATTCTGCTCTACAGAAGTCAGTGGGAGTTTCAATGGGGACATCACCAAGCCCTGAAGGAAGCAGGAGTAGTACACAAAAAAATGCATTTGATCACATAACCAAGACAATATCAGCACATCTATGCATAATGCATACACTCAGAGCATCCCAGGAGAACTCACTGCCATGTTCTTTGCTTTTACAGAAGCAGTCACACAGGCCTGGCCTTAAAATTTTCATGATCAGGGTGACAGAGAAGGACAGTGATCTGCAACAGCTCCTACCCCAGCAAAACCTAGAACTGTGCACAGAAACAAAAGCTTTTCTTTGGAAAACTGGAAAGGTTGGTGGCAAACAAGGGGCTTGTTAAAGCTTCTCAGAAAAAGGAGGAATGTTTTGTACAGGCAACACGCAGCAGCACACATGGAGCTGCTCCTGTCAATTCCTAGGGCACAGCTCTGTAGCAGTTTTCAGTCTGGAGCCTTCTTCCTGCTCCTGCTGTCGGCCACTTGGACTGGGCATTCAAACTGGCACACAAAATAATGGACCTGCCTGATTTAGGCTTAGCTAAGGAGGAGGGCACCCAGTCCAAGCCATTCCCTTAGATCCCAAATGTGTTAAAAAATGCTTCTACACACTGACAGGATACCCCTGGCTAACACCCACTGGTCATTTACTGCTGAGCAGGATTTCCTCCTGCACCATCCCTGTGTGCTTTCACCCCTTCCTGCCAGGTCTAACAACCAGGGAATATTTGGTGTCCTGGGCTAAAGGTGAGGTTTGCCCCTCTCTGCTGAGTGTCAGCAGACAGTGCTCTGCTTTTGCCTCTCCATCTGTCCTCACTCCATGACCAAACCAACCAGGAAGCTGCCCAAGGTGAGTTTATTTGGGTGTTTGCATGTGATACAGGTGGAGAGAGTCACAGCTTGGAAGCCTTTGTACCAGGGGGTATTTACAACAAAAATAATTCATAAGAAAAGAGAACAAAACAGCAAAAAAAAGAGAGTAATAAGAAAAAAATTCATTTTTTGGCTTTAACCACCTCTACAGTGAAACAATACAGCAGTCAGAGCAATACACCCCAGTTCTACACACAGCTGTGCAAAGAAATAGAGGACTGCCCACAGAAAACAGCATGAAAAACAGCATATTTTCCTGTTGTTTCTTTCCTGCTCCCAAAATTGGATTTTAAAAATAGGAACTTGGGATTCCACATCAAACTGACTCTCACTGTGCTGCCTGAGGTTCTTCCATAGCTGTAGGAAATGGCAACCAAGATGCTGAACCACAATCATCCCTGATTTTCCCAATCACCTACTTTACATCTTACATGTGGAGCAAATATGAGTCAGGCTTCATTTATTCTACTGGGTTCTATTAGCACAGGCCCAGGATTTGTGCAGAAGTGGAAGAAAAAAAAAAGAGATTACACACTGTAGGAGACATGCTAAGGCAGGAAAACCCCTGGTGTGGATGCAGTTACATCCATGAGTCAGCCTGCAGCTCCCTGACAGCTCAGGTTGGGTTGTGTGCAGGAAACATGCAGCTGCAGAGGCAGAAAAGCATCTTTTGTCAGCAGATGTCAGTTGTGTGACACTGGGGACACTGCAGGGCACAGGTGGAGCTGAGTGTGCTCTGGAAATGCTCATGGGCTCAGAAACTAAACAAGCTGCTGGATGCCAGTGGCTGAAGTAGAAAACACTGTCCTTTCCTTCCAACAGAAAAAAAAAGCTTTCCCCTCACCAGTATTATTTTTATGACAGTTTTCCTGGTAGTTTTCATACCACGATGGGTTGAATTCCTTCAGGTTACCCATCCATCATTTCTTCTATTTGTTTGTTTGGCTTGGATATGAACTTTCTGCAATGTAAGGGAGTCAGATCCTAAACTTCCTCCAGTATGTTTAAGGAAGTTTCTCTCGATTGGCACTCATTGCTTTCAGCTAGCAGAAATCAAACTGGCCAAGGAAACATCCAGAAAACTCAGGTCACTGACTTTGCTCCCCTTTAAATCTGTTTCTCCACCCCACACGAGACCCAGTGTATGCTCATACCATTCACAGCACCCAGCCATCAGCTTCACACCCACAAGCCTTTGTTTGCTGATTAACAGTGTGGAAATGAACTCCCTCGAAAAGATATTTGTTTGAATTTGATACAGAAAACAACTGCACTGCAACAAGGCAGATATTTATTTTCCCACTGATTTTTCTAATTGAAACTTTGTTTGCTGCCAGAGGGTTGATTCACCACAGTCCCCCTTTACTGTAACACCACAGCTCTCCTGGGAAAATCACCAGCTTTGGGAGCAGCAGTGGGTGGGATGTGGTACAGCAAGACTCACATGCCTTCTGGACCAAAGCTGCCACCCAAAAGGGACAACCCTGTCCTCCTGCCCTTCCAATCTTCCCTTTGTTTTGGTTTTTAGCAATCACATGGCCAACTCACCTGGTTGCAAAGTAGCAGGGAAGGAGCTGCTGGCTCTTGCTGGAAGCAAGAGGCTGGGCTGAGTCACCACACTCAGCTTGCCCGTGAGGCCAGGCATGGGAAGCAGCTCAGCTCTGTGATAGGGGAAGGATGTTCTATCTCAGCTGCAGTTTTACATCAATTGCAAAACTCAGGCCCAAGGGTTTTGTAGCTACATTATTTATGGCAATAAGTCTAACCCCCAAACTGACCTTGAGACACGAAGCTCCAGCAAACCACAGGGCTCTCATTAATCCAAATTCAGGGCTTTCTCTCCAGCACCAGCCTCATTATTTTCTAGAAAATACTCCCACAACAATTATGCTGTATAGACTGCAAAGGTTTGAATCCCTCTCAGCCTGAGGAGGTAAATTCCTCCAAACACCCAGTTTGTGGGGGTAAGTCCTCATGAATCCCTCCAGGGATGCTTCATCTCACAGGGTGCTGAGTTCTTGAGTCAGAGTAGTACCTGCCTGGACATGAGGGAACTTTCAGGTGGTGCAATGATGCCATGAGAGCATCAGCTATTTTCATGGTCACAGGAGGGGATTTTCTACAGATTTTGCTGTGGATTGATTTAAGATTCAACCCAAGTCATCCTTGTTGGTCTACAAATAGGTACTGATGAAGTGTCCCTAAGTCCATCTGTGAAACTGCATGAGAATCACACAAACAGCAGTGGAGGCACAGCCCAACCCCGCCTTCCTCATCACCTGCAAGATCCCCAAAGCCCAGCAGTGACATTCCCTGCCTTTAAAACTACACAGTTTTACCACCATGACTGTAATCTCCCTATTTGCTTTCATTGCAGAAAATTAATTTTCCCCTTGGTTACTAAAACCACTTGAGGAGTCTATGAGGCCACTCAAAGTGATGGCTGCTCCCACCAAGTCATTGCAACACCCAAAAATAACCTGGGCACAAGGAAGTCATATTCACATCCCTGTCTGGCAAAGCGTGGAGATCAACACCAGCTCACTTTTTGGCAGTGATCCCATCTTGTATAAACTTACATTATGTATTAATGTAATATATATTACATAGATTGTTACACATTATTAACATTATTATATATGTTATATATAACGTAATATATATATTACATTAGTGGATTTTGTGCTGTTAAGGATTGCAGAGAGGCCAGGAGAGAACAGGGATGGATTATTTATGCTTCCACCAAGTTCCTGCAGACCAAGCTAGCAACAAGTGCAACCAAAAAAAAAAAAAAATGCATACACAAAAAAAAGAAGAAGAAAAAAAAGACAAGCAGTACTAACAGTACTACTGTTTATGTCAGCACACAGAAATACTATGTTCCAGCTCTGCACAGAGTGCTGCTAGTATTGGCTGCACGTAACCCCCACCACAACACAATGAGATCATTCACACCTGCCTCGCCTGTAGTAGGAGAGGGAAGGTGAGGAGGCAGGGTTTCTAGGAGAAAGGCAGCATTTCCCAGATGCTGCCAAGATGCTGTTTATTGGTAAATGAAGTCTCTTGAGTGCTAAACAACCTTCCCAGAGGAAGATAGAGTCGCAACTGCCATATGGAGAGTGGGAAGAGGATGTCACTTAGCAAAAGTGGATCAGAAAATACATGCACAAACACACACGCTCACACACAATTTGTTCTGTAACTGCACTGAATGGCAAAATCCATTCCATCCTCTCAAATAAATCCTTCTCTATACAGCTTATGCAACCTTCTAGATGACAAGAGCAGATGACAAGTACTCCTGAGCAGAGCATCCTTCCCCATGCCCCCAGGGAGATGGGCTCGACGAAGCTCTGCCCACCAAAGAACTTGGTGAAAACCCAAACCCCCGATCTACAGTGGGCTGGCAAAGACACTGTGTCTGAAATCACTGACTGAGGATGAACAGCATTGCCTACAGGCCCAAGACAGAGCAATGGTACCACCTTTGGGAATTTGTGGTTTGAACCACTGTTTGGCTTCACTTCCCCAGCTGTAAAGATGACATGCCACAACCCACCCTCCTTTTGAGGCTGTTGTGTTCTCTCATCCCCACTCACTTGTGACATCCTGCATGAAGATCCCTTCTAATTAGAAAATTTGAAGGCACAGAACCGCAAAGGAGTACTTTAAATACAAGTAGGAACATTGTACCACTTTCTCAAGGACAAAAGTCTGTGCACAAACACTTTGAGTGGTTCTGAATTTCCCAGAGAGAAACTATTCAATGCAAACTCACGTCTGCACTTCAGAAAGCCACGGGCTTGTATCACATTCTTCAGAGAGCAGATGCATGTCTCCAGTCACGTTTGTGCTTCATCCCACTCAAGCCGCCAGGAGTATTTTCTCTGAAGTGTTTTTGTCCACTGTCTGCCTTTGCTTTCATTCCCTTAGTCCTCATGGTGGTATTGATTCAGTGTAGCCTCTTTAAATGTCCTTCTTGGAGTACAGGCACTGATTTTTATAGGGCTACATTCTGGCTAGAACGCTGGCTGGCTCCATACTCAGACAGGTGATAAAATTCATAAACACTTCACTTCTCAATGTGGAGACTGGCCATCTATCTATTTTAGTCTCGAGTTCAAGCAGAAATTTAATTTATCACATAATCAACATCTTCTTCTTATGGGTATTCTTTGCTATATGGGTTTACAGGTCCTAATGAAAACCTCACTTCTTGCCTAGGATTTCCTGTCTGTATGAAGGGTCATTTACTGAGGTCAGGAGTGTTCATATAGAGCAGAAAGAATAATTTCCTTTACTACAGCAATTACTGGCAAAAATCAATGACCCCTGTTAAGCTGGAGGCCAAGGTAAGTAAATGCAATAGTGCTTTCTAGATTTAAAAATTCCCTGAGTCTCAGAGGTGTGCTTGCCCTCACACACATACTGAGGAGAACTAGCCAGCCATCCAGACAGGGCTGTCACACTTCTGAGCGCTCCAAGGCCACAAAAATGATTTTAGTGCAGCTGAAATGCAGCCTTCAGCTAGCACTGAGGTTGTCAAGTTGATGGGGGAGAAAAAAAAATCTCTAAAGGCTTCTTTGCAATGGAAGTGCTGTGCTCACCTATCCATTACACCAGTGCTGTGAGCAGTGCCAGACAGCCTGGGAGACTTCACCACTGCAAAAATAGCTCAGCTCTCAGTCAGAAGGCTCAGCTCTGCTGCTGTGTCTGTCCCCATGCCTTTTCAGGGCAGTGTCTGGTGAGACTGAGAACTTAATGGTCACTTCGGCTTTTTGTTTGTAAAGGACAGCAGCCCTGAGGGAGAAGGGGGCTAAAGCCCTCTGGCTTTCACTGCTCAGTCATTGCTGTTCTTCACTTTTTTCATTATTGCTGGCATTTCCCCCTTTAGATTCATGCTGGGAAGCAGGACTGGCCACCTCTACCCTCCTACTTGCAGTGCACTACTTTCAGATGTGGTTTCTTGCTCCACTGTTTGTTGGCTTGTATTTTAAAAAGAAAAAAAATTCATTTTCAAAAGAAAATTAATTTTCTTAAGCTAAATGTGCAAGGATGGATCTGGCAGCCACACTGTTGCCAGCCACCCCCAGTCAGCTGAGCAGCAGCATCTCAGCCATGGGGGGATGCAAAGGCTGCTCTCTCCCTGCTCTGCCCTGAGACAATTCCTCTGTCACAAGCACTGAGGTTGAGCAATGGGCGAGGGCCTGAGAGAGCAAGTTCATCTGTTTCTGCAAAATTCACAGCTACACGATTTGCCACTGGTGGCAGCAATCTGCACACACAGAAGACTCTGCCTTGCCATCATTAACTTCTTAAGCCAAACACTTGGCACTGCAATATTTCCTGCTGAGCTACCTTCTCAGTATTAAACTGGGGATCAAAAGCATCCAAAGTAAAAAAACAAACCAAAACAATTTTTACTTCCATTTGGTTGAAAACTTGCTACCACTTTGCTACCATCATTTAATTACAGACCAGCAGCCAAACCTGCACCCTATGATTAACTTGCCTCATGGTGTCTGATGGACTTTTGACTTAAAAACCCAAGAATTTCATTGCTCAAACAATTTATTAGATCCCTAAGTCTAAAATAGGTTTTCAGTAATATGTGTGCTGCTTCAGAGCCTAAGAAAATCTACTCTGGGAGGCAGAAAACATTTCCAAAGAGGCAAAAAATGGGATCTAAAACATATTTGATAAAAAGGAGAAGGAGTAATGATGGTTTTCAACTACAGTGTTATTTTACTTCATCTCAGAAGCATGCTGTCAGTTTAAGAGAAGGAAACATCTGTTGGTTTTGTTTTGCATCTCTTTTAAAACAAAAGTATTCTCACCTAGGGCTGCAGGGCTTTTTCCCCCTAAACCAAATAAACTCTATATTGGAATGACCTTGTAACAGGTTTCTGTGGCTCTTTAATCACCAGTGGCTGTTAAATGAAGCATATCTATTTTCTCTGTTACATTACTATTGGCAACCAGGTCTTCAGTAAGTGCCCAGAAATATTTCCATGGCAACAAAAAGCATTCAGCATTGCTACTGTTTTGTGCCAATTTAGCTTTAAAATATTCTATTGTGGAGAGAAATATGGTACATTAAGTGAAATAAAGTCAAGATGAAATGTTCTGAAAAGAATACAAGGATAAACAGGAAACACGTATTTTGCAGAAATGGGGAGGGGGGAACTGCCAAATGGAAGGAAAAATGTTCAAAGCTCATTTTGATGCTACTGAACAGCTTTGCTGAATGTCAGCAAGTCCATGTGTCACTTACATTGTCACTTAGGGTTAGGTAAAAAGCTAACAGAAATAAGGATACCTCAAACATCTTCTCTTGATCATTTTAATCCATGACTGAAATTTTAAGTTGCCAGGGTATTACAGCCTCTCTGCATGTCTAGGTTACCATCAGAAGAGTTCACACTCTTGATGTTAGAGAATGAATCTAAAGGAAAAAGAGGAAATAAAGCGTTGAAAAATGAAATACAAAGAGCATGTGTGTTTTGGAAGTGAAAGTTCACTTAGAAGAGCGAAACGAGTTCTTCCACATCAAAGGGTCTGTGGAAGACATTTTGAAACCACAGTTCAGCACTTTCTCTCCCATTATACAACTTAGTTCTGAGAGAAAAAGGTATCAGTTCCCAGCCCTCTAACCCTCACACAGCCAACTTTTGTGACTATGAAGTCTTGAGATCACTGTATGGCCCTTTGTGCAGCTCATTGCAGAGATAAAAGATTAAAGTCTACCTGAGACCATTTGGAATGACATTCCCTAAGGTGCAAGAAGCTGTGCAATGGTCCCTGAAGTGCTTGGTGAGGAAGCAGAGAGCTCTAGGAAGCAGCACTGTAGGTGCTGGGAGCTCTGTGGCACCAACCTTCTAATCCACAATGGCTCCAGGAAGGTTAGGGAGAAGGAAAGCCAAAAAATACAGAGTCAAACAGCAGCTTGGCCAGTACCTGCTCTCATCTGGGACAGATGTCCGGAGGGAGCCTCCCTTGAGCTGCAGGGATGGCATCTGTGTGTCACTAAGTCTTTCTCACCAGGAAACTCCATCTGGTTATCCCCCACTCCTGAGAGCCCTGTCTCTCAGATGTCCCTGCAGGGGACAAACAGCTCTGACAGGGACAGCAGCTCATTGCTGGGCCCCATTTCCCTAAGAGCTCACCACCTTTCCTCTCATCCACTGTGGTCCAGGGACAGGAGGCTGCCCTAGGAATGATGCATTTGGCACCTGGATTTGCTGTGAATTGCTCCAGCAGCCCCTCCTGAGGCACAGGGGTGCAGGCTCTGCAGGAGACAAGGTCATGCCCTAGGACAGCACTTGTCCAAGAGGATCCAGGGCCCCAGCACTCCCTGGATGGACACCTGGTGCCCTGCTCCATGACTTCTGTGCTCACACTGCTCACACAACCCAAGCACACACAGCAAACCCAGCCCTGCAGCACTGGCTCGGTGCCTGTGGACAAACCTTGGGAGCAGGAGATTGCACAGGCAATGTGTAGAGGTACCAGAAGGTAGAGGCTGGGCTCCAAGAGATACAACTCTGAGATCTTTGATCTGAGAACTGGCAATCTTTCATTTGGAATACGAAACAAGCAGTCTCAGTTTGGGAGGCAGAACAGCTAGACCAAAAGCACTTTTTAATTATTTACTCCCTGGCCATAACAGAGTGAGAAATAAGAATAAGAGAATGAGAATGAGAATGAGAAATGAGAATAAAGAAAAGAGTTAATTTTACAGCCATTAAAGGGCACCATCAAGGTTTATACCCTCTCAATCTGATATTCCTGCTAAATACAAAAACAAACAAGCTGATCTTCCACAGACTGCACAGAAAAGGCTAAATACTAAGACTTCCCTAGAAGCCAAGAGTGAAGAAAAGCTCCTGGTCACAATAAAACCGACATTTCAAAGAACATTTAACACCTGCTTAAAAAAAAAGTTAGATATTTGAAGCCAAATTCTGTAGTGTCACAGTGAGCCTCAAGCTCTTCATCAGCTCCATAGAATCCAGTCCCCCTCATCCTCTTCCCAGCCTTATCCCCATTCTTAGGATGTTTGTAAAGAGCAGCTTTATGCCAGCAAGAGCCAAGGATGGTGTCAGCAGCCCAGGATGTAGCCCCCAGGAAACCTCCAGCCACACTTGTGACATTGCGTGAGCACAAGTCATGTGGCTGAAACTCAGTTCTGGGCACAATTGCCTGAAAACACTCCTGCTGTCATTTAAAGATCAGAAGTCATAGTTAGGCCTATTTAAAACTGAAAATATCAAACTCAGTTCTCATTCCCATAATCTCCTGCCTGCTGTCTCTTCAGTCTTGTTTGAAAAGCCTGTGGGGGCGGTGGGAGGGGAGGAAAGTGATTTGGGAGCCTTTCATCCATAAAATCATGAGATAGGGCTGGCTTTTTAGTGCAGCATTTCACAGCACATGGCACAGTAACATCTTGAGATTCCTGGCACAAAGAAACAAGGTTTGAGATTACATATATATATATATATATATATATATATATATATATATTTAATAGCAATGACGCAAAGGCAGATGGTTCTCAAAGCAAAGACTTAAGGCTAAACATTCCCTTTGAAGGGTCCTGCTACCAGAAACTCAACAGGGAAGGAAGCAAAACACTCCTTGCCACAGCAACAGGGCCAGATTGCCTTCTAAAACTCAGCATTTCACCCTGGAGATCTCCACTTCTTTCAATGAGATTAGTCTCACAAACGAGGGAAGTATTGGAAAGGTTAGATTTTTCTTTGGGATTTGGGGAGTTTTATTTTAGCTGTGGGAAACAGAGACAATACAGAACATAATGAGCAGATTAGCAACTAAATCAAATCAAGTCAAATCATGAGCAGAAAAGCAAGGCCTGAGATAATGCAGTGGGGGTGCATGCCAGCTGCTTACCTGCACAGTGTGCTGTGCCATTAGCAGTGCTCAAGGAGCCACCCAGGCTGAGGCTGTGCTCATGACCTCCCATCCTCACAGAGGGCTCACCTTCTTCCTCGGCGATGGGAGGGAGCCGATCCAGAGCCTGGAGATCTTCCCCCATCCACTGGGATCCATTGGCTGCCAAGGACCTGCTGCTTTCAGCACGCTGCTCTGGCAAGGTGCTGGGATTTTTAAGCTGTTTCTGCCTCTGTGAGCCCATGTCAGAGCCACAAGGGAGGTTCTGTGAAGCAAGATGAGGGCCTCCAATGTAGCTGTCTTCTCCAGGATAAAAATAGTCCTCATCCCAAAGGTCCAGGTCTTGTTCATCATCTGATTCCTCAGAATAATCCTCATAAACTCCTCCATTATTCTCCAAGTCCTGAGTCCTCTCTTCTTCTGGCTTACGGCCCACTCCACTCAAATTCAGCAGAGAGGCAGATATGGAGTCTCCTGCTTGTTGGATTGCTTCGTATATTTGAGACATCCAAGAAGACAGTGGCTGGAGGAAATTCTGAGCAGCCTCAGAAGCCATGTTTAACACTATGCCAGTGTCTGGTGATCAGTTGTTCAGCTTTGCCAGCATGTCACTTATAATTCAGGGAGCTACAGAATAAGCACCACAAGAAATTACTGTAAATTGCTTGTCCATCAACACCTGTCGACACACTATCTATGTAAGAAGTCTAGAACTGAGAGGGGGAAATGGAAAAAGCACTTCTACCCATTGAGAATACCACCAGAAATCCAGAAATGATGGACAAATTGCACATATTCCTGCAGAGATTGAGAAAGCTTTTATTCAATTGCTAAACCTTAGATAAAAATAAGAACACAGAACCTTGGAACACAAGTAACTTATTGAAGTGCACACACACTGGTTACAGCTGTCAACAGACCTGGGGAAAAAAAGGTACAAAACAACCTGCAATCAAAAATCTCAAATAACCTCCTGGCCCCAGTTTCCTTAGCATTAGCATGAGCAGGTGAGAAAACTGAAGGTAGGTGAATTTGGGGAGAATTATGTTTTGAATGCTGAAAATGAGAGGCCTAAAGCTTGCAGTAGTATCCCATGTCAGACAAGTATCTCAATTTATTTGCTCCAGAAGAAAAGCTATGAAGAAACTTTCTCTGCCCATAGGCCAGAGCTGTTTTGCCATTCACAGAAATGGGAGAAAAAAAAAAAAAAGCCAAACAGAGGAGGTGAAATATTATAGGTACAAAATTACTGAGAACAGAAGCAAAAGCACTGGTGTCATGTCAATATGATGCTTTCTCAAAATTCATCTAAACTCTAAATAAAAACATAACTTGCAGAAAGTTAACTTGCCTTTTTGCCCAATATACATCTTCCCACGTTATCACAAGACAGATATTCTTTTAGGAACTCTGAGAGGGAGAAACCTACAAATAGGATGATGGGTTTAGGAAGAAAGAATTAAATAGGTGCAGATTTTAGACTTAAAGAAAACTAAAAAGAAGTTTCAAAATTAATATAAATGTCTTGCTGAATTGAGAGGTCTAAAAGTAATCAGAGTAAAAGGGTAACTACAGTGTAACAGCAAGAAAATAAGCTCAGCAGCAATGTGTATTACCTTGTGAAATGATCTTCAGGGAAATGTAGTGGGAATCTCAGTGTTGTGGATCTTTAAATGGAGCACAGACTAAGAAGATCCCACTTTGCTTGGTGAGCAGCTCTTGTGGACACGAGATCAGGGACTCAAGAGGACTTTAACTTTTAAAACACCTGTGCCAAATGATTTCCTTCAATGATGTTGATTTATGCTGCAAACACTTCCAACAAGTTTATTGTCAGCTTCAGCGTGTGCTAAGAATTGCAGCCCTAACAAGGGCAGTGAATGAATGTGGGTTACTGAAGGCATTTTAAAAGCTGTGGCTGTCACAAGCTCCCAGGGCTCAGGGCACACACTGTTCCAGCATCTGTCTGGCAGCCTCCAGCCCTCAGCTCAGCCCTGGGACCCAGGTAAAGCTCCCTGCCATTAAATCTTTGGCAAGGAACAGGCAGTGCCACAGCCTTCCCTCCCAGGTGAGCTGTTCCCTTCACTGACTCTCCTCTTTCCAACCCTGCCCTTGGCAAAGCCTCTCTGCTTTGTGCAACTGATTTTCTCATAGACCAAAAGAGATTACAGGCTCCAAACAACACATTTGCAGCATAATGTGGATTGGCTACTGGTAAATCACAGAGAAGGCACTGGGGAGAGATGGCACTTTTAACAGTGAGATTCTCCCAGGCATGGAAGGAGAGAAACTCTGGTGAGTAAGTGCCAGATACTGGGTACATTTTTAACCTGTCATTTATTTACAGGCAAGAGCAAATGAATTTCTGGTTTATGATGAAAGGAGAACTTCACAGTGCTCTCCCTCTGTCTCAGCAGCAAGATCCATGGCAGCAGCAGCCCTCAGAGGGATGCAGGCATCCAGAAGTGATACCTAACTGATGGAGATAAAACATATGGGTGCTGAAATGAAGTGCTGCTCTGTTATAAAAATCAACAGAACAAAGCCTTGTGATATTTGCATAGGGAATAATTAGCTCCTCTTGTTATTAGATTTTGGAGCTAACACCTGATGGGTCCAACAGAGCTATCCCACTTCTGGATGCTGTGGTTGGCAACACCACACTCAGGCAAACATCACAGACTGACACAGGGAGGTTGGTTCCACAACCAAAAAGATGGAGGGAGTTTTCAAGGCAGGATTTTGCTTCAGCAAGGGAAGTGCAGCAGTGATCTACAGCCACCTGCAGAGCTTGGATGTGGTCACTCAGCCATCTCAAGCAGCAAATAAAATTTGAATGTGAACTTCCATGTACCAAGCAGTTGCCTGGAGGCTGGGGACATGACACATACACATGTGTACACATGCACAGCTCTGCCCAAGACTGGGAAATTTGTCTGGACTGAATCCTAGGAGCCCCAACAAGTGGTTTGATTTCAGTTTATAGACAATAGACAGACACTGATTTGTATTTCACAAAAAAATCTTTGCAGTAACACCTGCAACTCACACATGCAACTTGCAACATAATCATGCAACTCTACATAATCTCTAGAGACAAAACCGATGTCTTTTCCAGACAAAAAAATTGTCTCTTTCCGCTGTCTTTTGTCTGTTTCACCTTTGCTTTGCTTTTCCTACCATCCTCTCAGTAAAGACTCCACAGTCAGTGATATGCTGAACAACTGGAGTTCAGCTGAATTCTAAATGGTTTATTTTTGTTCTCGCAGCAGATGGATAAAACGTGTAACAAGCTGCAGACAAGTTTAGGCGGGCAACGATTTTACAAACTCACCAGAGGATCAAAGGGGGCTGAGCTGTGTTACAGGCTTGCTGTTTCCCAGGAGCTCTCTCCATTAATTAGGAGACACTGCTCTAACAGCATGTTTATGATATATTTCACAACATGGCCTTTTCAACATAACGGATTTTTACTTTTGATTTCTCCAACAGTTTTGACTTGCATTAGAAGAAGAAGGAAAAAAAAAAGGCCTAAAAGAACTGAGAAAAGCATAAAATGTGTGGGGAATAAAAAAAAATCCATTTCTTTTAAAATGTATTCATCAAACAAGAGAGAGGAAAAAAGCAGTTTAGCAAATTTACTTGAAGTTCCATCTTCTAAAACCACCCATAAGAATTTTCACACCAAATCACATGCTAAACTCAAAGTAGTTAGGGGTATTTTTCTTCTCCTGGAAAATCAGATAACTAAAAGGATCAATGTTAAGCCTCTCACAGAAACCATCATAACCTTTACTACAATCTATATTCTCTTGTCTTGATAGGATCATTATTCCTAAGTAGCATTCCCATTGAGAGGTGCAATTATTGTATTGCTAAAAAAAGTAGACTATTACCAGAATTTGAAACACGACCACAATGCAGAGGTTTGTAATAATACCAAAATGTCTTTCAATCTTCTTGATGGGTAAGTTCCTAAAAAAAGTGTCATCAGTTGAGCATTTCTTAATGTTTCCCTTATTCAAGCTGTTGCAGAGTGTAGGCACAAACTTCCTTTTCTTCAGTCACTTTTTGTGTGGCCCTTGGAAAAGTTTTCTACCAAACTCCTCCCTTAGAGGCAGAACACAGGTTGAAATTGGATTATAACCATGAGCAGGAGCTTTATTTGTGTGGATGTTGAAGAAGAGCAATGTGACTGACCCAGCATGAAGTTCTGCTCTAAGTTTAGGGGGAAAACCTAAAACAAGGTGTGAATCTAAGCTGATGCCCAGAACCTGAAGGATCTGTGCAAAAGATAAGGCCATTTTTCTGTTCACAGAGGGGGAAATAAGGAAGGCTTAGAGAGAAGATTTTTTGAACTACTGAAAACTAATAAGCCTGATCCTCCTTTCAGACTAGAACCCAATTAAAATAAATGTTTAAACTAGCAGAGGGTAGATTAGAAATGTACTCAGATGAAGGCAAGCAGCAGCAACACTGGGCCAAGAAATCCTCTATCCTGGTTGTGGGAACAATCTGGACTCTGCTCCTCTGGCAGTTGCCAGAATTGTATCTGACAAGATGCTTTCAAAGCCCTTGCACTCTCACCAAACGTTACTATGATGAAAATTTATTTCCAGCTGAAATTGTCACAGTTCCAAGCCCAGCCTGTGCACTTGAAACTGTTCAGAGGGTTGGAGCCTCTTGCAGGAGTGTTATGAGGTAAGTTCACAGACAGTGCCCAAGGTTCACATCAGCTGTGAGCATCACTACTGACCAAACTTCCCTAAGGTAAAAACAAAACACAAATACAGAACATCTGGTACCTTTTTGGCCTATTTTGTGCTATAAAACTCCTATTTATGTGGTTGAATTTAACACACACACAAAAAAAGAGAATACAGAGGCACTTTCCAAGTGATTATGTGCTCTGTGATAATAGTTTTCAGCTGGTGAATCAGAAACTCCAGGGCACTGAAGGAAAATCTAACGGTTTATGCCAATAAATTAGACACATCTCATTGGAAACATTCACGGGTTACAAATCAACACAGCAATAAACCCACTGCTGCAGAGCAGTGGTCCTGCAAGCCCCAGAATGGTGAAGAGCAAACAAAGATGAGCTCAGGCAGACAGCAATGTACCCGGCTGCACGGGGCTCAGCCCACGCACAGGAAGCCTGCAGACTTATTTCTCACTCCCAAATCATCTCATGTCTTTGCAGGCAGCTCGCTATGGATACTGTGCCAAATTAGCTGTAAAAATTGATACCCAAATGACAAAAGTGGTTTTGATCAGGATATTTAGCCCCATGTTGTCTCCTACTTTCTTTTCATTCCTTTGTTCATGTTCTCCTTTTGTCAATAACAATGGTAAAAAAATTACTGATCTTCTCTGCTTTGGTGGGATGGGGAGAAGAGGAAAAAGGTAGAAGAAAGAAAGGAATTATGCAAATGTGACATTTATGGTTCAAAATTGTGGAGCTTTTTTCAAAAAACCCAGGTCTATCCATCATGCAGAGTATGTGATGACAAATTCAAGCAAAAAAAAAAAAAATGTTCTTGGAAGACCAGGATTCAAATATTGTGCTCAGAAGCTCCAACAGCAACAGGGCTGAGGAGCTGATGGTGATTTCCTATACTGACGTCTTCATAATTCTGTTTTTGCCTAGACAATAAGAACTACTGAAATCAGAGGTGTGTTCATCTCATGTAAGCCCAGGGCACCCAGAAAGTAGAGGATCCATGAATGCACAGATGGATATTATTGCCACCAATATAAAACCTAGGGGAATTTTCAGGAAAGAGAAAATGGCAACACTTCCCTGGCAATAATATTTGGATTGAATATTCAGGAAAGCCAGATTCTAACTTGGCACTAGCATTAAATCCAGAGTCACTTCACTGAAGGCAGTCACATCCTTCAAATCAAAATAAAGCCCTTTGCACTTAAAGAGCTACTTGTCACCAGAGGCACAAAAAAGCCCCTAATGTTCCATGCCAAATGGTTGTACAAAAAGCAGCAATGAATAACTTCATTTATACTTCTCCAGCCGAGGGTTACATAAAGGGCATAAAGAAATTCACAAATCATTGGAGTATTAGGAAAGTGGTGTTAGTAGTGGCAACTGTGCTCTTTCAGGCTGAAAGAGTGAGAAACATCTGTAATTACTGGATTAGGGGAATGAATGAAGAAACCTGCAGTCAGAAATTACAGCGAGTTCTGTAATTGAGCTGCTGCCATTTGTCAGCTTGCATGAAGGCAGAATAGCCAAAAGGAACTGACAAGTTCAAAAGGCTGGAGAAACACCAGTTTGCACCACCACTCCACCCCACCCACCTGTGCTGTCACTGTTCCCCAGGGCAGATCCCATAGACTCCCCTGCAATTGTGCTACCCAGTCTGCAGCAAGTGAACAAACCAGGGTCAATCAGAGCAATTACTTGCGTGGAAATTAGCAGTGGGAGAGCATGTCTAGCTGTTTAACAAAATGAAGTAATTTTAGAAACATTCAGAGGAGTCACCCAGTTCCTGCTACTCCTTCCCCCACGCACACACTCCATCCTCACAGAGCCTGTGGGAATTGCTCTGTGTGGACCACCAAGAGCAGTGCAGACAGTGCTGTTTGGGAGACAAAAACACTGGGGATGATTCCTGGTGATCCATCTTTGTGTGCACACATGGCTGAGTCTGTGGCTCCCACCTCCTCTTCCTCCTAAGTCAAGCACCAGTCCAGCCAGAAATGCTGGGAGGCTGAGGGGACACTGGGAAAAGCAGACCTAGACTCAAAGGGTTTAAAGGAATTTGGAGCCACAGGTCTGAGCAGGCACTTGTCCCTCCTGACTTAGGGACTGCTCCTTCAGCTACTCTAATCCTTCGTTTAACTCAGCTTGTTGCAAATCAGGCTCTCCAACACCTAGGGCAGACATCAGTAGTAGCAATCACACTGTCCCCCTGCCAGTCACTCTAACTAGTGCCTCTATTGAAGCAGTTGAGAGAAAAAGCAATTCAGAAGAGCAGCTTCTTCTGGGCACTGAGAAACTTCCCTTTCACAAGATTCTTTCCTTCCTCCCACTGGTTGGTCAAGGAATCTGAGCTGCAAACCTCAGCTGGATGACAGAAACAACCTCAGGCTCGCTCTCAATCTTCCCTTGCCAAGGACAGTGGAGCTACTGGGTTCTCAGCATCAGAGTTTAAAGGACCAACCACTACTCTATTTCTTTGGAGAAGTACACCCCTGGGTTTTCCACAACTTTGGAGGAGGCCAGACTGGTGCTGTCACACTCCCCCACATTTCTTATTTCTAAACATGAATCTCTGCCTCTGCTGCATGTGACAGTCCCACTCACTGCATGTGATGGGTCCCCAAGGCCCAGGGCAGCACTGGCAATGAAAAGCTGTACCCAGGCAGCACTGCTAACATTCCAGCCCTTGGTGAGTGCTTGAGGTGTTGATGCTTTCCTTAAAGCCTTGGCTATGGGAGATGAGTGGTTTATATAAGAACTGCATCTACATTTATTTATTTTAAGTGTGCAGCTAGCCCCAGAGGCTGGAACAGTGGCTGTGCAGAACAGCTTGAGAACATGAACTGAAAGTGCTCTTGAGGCTGATAAAACAGAAGGAAAAATGAAAAAAAAAAAATCTTCCTTCAAGCCTCATCATATTTATGCTGTTTACACACATCAAGAGTACATCTTTAACAAGTGTTCAAGTCAAGGCACAACTGGAATATTTCCATATAAAGCACAGTGTACTAAGCTACAATTTCTTTCCTAGTTTCAAGTTGCATTATTATGAAAAAATTACGGTGTAGAACAATGAGGACCCTTCACTCCCTTGAGCCACAGCCTGAAGCATATAGCTGGTTACAGCTCTTTACACAAAAGTTTGCCCAGCATTGTCACACATACCTGTGAAATTCACTTCACCCATGATATTTTGAAGTAAAGTGCTCCCCAACAATATAAACACCATGCATAGGAATATCACCACCACTCCTTGGTCCCAAAATTTACAGTACAGACAGGGACACCAAACCATCACAGCATCAAAAGGTCTCACATGAGACTCACTGACTTCTCTCAAGCCTCTGCTCAAGGGAAGGTTCTCCTTCCTTGTTTGGAGAGAGAATTCAAGGGGCAATTTCCCATACACACTCCCCCAGTGCCTGAAAGACCACCAGTGCTGTGAAGCACCACTCCAGCTGACTCTAAAGGTATGGCAGTTAATCTTCCCCTCACTAAGGAGTTCTGCATATGACCTATATAAAGGCTCTGCATCACTCCAGAAAGACCAGGACTGCTTCATGCCACCACCTCTTCCTTCTGCACATGCTTGGGCATAGCCAAGCAGGCTTGATATGCTCTGTGCTACCTACCAGGTGTGTGGGTACCAGCTTCTCTACTTT
The DNA here is from genome assembly GCF_052056855.1 of Sturnus vulgaris. Lineage (NCBI taxonomy): Eukaryota > Metazoa > Chordata > Aves > Passeriformes > Sturnidae > Sturnus > Sturnus vulgaris. Next base: position 42,515,875 of record NC_142248.1, read on the forward strand.
TGTAGCCTGCTCTGAGCTCTCCCCTGCAGTGCCAAGTGCATCCTGAATACAGCTGGCTGTGTCCAGATGAGCTCCAGCCCTCCCAGTGAAGGGGCTCCTGCAGCTGGGTGAGAAGAAACCAGGGCAGCACATCCCTGCTCAAGAGATGGACTCATCATTAAGATCAACAAACCAGTCAAGAACAGGATCCATAGAAGTCTAAAGTACCAAAAATCTGTCAACCATTTTGTCCCAGTAATTAAGAGTCTTTGCCCTGAAGTTACCTAAAAGGTTTTCAATGAAATCTTCATTTTCACAGTGATCTTTTCTTTGTCTTTGTCCCTCCATAGAGACACAAACTGTGCAATTAAAATTAAATCAGGAATAAACCAGCCAGATGTATCCTAGAGCCATGATGATGGGAACACCTATTTCATTCTGACACTTGCCTTGTTCTGAGGTCAGGCTCTATACAGGAAAGCAAAAACAACAACAAAAAAGAGGCTCTGACATTTTACAGTAGATTTTCTAAATGTCACCCTGCACACCTGCAAAGTAGACAGATTTGCTCCTGTTTCTCTACCAACTCTCTTCTTCATTGGTAGATAACTCAGAACTCAGCTGGATCCAAGGGCCAGTGGAGCAGCTCAGGCACTGAACCATACACCCCTTCCCAGCCACAGCTTCATTTCCCTGTGCTATTGCCTGTGGGGGTTCATCCTATAGCAGATGTCACAGTCATGCAAAATGCCTGCTCTCTTCTTTAGATAGATACGTTCTAAGCACTCTTAATTCCAGGTGTGGAAAATCTTTCCCCAGTTTGAGAGCTTGAACTGGGAAGAGCAACCATTAGTGGGCTGCATGTTAAAGAACACCAGAGTCCTTGTGTCCTGGTTTAGGACAAATTTGGGAGTCACCCCAAGACACCTTGGAATCAGGATCTCCTTGCCCCATCCACAGGTGAGAAGGAAAAAGCTGAAAAGAGGAAAAGTGAATGCTAACCAATGAACTACATGTTGCAAACGCTCCTCATCCTGCTCCTTCCTGCCCAGCAAAGCCAGATTCCGAATTAGAAGCAAACTCTTGCTTGTCAACACTCCTCTTGGGAGAGCTCCCTCCCCGTGCTGGAAACAGCCTTCCCTGGCTTCCCTGGCCAAGCTCAGCCTCCAGGTTTCTGCATTCGCCATATGACACACTGAGTTAGCCCAGGGTTTAATATATTCCCTCATGCTGCTGTCCTTTAAAAGCATTGGCATTTCCTACACACAGATTCCATATTGACTTTACAAGTACCAAGACACCACGGTGAAATTTAAACTAAATATAGAGGCGATATTTTTAAATAACTCTCAGCTCCAACTCGCCAAGCTGATTTTATTTGAACGGAAAAAGCAGACTCCAGCTTTAAGCTTCCATTGTTATTAATGATTACAACACATTCCTCTGCCGTATCAGATTTAGCACCTCATTAATGTATGTGGTATTTTTCTTGCACGGCACAGCTGTAGTTAAAGTTGACTTAGTGTTTCCATTATAAGCCCATGTTTTCAAAGGTTTATCACTCAGACACATGAGATTTAGTCTGAAATGAAAATTGCAGAGAGTGTCAGCTGGGAAGCAATTTCTTGTCCTTCAAAATCTGGAAGCAAAAACACCCAAAAAAAAAAAAAAAAAAAAAAAAAAAGCAAGCCACTCTGTTTATTAATAATTCACATTTTAAAAAGCATTGCAAATACATGTTTACATGATAGCCTGTGACAGCTCCATAGAATGTCAACACCCACACGCTCCTGGGAGATGTGTCATCTTAAAAACTGAAATAAAAGCCACATTTTTACACCACTTGATGGGAGGCGAAGAGAAGGGAAAAAAGACTTAAAAATAATATCGATGAAGGAAACTTATTAAAAAAACCCCATAGTCTTTGTTTAGAAACACCGAAGTTAGGACTTTCAGTCGAGAGGGGAGTGGGTGGGAATCATTTCAAGTACCATTTGTACTTGTACCTTTTTGGTGCCTGTCCCTGGCTCACTAATGAATTTAGCAGGAATTAGTCCCACTGAGTTCCTACCACAGATGGCATCCAAGCCTTCAACTGTCCACGAGTCCTGGAGTCTCAAAGTACGACCAGATCATGTTCTTTGCCACAGCCACGCTGAGGCACAAGGCAAAATGAACAACAAAATAACTTTGTATGAGCTCTGTGTCTTGGGATTGTGTTCTTCTGCCATTAGATTTAAGACTGAACCATTGAGAAGCAGACCTTTCAATTGGGAGACTTCTGAAGCCTCTTCTTGGCTGACTGTCTCAGTGATTATACACTTATGACATGCAAATTTACAAACAAATACAGGAAGAAATTACCAAATTCGCAGTTGCCAGCATTACCAGAACGGATGCATTTTTGATGGCTGAGAAAAATTAAAAGTGTTCTTTTTCTAACATAGTAAAATTCCCAGCTGTTTTTACTCCAGGACTTATGGGCTTACCCAAGACATGATGCTTCCAGAACACAACAAACACATGGAGTTTGTAATAGCTACTACAAGGGAACCAGGACAGGCATGTCCTTGGTGAGCAGAAAGGCACAGTTGTTACTCTGAAATACTCACATTTTGCTCCTCACTGGATAAACAAAGCACTCCCACAGCAGACAGAGCAGGGAGTGTGCTGCTTTCCCCAGTGCTGACTTTCACTTTTCAAGACGTTACTCCAGACAACAAAGATAATGGGAAGATGGTAGAAATTGCATATCCTTATGCTCAAATTTGGGAAGTTATTACCCAAAACCCTACTGTTTTCCACACAAACAACCTGAGAAGCAGCCAAGTGGGTCTGTGTCTGTCCTCCCAGCAATCAAAGCCTCCAGAAGACTCTGTACATTAAAGGCAGGGCAATGCTGTGACACTCACCAAGGCCTTCATGAGCTCTGTGTTTTTCTTTGCAGTGTTTTCTTCACCCTTGTTGTTCCAGGCATGGGAGCCCACCTCTCCCTTCACAGCAGAGCTTCTTGTTGATGAACTGAAAGAGGACTGCAGGGAGGATGATGAAGGCTCCAACTGCAGACAAGAAACCAGCAGTGTCAGGAATAGCTAAGAGCAGAAAGTCAAAAACAAAATCATTGGCACATCCAGGAAAAGCTGCCTAGGGAATGATGTGGTTTAAACACAGCTGTATCCATGGCTCTGCTTCCCAATCTTCTCTGCATAAGAGATAGAACTGAAATCCAGCAAAATTTGGAGTAAATACAATATCCATTTAACATATTGATCTGGTCTACTAAGGATGTACATCACACAGACTTGGTTCCAATTAAGGTCTTCATTTCTGTCACAGCATGAATTCCAACACAGGAAAGACACCTACTGATTTTAGTAAACTTTTGTAGGACTGCAGAATTCGACCAGCCCCAAGAGAGACACCTACAGCAAGGATCCAGCCAAGAAAGGGTAGCTGGCCATTAAGATGCCCAGCACCTCCTTGGCAATTTATGTATTTTCTTTAAAACAATCAGATTACACATAATGGCACTCTCTAACTTCATTACATTTATTAAGAACCAGGTTAATGTATAGCCTGTGATCCTCATTCAACTGCTACTTTACCCTTAAGTAAGAAGTATATTACTGTACTACATAATTATCATTATTTTCTGGGGGAAAAAAAAAATCAGCCTCCAGCTCAGGTAATTCAGTTCAGCTAATGGAGTGTCAGGTTTGGCCACAGGTAATGAGCACAGTGGCTGTGCACTAGCTGATGTCCCAGCCCTGTACATCAACTATGTCAAACTGTAAAGAAACAGTCTGATTTCAATTTATCATGTTCTGCCTGTACCACTGGGTCTGCAACAAACCACAGGCGCCAGCAAAAAGCTTTTAAAGCCATTTCACCTCTCTCACACATATCAAAATGCCAAAACAAGGGACAAACACTACATACATCACTTGCTGTGGGTGGCAAGGGCGCATGTGTCAAAAACTTTCAGTGTCATCTGCAAAAAAAATTGGCTTGTTATTCTGGTAATTACTTCACCAGGAAGGGGTGAAGTTCAGCTGCTCAATTCAAGTCAAAGACCCCATAAAAATGAAACATCAGCAGCATCAGTGGCACACCAGGGATGCCTGTGATTACAAAGCTGCAGCTCACAGATGAGATGAGCAGGATGGAAGGATGTAAACAGAGCCAGCCCTGCCTCTGGAACATCCAATAGGGAATTTATAAGACTTGACTCAGCAAAAGACTTGGGCTAGAAGAGCTACACTGTCCCCATTTACAGCCTTGATAGTGAAATCTATGACTGCTACCACGGGGATTTATAGAACTTAAATACAAGCCAACATGCCTCAAGAGGAAACAACAATCACCAATGTATAGCAGCAGCCCACATGCAAAACAAACGAGTGTTTGGGGCTGATCCCAGAGGAATATGTGTTACACAAACTCTAGAGGTGGCTCTGACCTTCCTCATCCCAGCCTGAGGAAGGAACAGAAATATTCACTGAATCACAGCAGCTTAAATGACAGCAAGGTGAAGTCTACACTTTCATTGCTCTATTCTGCATGGACACAGAAAATTCGCAGAATGGTTTGGGTTGGAAGGCACTTTAAAGACCATCTAGTTCCAATCCTCCTGACTTAGACAGGGACACCTTCCCCTAGGATGCTCAGAGCCCACTCCATCCTGTCCTTGAGCCAGCCAGCACTGCAATTTGCTGCCATAACTTCCCTAGATAATTTGGCTGGCACATCTCAGACCCATTTTCCTCTCACACCTCAACCCAGGGAGCAGGGCTGGGGATGTGAGGGTGGCTGAGTGAGACATCGACTCTGGCTATTTTCAGCTGCTGAAGTCACCATTAAATGGCTGCTGGAGCCAAGGACAAATCAAAGGAGATGAGTATAAATCAAAGTAGCCATAACCCCAGAATATGCATGAAAGCCTGGCTGCATCCCATCACTGACTTACCCTGTTCTTGAGCACAGAGTAAGCAGAAGAAGGGAAAATGCTCTACCTTATACATAAAACATATGGGATCACTACATCTCAGCACACAAGAGGATATGTACAGCAAGGACACCACTGTTGCCATTTATTTTATTTTATAAAAAACTCAGTGAGCCCAAGGAGACACAAGGGTTTCTCCTTCTCAGACAGGGCACAAGCAAGCCACCAGTATTTTTAAATATAAATTATTCAACATTTGCTCTGAAGCACTACACAACCCCTAGCTGGAGAAAATCCTCAAAGTGTCCCTTTTCCCCAACAGACCTTCAAGTACCTTACAAAATCCCAGAAGAAAAAGCAGGACTTTGACTAGACTGGCATCTTGAAGGAAAGCTTGGAGACAAATGATCACCTGCTATATATTTGTTCTAAAACTCAGACTGGTGCAACAGTGTTATTGCCTATCTAATTCTTGTTTCATAGTCAGATACAGAGGAACAAGAGAGAAGTAGCTTGGTGACGCAGGGCTTGGGACAGCTCCTCCAGCTTCCTCTACTCCTTGGGGCAAAAATATAAAAGGCACCACATATCAGAGCTCACCAACAGTCCAGCATCAACTCCCAGAAGGAGCTTTTCACAGCCAAGAACTAAAATCTGTCCATACAGAGAAAGAGTTTTCAGGAGCCCAGGCAAGAAGGGATGGCACAGGCTCTTCCTGCATGGAAAAGAACATCAGCCAGATACCAACAGGACCTCAGATCCCTCACCTCCCTCCACTGCAGGCACCAAGCAACTCTCCTATCTCTCCTAAAGGTGGCGAGGAGGTGGCTGGAACTTCTGCAGCACAAGACAATCCAGCTCATGCATCCTGTCCCATGGCTTTAAGCACAAGTTTCCTCTTTTCTCAACCACAATATTTGTGCCAGATACCAGAAGTTTGTGCCACAATGTCTGTGAGGGAGGGCTGAGTTTGCACCTGAGCAGTGCACCTGGCTCCAGCTGGAAGCTCAAATCCCTCTGGAGAGGTGCATGCTGGCAATTTGCTTCTCCATCATCAAGAGGAAAACATGCTGCGCCTGCACACAGCCCTGATCACACCTCCCAGCTCCCCTCCCAACCCTCAGCTGGAGGGCTTTCTCTGCGGATTTGAAACTCCAAAGTAAGGCTGTGCCTGGGAAATGGCTGTAAAACTGATTTGGAGCAGGGCTCTGCTCTGGCTTGTGGTGGCTGTCTGTGCCTGAGAGGTGCT